>NW_012117288.1:603934-628542 GCF_000951035.1 Colobus angolensis palliatus
GTAGAGACGGGGTTTCACCGTGTTCTCCAGGATGGTCTCGATCTCCTGACCTTGTGATCCGCCCGCCTTGGCCTCCCAAAGTGCTGGGATTACAGACATGAGCCACTGCACCTGGCCCCTTGCACATTCTTAATTATCCTCACAAACACTGATGAGAATTCTTGATATCTGATACAGCAAATCACAATCTTGTTTTGGCTATTCTTGGCCCTCTGCTCTGCTGTAGTCATCTTAAAATCATCAAGTTAAAAAACAAAAGTTGGCCGAGGCTGAGGCAGGAGAATGGCGTGAACCTGGGAGGTGGAACTTGCAGTGAGCTGAGATCACGCCACTGCACTCCAGCCTGGGCAACAGAGCAAGACTCTGTCTCAAAAAAAAAAAAAAAAAAAGTGCAAGGATGGAAATAAATAAATGTAGGGAGCCCAGTAATAAGCCCACGAAGACTTGACTTACGACAGAGGAGGCCCTGCATACCATGACATGAGGAGTGGATGGACTCTAGTCCATGCTGCCGGGATGAGTCAAGAAGAAAGTAACCATAAGGGACAGTCGGTAAAAGACTCAAATCAGCACCTCATAGGAGAGGAATCATGAGTGACCCATGAGTATATGAAAAGATGCACAGCTTCATTAAAGAACAGAGAAATGCAAATCAAAACCACAATCAAATAACTTTTCAGCCCACCAGATTGGCACACGTGGGAAAGTAAGCTAATACTAAGCATCAGAGGTTATGAGACAACAACTGGGGCAGCAAGACTGTTACCCACTGCTGGACGGAACATAAACTTGTGCCAGCACGTGGAAATACTTGTAGCATTCCTCAGTGAAGGCAGAGGTACCCATGACCCAGCAACTTGTGTATACATGTGAACAAGAACAAGCAGCAAAACCAAATGAGTATCCTTCAACAGAGGAATCATGACTTTTTTTTTCATAGAATGGAACAAAACAAATTCCAGCTCCACCTCAACACAGATGACTCTCAAAATGTGGAGTGAACAAAGCCAGCCACAAAGGAATGTGTACAGTATGCTTCTATTCATATAAAGTTCGGAAAATAGGGACCTGACATGGTGGCTCACCCCTGTAATCCTAGCATTTTGGAAGACTGAGGCAGCAGGATCGCTTGAGCCCAGGAGTTTGAGACCAGACTGGGCAACACAGTGATACCCCATCTCGACAAAAATTAGAAAAAAAATTTGCTGGGCGTGGTGACATGCCTGTAGACCCAGCTACTTGGGAGGTGGCGGTGGGAGGATCACTTGAGCATGGGAGGTGGAGGCACAGTGAGATGGAGGCACAGTGAACTGTGATTGTGCCACTGCACTCTGGCCTGGGTGACAAGAGTGAGACCCTATCTGATAAATAAATGAAAACACACACATACATATACATAATATACATGTGTGGTGTGTATGTATTCAGAAAATAGGCACAACTAACTAAAGGTATTCCTACAAGATAAACTAGAAGGAAAAGCAAGAGAAAGCCTAATAGTTCACAATGATTGGGATAGGAATGTCATTGGGGAGGCACTTTCTGGTCCCTGTGAGGCAGCAGTGGTGTCTGAACACTTGCAGTGCTCCACAAGAAGGAAGGGGATGTGGGTTTTATTTTATGTGTATTCATATATACACAAATCATAAATGAAAGATGCACATCACAGCACTGACACTTAACATTAGATGCACTCAGATGTTTTAGAATCTTTTTTTGTGTGTGTTTTCTCTTTTTTTTTTTTGGTAGGTTTTTTTTAAAACTTTTTTTCTCTGTTCTTTTTTGTAAAGCCAGTTGTGACCCACTAAATTGATTTTGTCGCTCCCTGTTTGAAAGTGTTTTATTGCTTAAGTTGAGTGGTAAGTATGTAGCTGTTTGTTTTATTCCTTTTTATACAGGACTCATCCATTTTATGTACGCTTCTGTCAGAAAGCAGAAACCACTCAAAGCACGTGGGGAGAGCATGCCTCTGTGCCTCTAGAGAGCCTGGGCTGAGCTGGGAGGGCTGCCTGGGGTCCCTTGTCTGGGGAGGGAGCCTGGATTCTGTGGGGAGATAGGTTTGTTTCAGATAGTCCATTGAAGCGGGGTTGAGCTCAGGAGCCCTTTGCAAGCCCCCTGTATGGTGGGGAGCTTGGAGAAGACCTCTTTCAGCTGCTTCCTCTGGTCAGTACTGGAGGACAGGGAGTGGCTATCCTGGGACATCCTGGCCTAGCATGCTCTCTTCCCAGGGTTGTTGGCCCTGGGCCCCAGCTGTGTCCCTCTTTGCTGGCATGGGACAGTACCCTTTTGATGGCTGTCTCTCCTGGCACAGGGCACAGACCCTGGTGTGGCCGGCAGTATCCTTTTCCCTCCTCACCCCAGCTGCCCAGACCCTCTGCAGGCATTTCTGAGCCCTGACCTTGCCTTCCAACAGGTACCAAGCCAGCTGCCTCTGTTGACCCATGGGGGGTGCCCACTGGAGCCAGCACACAGTCTGTCCCCAAGAACTCAGACCCCTGGGCAGCTTCACAGCAGCCTGCCTCCAGTGCCGGGAAAACAGCTTCTGACGCATGGGGTGCAGTCTCCACCACCAAGCCCGTGTCTGCCTCTGGTGAGCCCCTCACTCACCCACCTTTCTGCCTGGCCTCTGAGAGCCCCTGAGCCCTGCAGCCGCTCCTGGCTCCTAGGCATCAGCCCTGTTACTTTGCTTGCATTTGCTCCCCTCCTCCCCCTTAACCTTCGTTCCTGATCCCCAGATCCCAGGCACCCCAGTGTGACAGTGAATGAGTGCAAGCGAGTTCCCAGGTTTTGTGCACTGGTACCTCCCTCCAAATTGAGGGGGCTTCTGATGGGGTGTTGAGAGAGGAGACTGCCCTGGGCCCACAGCCTGTGGGTCCTGTCCTCACCCCTGGGGCACTGGGCAGGCTGGCCTCTGGGCAGTCCTTCTGGTGCCTTCCTACAGACCCTCATCCAAGCAACCAGACCCAGCTTGATGTGCCTCCACCACTGCCATCACCCCTTTCCCTTTTGGGGTGGGGGTGGTAGAAGCACTAGCAGGTGGGCATCCCACACCCTGTCCTGGGAGGCCGGGCTCCCTGTCTTCCCTCCCAGCGCACTGGTGACCCGATCCTGTCTTGCCTCTTTGGCTCTCAGAATTCTCCTCCATGAGGCAGGGTAAGCGGGGAGAGGCCCCTGTTGCCAGCCCATCCTGAGGGTGTGCACTGGGCAGTGGAGTTGCCACGAAGTCCTGTGAGGTGCTCCCAGTCACTGGCCTCTATGTCCACCCAGGGTCCTTTGAGCTCTTCAGTAATCTGAATGGTACAATTAAAGATGACTTTTCTGAATTTGACAACCTTCGGACTTCAAAAAGAACAGGTATGTACAGGTGATGGTGGTTTCTGTAATCCTTTGTGCATTTGACCAGCTCAGTTATTGCAGAAATAATAGTTTTCAAAACCCTTCAACTTTCTGCATGTTCTTTGTATTTTGATCTTGGGAGCCTGAAGCTTCTCATTCTAAGAATTCGTACATCAATAGTTAAAAATCACAAGGTGGAGTCCCCCAGAACTGTGTTTCCAGGTTAGGAAGCCCCAAGACTTCGTGCAGATTCCACAGCCCCAGCCTCCCCAGCTCACAGTGGGCCTCACGTCCGGCCTGATCCAGCATTTCCATTCACCTTCCTCCTGCTAACTTCCACTCCTCAGAGGGCCTCCTTTTCCCAGACAACAACCTTTGGGCATCAGTGGGGCCAGCCTCTGCCCTGTGTTGTCACCTCTCAGGTGACAGCTCCAGCCCAGCAGACCCACAGTCCAGTCTCCAGACCTCTTTTCCTTCCCTGTGTGCCCCTGGGATGGAAGGGTATCAGGTGAATGCAGAAGGAAGGGGCGTGTGGGCCAAGGTGGGCCTGGAGGCTGGACGGAGAAGGCCTGGGATGCATTCTTCATACCCTATTTAAATGCCCTGGGGTGTGGCAGCTTCTGTCCATCTCTGGGCCACAGCTCCCAGCCATGCATGGCAACGTCTCTCTTTTTTCTTTCCTCTCGGCTTCTGCTGCTTGCCCCCACCAGTTTCCCTACCACCTCTCTCCCAGTCTCTTCCTTCTCTCCCTTCTTTTTTAGCCCTCTCTACCAACTGCAGCCACAAGCCTGGCTAGGCCCTGGTGTGAGGTACAAGCAACCTGGCACCCATGACCCCACTTGACCCCCTTGACCTCCTCCAACGCCTCTCAATTCAGGAGCTCCCCGCCGGGAGATGGAGGCAGCTTTGAGAATGTGCTGCTTTTCTGGGTCTTTGCTGCACTGATAAGATTCCATGTGTCTTCTCTGCAGGCCAAAGTATAGCCTAACTTGTCCTTGCCTCCTACTCCATGCCTCAGTGAGAAGGCAGCTTGGCCATTGTTACATGTCAGCTTTTGAAACATTTATCCCCTGCTGGTGCAGTGGCTCACGCCTGCAATCCTGGCACTTTGGGAGGGCCAGCATGGGAGGATTGCTTGAGCCCAGGAGTTTCAGACTAGCCTAGGCAACATAGTGAGACCCCTGTCTCTACAAAAAAATTAAAAAATTAGCCAGATGTGGTCATGTGCACCTGCCTGTGGTCCCAGCTACTCAAGAGGCTAAGGCAGGAGGATCCCCTGAGCCCAGGAGATCGAGACTGCAATGAGCCTTGATCGCCCAGGCTGGAGTGCACTGGCGTTATTGGTTGTTTTTTGTTTTGTTTGTTTTTGAGTCTTCTTTGCTCAGTTCACATTGTCAGATAGAGTTGTCCTTCCCCTTGCCTCAACTTTTATGGAATAACAGATTGAAAACATTTTCTCATGACTTTAAAATTTGTTTTTTTTTTTTTTTTTTTTTTTTGAGACGGAGTCTTGCTCTGTCGCCCGGGCTGGAGTGCAGTGGCCGGATCTCAGCTCACTGCAAGCTCCGCCTCCCGGGTTTACGCCATTCTCCTGCCTCAGCCTCCCAAGTAGCTGGGACTACAGGCGCCCGCCACCTCGCCCGGCTAGTTTTTTGTATTTTTTAGTAGAGACGGGGTTTCACCGTGTTAGCCAGGATGGTGTCGATCTCCTGACCTCGTGATCCGCCCGTCTCGGCCTCCCAAAGTGCTGGGATTACAGGCTTGAGCCACCGCGCCCGGCCTAAAATTTGTTAAAAATACTTTGTTGCTATATAATCTCTCCTTGTATGGCTCAGCAATAATTCATTAATTTGGGGGAGGACACTTTAGGTTGATCTCAAGTTTTGCTACTGTAAATGATGCTGTTGTGAAGCTCTTTGTGCTTACAACCCTGTTCACATTTTACATTATTTGCTTAGACCAGATTCCTAGAAATGGGGTTGCTGAGTGAGAGAATGACTGTTGTTAAGAACTCTTGTACCATGAAGCATCCTGTCATGGCAATCGCTTTCCTACTGGCCTGTGTCACCTCTATGGGCTGAATTTAAAAAAAAAACAATTTGCTTTCTTTTTACTATCAAGAAGTTCATGTTTATTGTGGAAAATTTAGTAAATGGAAAATGTTAAAATAAATAAATAAATAAATAAATTGCCCATGCCTGGCCTCCAACCCAAAATGACATCTTGGTATTCTGGAGGAATGAGCTGTACACACTCTTTTGTAACCTGCTTTTTTTCCACTTAGTATTTTGTTAAGCTTTCTTTGCTCATCATTAGGTATTCTTCTGTCCCTGCATTCAGGTGTTTGGTTATGTGGACACTTGATTTATCTAACCCAGCCCTTGACTGGCTGTGTGTCGTCATGTGGCACTGTCAGGCAGGCATGTTCCCAGGAGGCCATGTTTTGTGTTAAGTACACAGTCTTAGGCTCTCCCTGCCACACTCACCCTGCCATATGTGTCCTTGTCTTGCAGCCGAATCTGTGACCTCTCTGCCATCCCAAAACAATGGAACCACCAGCCCTGACCCCTTTGAGTCTCAACCCCTGACCGTTGCCTCAAGCAAGCCCAGCAGTGCCCGGAAAACACCTGAGTCCTTTCTGGGCCCCAACGCAGCCCTGGTGAACCTGGACTCACTGGTGACCAGGCCCACTCCACCAGCCCAGTCCCTCAACCCTTTCCTGGCACCAGGTAGGCTCTCATCCCAGGCTTCATACAGCTGCCTGCTGTGCCTGAGAATGGGTGTGCAGCAGGCCTCTCAGGGGCTCTTCCCACTGTGTGACAGGGAAGGGGTGGGACTAGCTGGAAACTCTAGATTAGCACACCTCGCCAGGGCTGCCTGGGGTGGGGTGTGGAAGCCGTTGTCAGTTATGTGGGGAGGGTATGGGTAGGAAATAGCTCCTTTCCTCTCAGTTGAGACTGCCAAGCAGAAGCTGTCCCTGACTTGGTGCCCCCCGGTTGTGAGACCCTCAAGGGAGTGTCAGTTCTAAGGCAGGTGGAGTAGGGTGGGCTGCTAGGGCTGAGGAAGAGCCAGGGTTTGATGTGTAGCACACCTCTCTTGGGAAAAATGTAACTTAGCCCTTGGGTACAAGCCTTCTTCCAGGTCCCTCGCTTACACTCCTGGTGCCAGAGTCTGCCCCCTGCCCTCAAAGCTCCACGTTGGCTGCTGGACAAGCCCCCAGCTATTCAATTGGGTATCCAGGGCCATTATGGCCTGGCCCCACTCTCCCCCTCCCTCCCTGTGTGCATGGCACCCCTCAACCTGTACAGCCCTTCCTTAAGCCCAGGCTGTTACACACTCAGTTTCCCCTGCCTGTAATATCCTCCCTCCTCTTCCCCAATGAAAGCATCTTACTCCTCCTTTGACACCCAGCTCAGATGACCCCCCTTCTAGGAAGTCCCCCCAGCCCCCTTCCTCACATGTTTCCCAAGGCCTTGGGCGCCCCCCAGGGCAGGAATGTGTCACCCTCAAGTGTTCAGTCCCTGACTGGCCCCACCATGTAGGGATCTGAGGATCTTGGGCCACCGTCCCTGACAGTACCTTGCAGAGGAGAATGACCACTGAACTTACAGAGGCTGAGGTTGGGGACCCTTGGACAGAAGTGAGGTGTGTGGAGTTCCTGGGTCCTGGCCAACCCTGAGGTCCTACGATGGGTGAGGACATGGCTGCCCCTAGAGGAGGTGGTTCCCTGGGTGGAACTAGATTAGCTTCCAGGCTCCTCAGCCAGCCAGGAGTCTGTGCCTGCCCCAGGAGGCCTTATGCCTCTTCTGCCCAGAGAGCCCTTGAAGGCCCTGCAGGAGCTCTGGTGGTCATCTGTGTCCATCAGCTCTTGGTAGGCACCTGGCTGGAAGCCTGAGGCAGCTTTGTTGGCTGCATACCAGTCGTGGTCCCTGGGGGCTGCAGCCAAGATGGAGGAGGTTTGGGCAGCTCTGCTGGACATACAGGGCCATTCTCCAGGCCACTCAGGGTAGGGCCAGGCTGCCTGGAAGAGTTGGTGCCGGCAGCACACACACTTTTGCAAAGAAAAGGCTTTCTAGTGTGAGGTAAATTCTGGAGACACTGGGAAAGACAAGGCTGCATCAGCTTCTTGAATGCAGGACTTCTAGCCTTCACGATGTCATATGTGGGTCCCTGGGTGCATTGTGGGCACTGCCACATGAGCCACACACTGCCAGTCCCATGTCCCCCTCAGCAAACAGAATGAGGGAGCAGTGGCAGCTGATGGCTGGTGAAGGTGTCCTGGGTGCCAGCCCTGCAGAGGAGCCAGGGTGCCCCGAGATGGCCGTGTTCCTGGCATGGCCTTGTTCAGCTTTGTAACGCTGGACAAATCACTTGGCTTCTCACAGCCTTAATCTCATCCTTAAAGTGCAGATTCATGCAGTCAGCAGATATTTGCTATTGTCTGCCATGGACTCGGCTGGCACCGTCATGGGTTCTGAGGGCACAGCAGGGACCAGAACACCCACATGCAGTCCCTGACCTGAGAGCTCAGAAGGCCGCACCCTGACGGCTCAGCCTCTGCCCCTTCTTCTGTCTCCCCAGGTGCACCTGCCACCTCGGCTCCTGTTAACCCCTTCCAGGTGAACCAGCCCCAGCCGCTGACGCTGAACCAGCTTCGGGGGAGCCCAGTCCTGGGGACCAGCACATCCTTTGGGCCTGGCCCAGGAGTGGAGTCCATGGCTGTGGCCTCGATGACCTCCACGGCCCCACACCCAGCTCTGGGGGCCACTGGTTCCTCTCTGACCCCACTGGGCCCTGCAACGATGAACATGGTGGGCAGTGTGGGTATCCCCCCATCTGCAGCCCAGGCCACCGGCACAACCAACCCTTTCCTTCTCTAGTGCCTGGCTTGGGACCCGCCCAAAGCACCTGTGCTGGAGGATGCCGAGCAGGGACTCTTGTCTGTGGGACGGGATCCAAGAGTTTGGGGATTAGGGGTATTAGGGTTTTTCAGCTCCAGCTTCCTGATGAAAGGGCTGTCTTTACAGCCCCAACCCTCAGACCCTCGCCTTCCAAGGCAGGCCCACTTGGCCTGGCCTGCTCTCACCACCTCCTCCCAAGCACTCAGGTCCTGGCAGGGCCTCTCTGAGGCCTTGGATGAGGAGGTGGAGTCAGCAGTATTGCCCTTGCCCCCAGCCTCAGCCAGAGGGTCTCCAGGACGTTGCCTGTCCCAGGACTTGGGACGGTGGCCTCATCTTTGTCCTCCCCACCCCCAGCCCTAGGGACACCCCAGGCAGTCCTGGGTGTGGACACGATGAAGCACCTGCTCCATAAGACACTGACCTTTTGGGGAAGTGGTTGTGCATATTTTATTTTTCTTTGACTCGTGTGAGTTCAAAGTAAACACCACCACCGTGGACAACTCTTGAATTAAATCCACTAGAGCGAGCTTTAAAACTAATCTGAGCATAACCCCCAACGTGGCTCTATGCTTGTGTACCTTTGCACATATTTTGTTTAGTACAGTTTCATATTTGAGTTTGCAGAATTATCTAATAGTCTTTTTTTGGCTAATATTTTTATAACGTGGTTCTTATTTAACTGTCTAGTTTTGATAGAATTTACCAGGTCTGGCTGAATGAAGATATTGGCACGTGTTATTTTAGTGGTTTAAATCCTCTTATTTATGGTTTTAACTCTAAGAAAATTTTAAAAGGAAGAGATGTTTGGATGACAAAAAAAAATGCCTTATTGAAAAACTAAAGCAAATTCTTTATAGGAAGAACATATGGGAATTTGATTACACATAGATGATGTTTATTTAAAAAAAAAAAAAAACTACAACAGCAACAAAAAATCCTAGCCTCCAGTTGCCTTTTCCTTTCTTTAACTCCTGTTTTTGGTGAATTACTAAACTGATTGACTTTCAGCCTTATTGGCTAGATCCTGAGCGAGAGGCTGTTTTTCTTACTGATATACCAACATCCTGAAAGTTAAAGAAAAAAATCTAATGTATGAATGTGACTCACCAATTTTTATCAACTAATTCCTTTTTTTTATTAAAGGCATGCAGGGATTAACAAGGACTTCTGTTTACAGTGGAAATCTGAAATGGAAGAAACATCTTTAACCTTGTGTGTCTGTGATTCTCCTCTGTCTTAATCCACGCTCAGGCTAAAGATGGGGATAATGTGGAAATGGCAGTTGTCCTGAGGGCATGGAGGTGGGGGTGCTTCTGTGCCCACGGGTCCCTGGACAATAGTCCCTAGGCTAAGACGGGAGTGGGGGGCTAAGGGACCAGGGCTGGCCCTGATCCACCTACCTGCTAACTCCAGACATTATTTTTAAATTGGAGTTCTAAAAATAATTTTCTTGTATTTTGGAGATGAAGAAAAAAGTCATTCACCCGGGACAGATTTTTAACAAACATGCATTAATAGTACCTCCCTCTTCCAAACTCCTGCTGTCCTCACCTCACCCACCACTGTAAAAGTATTATGTCATGCATTAAAGACCAGAAAAAACTTGCTTTTACCCAGGGAAGGGACATTCCCCCAATCCTGTGTCTGGGCAGCTTGCCTGGTGGACGTTTCTGGCCCCTTTTCCACCATGGGAATTTCTCACCTCCAGCTCTAAGGGCAGCCGACCACCTGCCAGCCCCTCTCTGGTTCCAGAAGATCTAACCCTTCGCACTAGCGCAGGAGAGATCTTAAATGGTCTCCGGGCTGCTGGGACATGCAGGCTGTGAGTGAGGACTGCACCCACTCATGCTGTTCCTGAGGCCACCCTCTCCAGTCCCAGGAGCCATGTCTAGAGTTCCTGACCAGCCACCCTCTGCCAGAACTGCAGGCCTGGGGCTGGGCCTTAGGCTCCTGCTGCCATTCGGGTAAGCCGGTGGCTGGTCTCGTCTGCCAGGGGAAGGGTGGGTGGGGAGGTACAGTGGGATGGGAGGCGGGATGCTTGCCCAGAAAGGTGCTTTCCTTCAGATGGTGCAGGGCCTGGGCCAGCCTTACAGGTCAGTAGACCAGACTCGACTACTTGGGGTCAGTGATTCTTTTGTAACAGAAGAGCCCTTCATGACACGACTTTGAGGCCCCAACATGACAGCCACTGGGCCACCAGGACCCAAGAAGACAGCCCCCACCCCATCTTCTGGCACAGGCCATCTCGAGTGCATGTCCCTGTTGCCCACTGCACTGATCATGAAGCCACCGGCCACTGCCACGCATATTGGCGCCTGTGCCATCATGCTCCCTCCTGATGGGCACTGTGGTGGAGGAAGTCACCCAGCTGTTTCTCAGTCCCAGAGGCCGGTGGCTGGTTTTGAACTTGTGTTGACTGTTGATACTTATTTACTGTATAAATATAATTTATCATTTGTACCATGATGCGGTTTCTGGCTGTGTCCTTCTCCCACCTCATCTTCATCAGTCCTGTTCCACTGGAGGGGGGTGGGAGATAAAGGAGCCGATTCCTGTGGAGCTTGGTCTGCAGTCAATGAGGCCACCAGCCTGGTCCTAGTACCCGTGTGAGCTGGGCATTTGGTTGCCCCTGAACCTCAGGGAAAGGGGGTGGGAGGCCTGCCCTTGGTGAGATGCTGAGACTGGTGGCCTGCACAGGTGTGGGGGAAGTGCTAGCCACTGCCCCTTACCCTTCCTGCGTCCGCCCTCGTAATGTGGCCTGGTCACTGGTGGAGACTGCTTTGGATGAGGTGGAAGTGACAGTGTGCCGGGTCCCCACAGGCTTCCTGTGCTCTGCCTCTGGTGTCCATGCTGCAGAAGAGCTGCTCTGGGAAGCCACCTCCTGTCAGCCGGGGCAGCGGAGGGAGGGAGTGCGTGGAGCTGCCCAGCCAACTGTGTATTCCTGAGAGGAAGGGCCTGTTGGAGCCACCGGTTCTTAGGTAGCTTGCTGTGCAACAGCTGACCGACACAGAGGGCCTGTGCCTCAGCCGCTGACCAGAGGAGGGCAGCGGCGGGAGGACACGTGCTCCTCGGGGCAGCAGAGGTGGAAGAGGTGCTCTGGTCATGGGAGGAGGCAAGGCCGAGGCAGAGGCGGCTGGGAGACACTGATGGGAAGGGTTGGAGAGGCCCTGAGACGAACCTGGAGGGAGGCCTGGGACTGCCTGCAGCCCTCTGCTCTCTGTGTGAGTGCCTGGCACCCAAGGACAAACAGACAAGCTTGACTCAGAGCTAGGAGGCTAGGGGCTGGTGGCAGGGGGTGCCCGTTCAGTGCAGGGGACAGGAGAGAGAGAAGGGTGTGTGGGATGCTCTTGTTTACGCTGCAGTAACACATCTCCAGGTCTCAGCGGCTTCCCACGAGTTTCTCACAGAAGTCAGGGACTCAAGCCTCTTTCATGTTGAGACACTGCTTTGACAGACAGCCCTGAAGGTAGCTATGAAGGGAAAAATGGACAAGGGCCAAGCGTAGATTTCTTACAGCCAGCCCTGGAATTGCTGCACTGCCACCCACACCAGTGCCAGAATTAGGCCCTCGGCCCCCATCCAGATGTGGGGGGATGGGCAAGTGCAGGCTTCTTTTGTGGCGGAGGGCAGGAGCGGGGGAAGTGGGCTTGGTTAACATTGCCAGTCCAGGTCACAGCGGACTCTGGCTCCCAGAGAGTTATTTCAGTCTTCTCAAACAGACCATAAGGTCCTGTGTCCTGGGCTCTGTGGGTATAGAGCCTTCTCCAGCAAGGCAGACACAGCCTATAAACTAGAAAGACCTATGATCTGTGCCCTTCCCCCAACAATAACAACAAAGCGGGGCAGGGGTCGGTCCCCACAGTCCAACTCCATTTGGAGGAGCAGAGAATGGGAGAGGCCCCACAGTGCTGGAAGCTGCAGCAGACTGAGGTCGCCTTGCGGTGAGGAGGGAAAGGACCTAATGGTGCCCTGCTCTGGGCTCTGCCCCCTGGTGGAGAGCTGGCCTTTTTTGTATTCCCTTGGCTGCAGCTCTTGGGCCAAGCTCAGCTTTCTCACCTGCTGCCTGTGGGTGGATGGTTCCGGGCCAGGACCTGTTTTGAGTGAGCCAGAGGCTTCAGTCCAGGCTCATGGGCCTTGTAGAGGCACAGTTCCCTCAAAAATGTGACAGTCTTTGTGCTTCTAATCAGTTCCATGTGCAAATAACTGCATTATTTTGGTCAGAGTGTTATTTGGTGGCCCCCGATGGACCTTGTCTCCCAGTGTGGTCTCCCTTACCTGATGGGCATGGCCATATGACTAGATGGGGCCAGTGGCATGATGGCAGCAGGGGCTTGATAAACGCCTGCACACGGAGCTTGACGTCCTGGCATGTTCTGCTGGCAGCCTACCTGTCGTACTATGAGAAGTTCAAACACGCGGAGAGGCGACATGGGGGAGAACGGAGGTGTTCTGTCAGTAGCCCCCATGAGCCCCAGACAACAGCCCACCATGTGAGTAATCATGTTGGTCAGCCAGTGGAACAGCTCCAGCTAGAATCAAGTGTACCACAGCCGCCCAGCTGAGCCCAGTCCCCTATAGGATCGTAAGTGATAAATGATAGTGGTTTTAAATGACAGTTTTGGGGTAATTTGTTACACAGCAATAGACAACTCAAGGACACACATAAAATTATTTCCTAGACATAAGTTGCCTTATTTCCTTGCTGCCTTACCTCCATGCTTCTCTCAATGGTAGCTACCATGAGGCCATCTGGGACCATGATGGGAGAGCCACCCCCTTAATTCCATATTTACCAAAAGACCAAGTTATTTTGTTCAGATGATAAGTTTTATTACGCCTTTATTGTTCAAAGCAATTTTCAATCTTATCTCATTAGAGTTCTAGAAAGTCTCCTTTTGCAATGTTTTGATGCCAATTTTTTTTTTAGATTCTTTGTTGCCTTTCATTTCTGCTTGCAAACTAGCCAGTTCTTTCCTCCTTACTGTGATAGCATTCTAAAATGCAGTCAACAGTAGCCAACTCACACTGTACATCCTCTCTGGTCTGTCTCTTTCCCCTAGAGCTGCTGGCTCGGGGGCACATAACCTGCCTCCCAAGTTAGCAAGAGAGTCTTAGCAAATGTCTTGTATTTGCATAATACGGATCTCCTGCTGTCCAGCTTATGAGCTGTATTCTTTTTGCCTGCCACGCAGCTGCTTAGCCAATGACACTTTGTTTTTTCTGTTTTTTGGCTGCAGCAGAAACCCACTCCTTATTTCCATATCATTTGCAATAGAATAGGCTATGCAGGATCAAATAACCCCAAGCGCTCATTGGCTGCACACAGTATCTTACGAATATTTCTCACTCACAAAAAGCCTGATGGAGATGTTCCTGGCAGTGCTCTGCAAGCTGGGGTGCCCAGACCCAGGCTCCTCCCTTACGATGCTGCTGTCTTCAACGTGTGTCTCAAAGGGTGCCATGGACAAGAACGAGGAGAAGTGCTCGTGCAACACTGGAGTGGGTCAGACCTCTCAGTGGTGAACATCCTTTTCATACTTTGCTTTGGCTAGAACTACTCACATGGACCCACATTGATGCAACGGGCCTGGGAAATGTAGTCTTTGGGTGTGCCAGGAGAAAAGGGAGATAGTCTGGTGAACATGCGGCTTTGTGACAGTGGTTGACAGCACGGACAGCAAGTGAGTGCGGACCTGCGGGCCGTATGCCTCGACTGTCCTCATGGAGGGGGTCCCACATGCCCAACCACCCCCCAACCCCGGCTTCCCAGGCACTCACGCCTTCAGCCTCTAAATCTCACTGCATCATCTCTTGCCTTGACTGGGCAGGGATGCAAGGAGCTTTGTGAAGTGACAGTGACATTTCTGTGCCTTTGGGGCTGGGTTGTTCATTCTTTTTCTTTTTTGAGATGGAGTCTCCCTCTGTTGCCCAGGCTGGAATGCAGTGGTGCAGTCTTGGCTCACTGCAACCTCCACCTCCAGGGTTCAAGCGATTCTCCTGCCTCAGCCTCCCGGGTAGCTAGGATTACAGGTGCCTGCCACCTGTAATGCCTGGCTAACTTTTTGTATTTTTAGTAGAGACGGGGTTTCACCATGTTGGCCAGGCTGGTCTTACAGTCCTGACCTCAGGTGATCCGCCTGCATCAGCCTCCCAAAGTGCTGGGATTACAGGCGTGAACCACCACGCCCGGCCTGGTTGTGCATTCTTAAAGTATTCTGGGTCAGGCGCGGTGGCTCACGCCTGTAATCCCAAAACTTTGGGAAGCTGATACAGGCAGATCACCTGAGGTCAGGAGTGGAAGACCAGCCTGGCCAACATGGTGAGACCCTGTCTCTACAAAAATACAAAAATTAGCCAGTTGCAGTGGCACATGCCTGTAATTTTAAGCTACTCAGGAGGCTGAGGCAGGAGGATCACTTGAACCCGGGAGGCAGAGGTTTCAGTGAGCCAGGATTGTGCCACTGCACTCCGGCCTGGGCAACAGAGTAAGACCCTGTCTCACACACACAAAAAAAAAGTTATGCATTTTGTTGTATGTAAATGTCCTCTCAGAAGAACACACTAAAGCCAGACACTGGATTCTGGTTAATGGTAAGTGTGCTAAAACACACGGAAGGTGGAGTCCTGATGTCGTGGTTTATTTTGAAATGCAGTAAAAGTAGGATGGATTGAAGCAGGGATGAATAGTTGGATAGATGTGAATATGAAAGTATGGAACAGTAAATTGGTAATGGTAGAATCTAGGTGGTGGGTATGGGGTGTTCACTGTAAAATGATGTCAGCTTTTCCATGTTTAGACATTTCAGTAATGTTGACAAAAACTGGAAAATTAAACATAACCAGAAGAGGGTGACTTAGTATTTCCCAGCTGCTGACAGGCTGGACAAATGGGGCCTGAGGCTTGAACATGCACGCCACAGGCTAGAGGCTTCAGGGAAGAAGTTTCAGGTCCCCTTTATGTGGACCAAGGCCAGTAGCCTGGGTGAGGTGAGGCCACGGACAGAGAAAACAGCTTTCTGGAGAGCTGTGATAAAATGGGACAGAGGACAGGAGCAGCTGGGGGTGCTGGGCTTTTGCTCTGTGTCATCCCGTGACAGATATGGGGCACATGTGGAGGCTGGTGTGCAGGAGCCTGTGCAGGAAAACTCACGATGGAGGGAGATGGGCAGAAGACCCTTGAGAGCACTGCATCTCCCACATACCCGAGCCTTGTCCTCAGGTAGGGTCAGGAAGGCAGCTAATGTGGGGTCGTTGTGGGAACGGGAGGGAGCGCCTCAGGCTAAGCTGGCAGGGAGGGTGCCGGAGGTCTGAAGAGACCAAGGCTGTAAGTTTCCTCAGAGAATGCATGAGGGAGTTGTCTAAGGAAACACAGACCTGGGCCATGGATGGAACGTGGGCCGTCGTGGCTCTAGGGGCTCAGGCAGGTGCAGGGCAGGTGAAGGAACAGCTGGCTGTCACCAGGGTGGAGACTCTGCCGGGTGAGCATAAACGAAGGATGGAGGGCACTATGGGGAAGTGCATGCAGATGACCAGGACTTCTAAACTGGGTTGGGAGGAAAGCAAGGAAAAAGGGGCTGGTCCAGGGGCTCGGAGGGCCTGGTGGTTTGAAGAGCACAGGGAAGTGCCACATGAGGAAGGGCCTGGCCCGAGGGAGGGATGCCTCGATCTAGACCTCAGAGGCAGTACCTTCACCAGTAACAGGAGATATGCCTGGCTGTGAGGGGTAGAGGTGAAGATGGTTCCAAGTGAGGAGGTTGAGGAAGAGGCAAGGACACACCCCTGCTCTAGGCTCACTGCACATGTGGAGTGGGAGGAAAAAAGATTCCACTTAAGAGGGCTGCAGGGGACTGAGCGGGCTTCAGTAAGGCCAGAAGGCAGAGGGAACTTCCTATTCTGAGAAGATGGTGGGAATCACAGGAATTTTGCTGCCAACAGACCATGAGTTCCAGAGTGCATAGTGAGTTCTGGGGAGGGCACGGGAGTGCTCGTGAGATAAAGAGCAGAAGAGGGTCAGCCCAGATGGTCTCAGGGCAAGTGCCCATGACAGTCCAGGGCAACATGGGCGAGGCTGGGAGGTGGGGGTGTGCCAGGAGCCTGGGGTTTCTCTTGGATCCCGCTGAGGGCAGTATCTAGGCTGGGGCACCATGTCTGCCTAAAGCTCAGTGGCAGGACAGAGAGGGCCCAGGGCTGCCTCGTGAGGTGCCAGGGTTCTTGGGAAGGTAGGGAGGTCCAGGGCCAGGGCCCCCAAAGTAATGCTAAAGGGGTTCTGCTTCCAGAAGGGCCCGGACAACCTCAGAGGTCAGGGTGTTGAGGCAGGGGGCTCACCTTCCTCTCCTGCCAAGGGGCTGCCAGAAAGCTGGACCCCAGCCAGCAGCCTCCCACCTCTGGGAGGTTTCCAGCCCCCAACCTTGGACTGTGGGTAGGGAGGAGCAGAGAGGGGAGTGGGCAGGCTGAGGGTCTGCCGTCCCCCAGGTACCTCACCATCCAGCTTCCGCTAACAGGGTTCTCTCCTTGCCAAGGGAGGCTGGCGGCCAGGAGCATGGCTGAGTGGGTAATTCTACTTAACCCCCAAGCCTCCAAGGAGGGTGCCATGCCCAGTTCAAGGAACAATGTGTTGAGGTATAGAAAAGGCCGCACAGCTGTGAGTGGCAGAACCTGGTTATGTCAAAGCTCCCATCCCAGATGCCATCCTGCTGCACAGTCTGGTCTTCTGGCAGCTTCCATGGCACAAGGGGTAGGGACAGGGAGAGCCCTGGAGGTGGGGCCAGAAAGGCCCAAGAGCTCCCAGCTCCTGTTGGGGAGGGGCTAAACAGGAGAGAAGGCAGCCCCAGGCCTAGGCTCTCTGAAAATGAGACTTTATTATATAAAACTATTCTGTGTGCCCCCAGCTCCCGCCACCAGGCTGCCCTTCAGGCTGATGGCCAGCCGCCTGACTCCGGGAAGGCAGCCCTTCATTATCAGAAACTGTGCAGCCTGTGGAGCCTTCACTGGGGGAAGCCCTGGGGTGGGCTGGGCCGCGACACACCCTGTGTGTCCAAAGGCCCAGTGTCGTAGCCCAGCTTCCTCATGTCCTTGGTCACCACGTTGAAGAGCAGGGTGACAAAGCCCTGAGAACGGACACGGGTCACTGGGGACAGAAGGACAGCATCAGTCAGGCTGGGATGGGGCAGAGACAGACCCAGGTTGATCTGGGAATCTCAGCCTCAGTGTTCTCATCTGTAAAATGGGGACAACGGCGCCTGACCCATGCCCCTCACTGGGAGGTAAAGGGGCTGCCAGGACAGGCAGATATGACAAACCCTCTGTGCTCCAAGCAGGCCCTCATCTGGGAACATTTGTGGGCTAACTCCCATGTGCCTGGCAGGTCCCCGGCATTCACCCCAACCCTGGGCCCATCTACTCCCAGGTTCTAACCTGTCTGGGGGCTGAGGGTAGAGGAGGGGAGGGAGCTTTACCTTCCCGGCCTTCACCCTGAGCCACCACCTTGGGGTCTGTGTACTCGGGTCGCCGCCCCGTGAACCAGCTGGGAACACAGAAGAACACAGGTAAGCAGGGCCCCACCTGGGCATTCCTGGCCTTGGACGACACTGGATGTGGGCTCTCTGTTCAGAAACCAGCACTCCTGCTCCAGCCACACCCCATCCCCACCAGGAGTCAGGCCCTAAGCAGAGCCTTCCTGGTGGCTGGGCTCCAGCGTGGTGCTGTCCCTTGCAGCAGCGGTCACACAGCCTAGCCAGGCCTCAGGCGCTCTGTGGCCACGCTGCCTCCACTGGCCAGTTAGGCTTTTCCATCTCTGGCTTCCATGGGTTTGGTTCACTGGGAATGAGAGCTCAGGGAGATTCTGGGGTGGGGGTGCTGCCTGAACCCCCAGAAATCCCAGAAAAGTGACAGCAGCTGAGGTGGGGGAGGGGCGGGGACAGTGTGACCCTCCAGCCTTCCTGGAAGGGGGCCCTACCCCAGAGAGTCTGTGAGGTGGGCAGCAGGGCCAGAACTGGCCTCCTCAGCCTTGCCTCCCACTAGTGTGGGGTCCAGGACATGTCACTTCCCATCTTGGCACCCACCGCAGGCCCTGCCAGGGGTGGCACACAGCCACCAGGCCAAGCATGTGCCCTCCCTAGCCCCAGACCCCAGTCGGGCCGGGCGGGAGGCCAGGAGGCCGGGGGTGTCAGGCCCCGCCGCCGACACACCCACGCGAGCCGGAAACAACCAGGAGCACTATTCCCGGCCGGGTGGGTCCGGCAGCCGCGGGCTTCGCCCCGCCGGGACTCGCGGCCGCGCCTCCTCTGCACCACAGCTCCCAGGGCCCCCCGCAAGGACACACCCAGCCCCCGAGGGTCACTGGCAACCGTGGCGACGCAACAGCCCACACACCGCCCTCCTGTCTCTGAGGTGGGCACCAGCACTCACCTGGGGCTGCTGCAGAGGGGCCCAGGTCAGGGAGGGGCTCCCGGCTGCTGCAGAGTTGGCCTGTGGAGACCACAGCCAGGGAGCACTGCCCACCAGCCCCAACCCCGAGGAGGAAGCCAGGGAGTGAAAGCCAGCGGGCACTCCCCAAGGGGAAGGGATGGGCAGCCACAACCCCTGCGCCAGTTTCTCCTTCGGGAGAGTGAGGCTCTCACAGCACCCACCTCACAGAAGGCTGTGTGTGAGGACAGGGGCCTGGGAGCGTCCCCACTGTGCCCAGTAGATTCCATCCCGGCGCTCACATGGAGCTCCCGTTCCCACTGAATTTCTTTCCTGGGGTCCGCCCGGGTGGTCTGCTTAGCTGGCTGGGGTGGGAGAGACAAGACAGACTGTTCTGGGAGGGCATTCCAGGCAAGGACCTGAGGCAGGGAAGGACCCCTCAGGCTGGAGGAACTGAGGCAGATGGGAAGCAAGTGGGCAGGGGCCATGACGTGGGCAGGGCCCGACCACCAGCCTGGCAGCATTCTGGTTGAAGTTCATCCTGACAGAGGCACAGCCCGGGCGGGTTCTAGCAGGGGAGGGGTGCAACCCCAATTGTGTTTTAGGAAAACTTTTTCTTGCTGTGTGAAGACTAGACTGGAGGGGCTGCAGCAGGCTGAATGGCGGCCACTCAAAGACAGCAGATCCTAGTCCTGGGAAACTGTGCACGTGGCCTTATGGAGAAACAGGGTCACGTGCACTTTGCAGATATGATTAGGCTAAGGATCTTGAGGCGACTATCCAGGTGGACCCTAAAGGCCATCACAAGTATCCTTATGAGACAGGGAGACAGAGGAGGTGGCCCTGTGACCGTAAAGGCAGGGACTCGAGTGGTGAGGCCATAAGCCAAGGAAGGGTGGGGCCACCAGAAGCTGAAAGGGCAATAAACAGAGTCTCCGCTAGAGCCTCAGGAGGGAGCACAGCCCGGTGGCGCCTTTCTGGGCCCAGTGACCTGGATTTTGAACTCTGGCCTTCAGCACTGTGAGGACATACATTTCTGCTGTTTTCAGCCATCACATTTGTGTGTTTTGTTGCAGCAGCCACCATGGGAAACGAATACAGGGGTCAAGAGTGTTTGAGGCAGGCCCTGGGCCAGCGCCGGAGGATGTGGGGAGAGGCTGGGAGAGGGGTGGGGATGACCGAGGTCTCAGTCTGAGCAAGGAGCCTCCACATTTGGGAAGATTATGCCAATCAAACTGCCTTCACTAATAGACCCTTTCCCCAGTTTTTGTAATCCAAGCACATACTGCCTTGCCCAGTTGTGAGCCCCTCCACAGGGGCTGTGAAACCCTTTCCTCAGCGAGCTGTTCCCTGAAGGCCCAAAGTCCTCCTTGGAGCTGTGGGCGGTGGAACAGGGTTAACAACCCAGCCGGGATGGCTGTGTGGGTCCCCAATCCCTTAGGCCTTCCCAACCCACTGATGGGCACTGTCTCGCTGCCTCCCTGACAGCTTGTGGCATGGGGATTGTCACCGCCAGGTGATACTGGCCCAGATCATCTGGGAAAGAAGTCCTTTGCCACCGGGTGGCCTCCCAGAAGGACTCCTAGGGGCAGTGGGCACACAAATTCTCAGGCTGAGGTCAGCGGAGGCCCTGCCGTTCCTCCCCTGCACGGCTCTCAGAGCTCAGTGAGGCATTCTCGGCCCTGAGGCACGATGCTGTCCCTCCACCCAGCGGGGCTCTGGCCTGGTCTCACACCCAGGAGTGGCCAGGCTCGCAGGGGCTGCTTGCTGGCTGCTGCCCTGGAACCCAGGGAGTCCTCCATGTTCCCCTTGTGCCTCACTGATCTGCTGTGGGGCGGCAGAGGCTTGCTGCCCAACTGTGCTAATGGGCCTCGAGTCAGAAGGCCAGGGCCCAGCTGGCCCTCTAAGCTCCCACTTGGATGTGGGCAGGAGTAAGAGGCCTTCCTGCTGGGGCTGCATCCAGGCATCCCCTGGGCCCTCTTTGCAGGCCCTTGTGTCCTGGCCCCTGCCTGCCTCCCTGGTGTCTCCCTTATTCTGCCTGGCTTACCACTTACAGGCCACACTGCCGTCCTGGCCACACCGCCATCCTGGCTTCTCCTAGCATGCTAAGCTCATGCTGTCCTCAGCCCGGCAGGCACTGTTCCCTGTGCCTGGTGTTCTTCCCCGGCTCTTCCCTCCACACTAAGCCTCTGCGCAAATGTCAGCTCCAGCCAGAGACTCCCACATGTAAAGCCATTTATCATGATTACCGTTCCAAGGTGTCTGACTCATACTGCTATATCCTCTTGTTTCCCACCTTTTAATGTCACATTATGTCATGAGTATTTTCCCATCTGACAAGAGTTTTTCCTCTGCTCCATCTGACACAAAGATTTTTCACAGGGCACAGGTTAAAACTGCCTGGCCTTCTGCTGCTAGAACAGGGCTGAAGGGAGCCCCGTGACTCAGCACTCCCAGGGGACCTGTTTCTATTTGTCCCCAGTGGGTGGAGCAGCTTGCAGATCTGAGGAGGCATCCAGGCACAAACTGAGGGGGAGAATGGGACATCCATTCATCCAGTAGATCAGAAGGAGGGGCTGGGGTTATGGGTATAAGACTCACCTTGTAAACTTCTGCAGTTTAGACGTAGATTCTGGGACAAACATGGGGATGGTCCTTTTGTGCCTGAAACAAATGTTTTTGCAGACAGACGTGCTGAGTAACAGACCTTTCTGAGCCTCCAGGGAGAAGACACTCAGATCAGGCCAGTGCAGCTGCAGTGTGGGCCAAGTCAGGGCCATGCCAATGAATCCAACCTGTGCTGAGCACCGCTGTGTCTGGGCAAGGTGCTGAGCGCCGGGAGACAGCCTCATGGAGGTCAGAGTCCCTTGGGGTCTTTTCTTTTCTGCGGCCCATTACCTCCCCACCCCACCTGGTGTGCGGCTGGTACCAGCCATCAGAAAGGTTCTCCTCCCAAATACAGGCTACACCCCCCCAGCCACTAGGCTGAGCTGCCCAGGCCCCTGGGGACCCCAGAGCATTCCCAGCCTGAACCTAAGACAGAAAACGAGGTGAGGTCTGTCCTAGGACAAGCCCTGCCCAGGGCCCAGGTCAGAGTGAGGACCTACCGGCCAGGTGAGAAGGGCACGTGCACGGCCCCATAGCCTCGAACCACATCGTTCCCAAACACATCTGGTCCATACACGCTGAGCACGATCTGCGGCCCTTGGGAAGGACAAGGCAGGGGGTGGGCACGTGAAGACACACAGGGGAGGTACATGGCAGACAACAGGGTGTGTCCGGCTGAGGGGGCTCAAAGGATGGAGCTCAAAGTCCTGGGGCGGCAGGCTTTAGAGGGGACAGGAGCAGGCATGGGAACCCAGACTCTGCCAAAGACTTCTGCCCACCCTGGTACTTCCTATGTCTCCACTGAGGCCTGGGCATGCACTCCACACCCCTTCTTTTTTTGTTGTTGAGACGGAGTCTCTCTCTGTCACCCAGGCTGGAGTGCAGTGGTGCTCACTGCAAGCTCCGCCACCTCCCGGGTTCACGCCATTCTCCTGCCTCAGCCTCCCTAGAAGCTGGGACTACAGGTGCCGCCACCACACCCGGCTAATTTTTTTGTAGTTTTTTAGTAGAGACGGGGTTTCACCATGTTCGCCAGGATGGTCTTGATCTCCTGACCTCGTGATCCACCCACCTCGGCCTCCCAAAGTGCTGGCATTACAGGCTGAGCCACCGCGCCCGGCCCACACCCCTTCTCACCACTGCGGAGTCAGGGCCCACTCAGTCACTCCATGTACAAGGAGGCACTTTCAGAGGCCTTACTGTGGGCCCAGGGCCCCAGCTATGATCAGGGCTGACTAAGGGCCTCTGCTCTCTGGGTGCTCCCTTCCTGGTGGAGGCAGGCTCATGGGACTGGGGTGGCGGGGGCTCATTTTGGGGGTGTCTAGGAGAAGTCAAAGAGAAAACAAAAACCTTCTGGGCATTCTCCTTTAAAATATTATAGGTATTATAACAGGTGTGGTTGTTTTCACCATCGAAACACCGCTTCGTGTTGCCATTGAGGTGCATGAGGCGCTTTCACTTCGCCAGTTTCAGGTGAGGCACCAGCCTGCCAGGCTCTGATCCTGCAGCCGCAGCTGAGGCAAGTTGGCCAACCTCTCTGCCCCGTTTCATCATCTCTAAAACACACGAAATAGAACCTAACACATAGTAAGTGCTCAGTAAATGTGAGGGAGAGGTTTGTGCCCTTACCATTACTACCTTCCACCAAAGTTAACCATCATTCTGAATTTTATGAAACTACCTCTTTACTGTTCTTTAAGACTTCACTGCCAAAGAATGCATCCCAAAGCTGGTAATTTACTTTTACCAATTTTTTTGAAACTTTATACAAAAGGAATTATACAGTATGTTTATTTTTGTGCCTAGCCTCTAATCCAAAATTATGTCCATGAGATTTTCTCAAATGGTTTCCTGTAAAGGGGTGTGTTCATGTTCAATACCATGTAACATTCTGCGTGGGAATCTGCCACAATGACTGTTCATTCTAGTGCTGATGGACACGTGGGCTGCCCTTCCTGTGGGGGCCGCACACACAGTGCTGAGCACCATGGTGCAGGCTCTCAGTACTTGTGTGCACACATCTCTGTTGCACACACACTCAAGAAGGACACTGCACAGGGCCCATGTATGTTCCCTCCCAAAAGGTAACACCAAGCTGCCAGCATGGTCCTATCAGCCAGCACTCCCCCAGCAGTGGTATCTGATTCCTGCTCCTCTATACCTCACCAAAACATGACATTACCAATCTTTTAAATTTGGGCCATCCTAGTGCGTGAACAGTGGTAGCTCACTGTAGCTTTAAATTACATTTTCCTTCATTTTAAATTTTTCTTACTGAAATAAGGTTGAGACCTTTACCTGTTTCTTGGTCACTTGGATGTCCTCTTTTGTGAAGAACCTACTTAAGTTTCTTGCCCAGTTTTCTACTGGATGGTCTTTTTCTTTTTTCTTCATTAAAAACATGTTTTTTGAGACAGGGTCCTGCTCTGTTGCTCAGGCTGGAGTGCAGTGGTGCAATCATGGGCTCACTGCAACCTCAACCTCTTGGGCTGAAGTGATCCTCCCGCCTCAGCCTCGCAAGTAGCTGGGACTACAGGCGTATGCCACCATGCCTAATTTTTAAATTTTTTGTAGAGATGGGGTCTCACTGTGTTGCCCAGGCCAGTCTCAAACTCTTAGGCTCAAGCGATCTTCCAGCCTCAGCCTCCCATAAGTGCAGGGATTACAGACATGAGTTGCCTTGCCTGGTCTGGCCTTTTTCTTATTGATTTATAGCGTGTGTATGTGTGTGTATCCTGGTACTTATCTTTTCACTTTTAGTCTTTGGATGAACATAAGCCCTTAATTTTAATGTAGTCAACATCATTGATCTTTTCCTTTAAGGAGTCCTCCCAGAAAATCTTCTCTTACCCTGATATCATGGCTATAGTCCTCTATGCTACATATCCATCTGAAATTCACTTGTGCGTATGAGGACAGGCTGAAGTTTTTTCCTATGTATATCAAATTGTCCCAGCACCATTTATTAAAAAGAACAGGCTGGGAGCAGTGGCTCATGCCTGTAATCCCAACACTTTGGGAGGCTGAGGTAGTAGATCACTTGAGGCCAGGAGTTGAAGACCAGCCTGGGCAACGTGGCAAAACCCCTTCTCTACTAAAAATACAAAAATTAGGCCAAGTGCGGTGACTCATGCCTGTAATCCCATCACTTTGGGAGGCTGAGGCAGGTGGATCATCTGAAGATGGAAGTTTAAGACCAGCCTGGCCAACATGGTGAAACACCATCTCTACTAAAAATACACAAATTGGCTGGGTGTGGTGACATGTCCCTGTAGTCCCAGCTACTCGGGAGGCTGAGGCAGAATTGCTTGAACCCAGGAGGCAGAGGTTGCAGTGAGCGAGATCACGCCACTGCACTCC
>NW_012117288.1:629108-634355 GCF_000951035.1 Colobus angolensis palliatus
TCTCGGCCTCCCAAAGTGCTGGGATTACCGGCTTGAGCCAACGCGCCCGGCCCTTTTTCCAGTTTCTTAATTTGGATCCTAGCTCATTAATTTTCACCATATTATCCAAGATGGTCTCGATCTCCTGACCTCATGATCCGCCCACCTTGGCCTCCCAAAGTGCTGGGATTACCGGCTTGAGCCACCGCACCCGGCCAACAATACATTTTTAAAATATCATTTTCTATTTATTGTTGCCACAGAGAAAGCAACTTTCTGTCAAGATACATTGATCTTATATCCAGAATCACGCCAATCTATTAATTCTAACAATTCATCTACAGATTATTTTGAAATTCTACATAATCATGTTGTCTATGAATATTTTGTTCTTCCTAATTCTTATACCCTTTATTTGTACAGTGTTGACGGTGATAACAAGCATGCTGATCTCAGAAAAATCTTTCAACATTTCACTAGTAAAAGTGATGTTTGCTCTAAGCTTTTCGTAGATAATCTGGATCAGGTTAGAGAAGTTTCCTTCTATTCCTAGTTAACTAAGCTTTTATCATGAATGGGAGTTGAATTTTACCATGTGTTTTCTTCATTTATGGAGATGATCATGATTTTTTCTTTTTTTTTTTCGAGATGGAATCTCGCTCTGTCGCCCAGGCTGAAGTGCAGTGGTGCAATCTCGGCTCACAGGAACCTCTGCCTCCCAGGTTCAAGTGACTTTCCTGCCTCAGCTTCCTGAGTAGCTGGGATTACAGGCATGTGCCACCAAACCTGGCTAATTTTTGTATTTTGTATTTTTAGTAGAGACAGAGTTCCACCATGTTGGCCAGGCTCAAACTCCTGACCTCAAATGATCTGCCCGCCTCGCCCTCCCAAAGTGCTGGGATTACAGGTGTGAGCCACGATGCCTGGCCTGACTCTGACTTTTCTTCTTTTTAATGTGGTGAATGACACTGATCAATTTTAGATTTTTTTTTTTAGAGACAGGGTCTTGCTGTGTTTCCCAGGTTGGTCTCAAGCAATCCTCCCACCTCAGCCTCCATATGAGCCACTGTGCCTGGCCAACTTTAGATGTCATAAAACCTTTGTATTTTTGGAATAAACCTTACATCTCATGATGTATTCTATTATCTTTTTTTTTTTTTTTTATCTTGCTAGTTTCTGAATATTCCATTGGGGAGTTTTGAGTTCAGTTTCTGAATATTTTGCTTGGGAGTTTTGCAACTATGTTCATGAGTGAGTTTCTTCTTTTTAATGTCCTCAGCAGGCTTTGGAATCAAAACTATCCTGACCTAAAAAAGTTGGGGATGTTTAATCTTTTCAATTGTAGGAGTTTGTGTAAGTCTGCCGTTACTTCCTCTTCTTTTTTTTCTTGCACTTCTGCCATGGAAGGTGTCATTCTTTAAATGCCTGGTGGAACTCAGTAATGAAGACATTCAGACTTGGAACTTCCTTTGTGAGAAAATTTTTGATTATAGATTCAATTTAATAGATATAGGACTACTCAGATTCGTATTCCTTTTTTGCAGTTTTGGTAGTTATCTTTTTCTAGGAATTTGACCATTTCATCTACCTTGCCAAAGTTATAGCAAATAGCTGTTCTTTATATCTTTTTATCTTTTTACTGTCTGCAAGATCTGTAACATGTTCCTTTTTCATTCCTGCCATTTCTGTCCTGTTTTCTTCTTCATTTTTAGAAATAGGGTCTAGCACTGGCACCCAGGCTGGAGTGCAGTAGCATGATCATAGCTCGCTACACCACCAAACTCCTAGGCTCAATCAATCCTCCCACCTCAGCCTCCCAAGTAGCTGGGACTACAGGTGTGAACCACCGTGCCTGGCCAATTTTTGTACTTTTTGTAGAGAAAGGATCTCACCATGTTGCCCAGGTTAGTCTCAAACTCCTGGGCTCAAGCAATCCTACCACCTCAGCCTCCCAAAGTGTCAGGATTATAGGTGTGAGCGACCACGCTTAGCCTGTTTTCTTTTTCATTGTCTTAACTTGGGGTTTTCAGTTTTAAAAACCAACTTTTGCCTCTTTCATCTCTTCTGTTGTAAATGTGCTTTCTGTTTAATGAATTAATTTCTGCTCTTTCTCATTCTATTCTTCTGATTTCTTTGGGTTTAACTTGCTATTCTTTTACTAATTTTTTTTTTTTTTTTTTTAGATTTGACTTTCACTCTTTCGCCCAGACTGGAGTGAAGTGGCGCAATCTCGGCTCACTGCAACCTCCACCCTCCAGGATCAAGCGATTCTCCTGCCTCAGCCTCCTGAGTAGCTGGAATTACAGGTATGTGCCACCACGCCCGGCTAATTTTGTATTTTTAGTAGAGACAGGGTTTCTCCATGTTGGCCAGGTTGATCTCGAACTCCCAACCTCAGGTGATCTGCCCGCCTCAGTCTCCCAAAGTACTGGGATTACAGGCGTGAGCCACCACACCTGGCCTACGCCTGGCTAATTTTTAATATTTTTAGTAGAGATGGGGTTTCACCATGTTGGCCAGGCTGGTCTCGAACTCCTGACCTCAGGTGATCCACCCACCTCAGCCTCCCAAAGTGCTGGGATTACAGGCGTGAGCCACTGCACACAGCCTTCTTTTACGAGCTCCTTTTTTTTGAGATGGAGTCTTGCTCTGTCGCCAGGCTGGAGTGTAGTAATGTGATCTCAGCTCGCTGCAATCTCCACCTCCTGGTTTCAAGCGATTCCCCTGCCTTAGCCTCCCCAGTAGCTGGGGCTACAGGAACGCACCACCACACCCAGCTAATTTTTTTGTATTTTAGTAGAGATGGGGTTTTACCATGTTGGCCAGGCTGGTCTTGAACTCCTGACTCGTGATCCACCCACCTCGGCCTTCCAAAACGCTGGGATTGTAGGCATAAGCCACGGCACCCAGCCACTAATTTCTTAAGATGGATGCTTAAATCATTAAATTTTCAGCCTATTTTCTTCTCTAACATGCATTTAAAATTACAAAATTGGCCAGGCGCAGTGTCTCACGCCTGTAATCCCAGCACTTTGGGAGGCTGAGGTGGGCGTATCACCTGATGTCAGGAGTTGGAGGCCAGCCTGGCCAACATGGTGAAACCTCCATCTCTAATAAAAATACAAAAAAATTAGCTGGGCGTGGTGGCGGATGCCTGTAATCCCAGCTACTCGGAAGGGTGAGGCAGGAGAATCATTTGAACCCGGGAGGCAGAGTTTGCAGTAAGCCAAGACCGCGTGTCATTGCACTCCAGCCTGGGCAACAAGAACGAAACTTCATTTCAAAAAATAAATAAATAAGGCTAGGCATGGTAGCTCACGTAATCGCAGCACTTTGGGAGGCTGAGGTGGGCGGATCACCTGAAGTCAGGAGTTTGAGACCACCCTGACCAACATGGAGAAACCCTGTCTCTACTAAAAATACAAAATTAGCTGGGTGTGGTGGCTCACGCCTATAATCCCAGCTACTAAGGAGGCTGAGGCAGGAGAATCGGTTGAACCCAGGAGGAGGAGGTTGCGGTGAGCTGAGATCGTGCCATTGCACTCCAGCCTGGGCAACAAGAGCAAAACTCTGTCTCAAAAAATTAAATAAATAAATAAAATTTAAAAATAAAATAAAATTACAGAATTTCCTTTTGTCCATGACTTTAACTGCCCCCTGTAAATTTAAATAGCTCAGTATTTTTATTATCATTCAATTCAAAATTCCATTATTCCATTAGTATTTCTTCTTTGACATATGGGTTATTTTTAGAAGTTGTTTTCTTATTTTTCAAACATATGGAGACTTTTCTCATTATCCTTGTTATTGGTTCCTAGCTTAAGTTCACTGTGGTCAAAGAATATACTCCACTCCCCCTGAAAAGTTAAAAGAGTTCCAGTGAACTGGCTTTGACTCACTACCGGATCACCACTGACAGCTGAGTCTACTTACTTTATTGCCTCTCCCCATGCCTCAGTTGACTCGTTCTATTTGTGAGGAATTTCAAAGTAAATTACAGATCTCTGGACACCTTCCCCAAAATAGTTCACTATGTGTGTCAGCAAATAGAGCTTAGTATTTGTTCACAGTTCTTTCGAGATAAAATGTATGCATAATGAAACATAAATCTTAAGGGTACTATTCAATGGATTCTGACAAATTCATACATCTGTGTAACCCAAATCTAGCTGCTTTCAAGATTTTCTTTTTGGCTGGGCACGGTGGCTCATGCCTGTAATCCCAGCACTCTGGGAGGCCGAGGTGAGGTCAGGAGTTCAAGACCAGCGTGGCCAAGATGGTGAAACCCCATCTCTACTAAAAACACAAAAATTAGCCAGGCGTGGTGGCGGGCACCTGTAATCCCAGCTACGCGGGAGGCTGAAGCAGAGAATTGCTTGAATCTGGGAGGCAGAAGTTGTAGTGAGCCGAGATTGCACCACTGCACTACAGCCTGGGTGACAGAGCGAGACTCTGTCTCAAAAAAAAAAAAAAAAAAAGGATTTTATTTTTGTCTTTGGTTTTCAACTGTTTTATTATCATGCACCTAAGGGTGGGTTTCTTCCATTTATCCTGCTTGAGGTTTGTCTTCTTGAATTTGTGGCTTGATGTCTCTCATCATTTTTGAAAAAAATTGTAGCTATTTATCCCTTCCAATATTATCTCTATCTTGTCCTCTCTCTTCTTCCAGGATGCCAATTCCATATGGCCGACTTTCAGTATTCTCTGTCTCCTGCCTTCTCGTCTATATTTTCTATTCTTGGGTTTCATTGTAGATATTTTCCTTTGACCTAGCTTTCAGTATATAATTATCGCTTCAGTTGTGTTTAATCTGCTGAATTCCTGCTTTTGGTTATCATATTTTTCAATTCTAGAATTTCTATTACAATGTTTAAAAAATATGGCCAGGCATGGGGCTCAAGCCTGTAACACCAGAAATTTCTTAGGCCAAGGTGGAAGGATTGCTTGAGTTCAGGAGTTCAAGACCAGCCTGGCCAACATGGTGAAACCCCGTATCTACTAAAAATACAAAAAATTAGTCGGACATGGTGATGCATGCCTGTAGTCCTAGCTACTCTGGAGGCTGAGGCATGAGAATCGCTTGAATCCAGGAGGTAAAGGTTGCAATGAGCTGAGATGGCACCACTTCACTCAGAGCAATACTGTCTGCAATCAAAAAAAAAAAAAAAAAATCAGCTGGGCGTGGTGGCTCATGCCTGTAATCCCAGCACTTTGGGAGGCCGAGGCGGCCAGATCACCAGGTCAGGAGATCGAGACCATCCTGGCTAA
>NW_012117288.1:634585-645931 GCF_000951035.1 Colobus angolensis palliatus
AAAAAAAAAAAAAAAAAAAAAGGCCGGCTTCCTAGTTCTCTGCCATAATTCTCAGTGTGTTTTATCTCTTTTGATCATAGTAAAAATGTATCTGACAATTTCAGTGTCTGGAGATTGTTTATCTCTATTGCCTTATTGCCTTATTTTTGCTGGTTATCATTTATGTTGTCTTGATTCTTGTGTGCCTTATTATATGCCAGATACTACATTTGAAAAAATATATAGAAATAATTTCATGTCTATGAGATGTTATCTTTCTTCGAAGAGTTTTCTTTTTTTCTTTTTTTTTTTTGAGACAGGGTCTCACTTTGTCACCCAGGCTGGAGTGCAGTGGCATAATCTCTGCTCAATGCAGCCTCGACCTCCTGGGCTCAAGCGATCCTTGTGCTTCAGCCCCCCCAAGTAGCTAAGATTACAGGCGCCCACTCCCATGCCAGGCTAATTTTCGTATTTTTAGTAGAGACAGATTTTCACCATATTGCCCAGGCTGGTCTTAAACTCCTGAGCTCAGGCGATCTGCCTGCCTCAGCCTCCCAAAGTGCTGGAATTATAGGCGTGAGTCACCATGCCCAGCCCAAAGAGGTTTCTTATTTGCTTTTGTCAGGTGCCTTGGCTGTAACAATCTTGGAGCTGAATAGAAAAATCAGGAGGTTGAAATCATCAGGGGCCGAGCTGAAAGCCCTGTGAGGCTGCTCTGCTTCCATCTCTCCCTTATTCCTACGGCAGCTCTTTGAGGTCTTAACCCAGTTTGGAGAGATTTACCTGAGGCCCTCCTCCCAACCCCTTGGAAGGCTCTGAACATCAGTTTTTCTTGTGTCCTGGGCCCAGGGAGGCTGTCAAAAGTCTTGGATCAGTCTCTCAATCACCTCTATTGAAATCAGCAAACACTCCCAGAGGAGACAGGATTGGGGTAACCTCTCTGGATTTCTGTTCTCCTGGATCTTGCCTGGTAAATCTCTTCTACTTTGCTAGCTCTCTGATACCTTTGAGATAGTTGCTTTTTGTTTTTGCTTTTGTGTATTTCATTTACCTCTCCTACCTGTCCTTGGCAGGAGAAGGCTGGTCCAGTACCTACAGTACCTATTGCACTGTTCCAGGAAGTTGATTGCAGCTTCCTGCTCATGGATGATGACAGCAGGATGGAATTCCCTGCTCAGGAGGACCACCAGGCATTTTCTGCTCCAGACCCTCTACACCGTGGTGAGCCTAGGCCCAGGCCACGTGCAGTAGAAAGGCCTAGACTGTGAAATCAGATGGGCCTGAATTAAAATCTACACTTGGTCACTAGATATAAAGCAGAAGGCAAATGATGTCATTGTTGAGTGTCAGTTTCCTCATATGGGAAAAGAAATGGAGAGAAATCTCTCCAGCAGGTATGATTGGGAAGCTCGGATGAGTCCATACAGCAAAAGTATTCATAGTCCCCATGGAGACTAAGCCCAGGCTTTGTGCACAGTAGGCACTTATGAAGCGCAAGTGAATGATCAGAATGGTTAATAACCACCAGCCAAGGTAGAAAGTAAGCAATGCCAGCCAGGAAGCCCTTGGGAAAGAGGTTAGATACAGGACGCGGGAACAGTATCCAGACAGACAGATCAGCATGAATAAAGCTCAGATGAAGGAACTTGAGGGACTAGCACAGGAGGAGCAAGTGCCAGGGTCTGGCCGAAACACAACACGCCATGGGAAGTCAGCAGGCACAGAGTCAGGCCTCCAGGCCAGACAGCCGCAGCCCTGCATGCCAGGGTGGGGAGCCTGCCTTTTACAGGCATGGCCACTAGCCCTGATGCACTCTGAACTTCCAGAAGGCCAGCTGCACAGCCTGTAGCAGATGAAGGGGGTGAGTGGGGATGAGGAAGAATAGGAGGCAAAGGGACAGATGGCGAGAGAGAACGTTGAGGGCTGCTTCAAGAGCCCAGGTGACAATCTGAATGTGAACAGTCAAGGGCTGGATGAGGCAGAGGCTGTCTTGGGGGTGCTGTGTGAAAGCTCTGCCACCCTACCCCGCAGGGCCCCTGCAGACTCACAGCCGTAGGGGTTGGTGCTTTTAAAGGTGACATCAATGGGGAAGTTCCACACCAGTGCTTGCCGCATATCTTGGCTCTTGGATGTGATCTGTGAGATCCCCTCCTCCAGACCCTGTGGGGACAGTGACAGAGATGGCTGGATTCAGAGCAGAGCCAAGCTGCTGCGGCTCCTCCCCTTATCTTCAGCAGGCAGTTGGGAGGGCTGTTTTCTCAGCTATCTTCTCCCAATACACTAACTTCCAAACAAAGGGGGCTAAGAGATGATGGAGTACCTCTTAAATCTGTAGCATGACAATGCCGTAGCATGACAACCCTGGGAGGCCAGCCACTCTCCTGGGCACAAGGGCACTAGATCTGTTCCCAAGCTCTTGCCCCACTGAAGGAAATGGTCCCGCAGTGCTTGCACTCTCCTGCATCCCCACCCTCACCCGAGTGTCCCCATCGGTAAATACATAGATGTATTTTCTCCATCAAAAACAGTCCTTTTTCAACTCTGCTGCTTCTTCTACCCACCAATTCTCTGCTCCCTTTATAGCAAAACTGCTTCAAAGAGCTGCCACAATCACCGGCTCCAATTCCTCCCCTGCTATTCTTTTGTGACCCCACTCCAATGTGACTGCTGGCTCCGGCACTCTACCAAAGGGTTTTCTCCAATAACGCCTGTGACCAACATTGCTAGATCCAATGGTCATTTCTCTGTCCTCGTGGTACCTGACTCATCAGCGGCACCTGGTGCAGCTGCTTACTCCTTGATACACTGTCTTCCCTTGGCTTCTGGGTCTCTCCACTGCACAAGGTGGCCCCTGCTCCGTGGCTCTTGCTGGTTCCTTCTCAGTGTTGCCGTCCTAAGGCTGCCTCTTTGGCCAGCTCATCTGCCTGTGCTTGGTGATCTCATCCGTGTCATGGCTTTCAATGTGCTCTAGATGTTGATGATTCCCAGATTCAGGTCTCTGGCCTGGTCCTCGCCTCCGCACTCTGGATCAGCACCTCCTCTTGGATATCAAGTGGGTGCCTCAACCTTAACCCATACCAGGCTGAGCTCCAGGTAGCTCTCCCCAATCTGTTCTTCTCACTGAAAGGCAGCTGCCTACGTCTAAGTGCTCACGCTAAAAGCCGTGCTGTGAATCCTAACTGCTCCTTCTCTCAGACCTCACATCTATCAGAAGAACCCAGCGGCTCTATCTTCAGAGTATACCTGCAGTCCAGCCCCTGCCGCCACCCCACTGCTGCTGCCCTACTCTCCCATCTCCACTGCTCTCAGAGCCAACTGGGCTGCCCGCTCTTGCCCTTTCCCCGAGTCTATCCTTGTCGTAGAAGCCAGGGAATCTTCTAAAAACATAAGTCAGATCACTTTCTTCTCTGCTGAAAGCTCTCCAATGGGATCCCATCTCCTTTTGAGTAAAGGTCACAGTCCTTACTCTGACCCTCTAAGTTCTACAAGACCTGCCCAGGTGCCCCTCTGCTCCAGCTCCAGCCACTCTCCTGCTGGCTTGCTCTCCAGTGGCCACACAGCCTCCTTACTGGTCCTCAAACATGCCAGGCAAGCTCCTGCCCCAGGGCCTTTGCACTCTCTGCTCTTTCTGCCTGGACAGTTCTTATGGGTTTCCACATGGCGTGTTCCCTCACTTCCTTCAGGTCTTTAACTCGAAAGTTACTTTCTCGGCAAGGCCCTCCCTGGCAGCCTTAGCAAGATCACAGACTCCCTCTCATCACTCATCCCTGTCACTTCCTGGCTTGGTCTCCCCTTGGCACTTCTGGCTTACTAACATCCTAGAATATGCATTCCTTATTATCTGACCCCCCAGCAAGAACATGCACTCTGGGAAGGCAGGGGCTTTTGGTTTGGCTTTGCTCACCCCTGCATCTCCGGCACCCAGAAGATAATCAGGGAAGAGAAAAGATGGATTATCATCTCAGTTGTACAAACAAGAAAACTGAGGCTCAGAGAGCTTAAATAAGTTCAGCCTCCTTTTCTTTTCATTTTTTTTTTTTTTTGAGGCGGAGTCTCGCTCTGTTGCCCAGGCTGGAGTGCAGTGGCGCAATCTCCACTCACTGCAAGCTCTGCCTCCTGGGTTCACACCATTTTCCTGCCTCAGCCTCCCGTGTAGCTGGGACTACAGGTGCCTGCCACCACGCCCAGCTAATTTTTGTATTTTTAGCGGAGACGGGGTTTCACCATGTTAGCCAGGATGGTCTCGATCTCCTGACCTCGTGATCCACCCATCTCGGCTTCCCAAAGTGCTGGGATTACAGGTGTGAGCCACCGCGCCCGGCCAGCCTCCTTTTCTTAAACTGCGATGAAGGTGAAACAAGCGCTCTGCAAACAGCAGAGTGCAGAGTGGGCTGAAGTCGTCACCATAGTCCCTCACCTGGTGGAGGCAAGCTACCCCTTGGGAAGTCCTGGAAGGAAAGCTCCTACTCTGTCTTCTGACTCCAGGTCCTCCCCACTGGCTAAGGAGGGACCAAATGGTAAGCAGACTGGCCAGAGCGTCCACAGCTCAGCCACAGCCAGGCTGGCTCACTGGGGCCTGCCTCCTGCTGCAGGTGTTGCTCTTTGCTGCTCCAGGCAAGCTCACAGGGTAGGGCGTGTGAGTGCAGTCTTGGTGGCTGGATCAGGGAGTCCAACCGTGGCTGTGTCCTCTGCTCCTGCTTTACCAGGAACACTCATGTTTCGGTTCCCCTGAACTCAGTGTCTACCTCTCAACTGGTTCTGAATCGGGAGGGGAAGGGTATGACACCTTCAGAAACCCCAAAGGTCATGAAGACAGTAAGGGAGGCCCAAGAGTCCAGCTTACCGCTGTAGGGGCCCAGTCCTGGCCGTACACAAAGCAGTACTTGCAGTAGAGGTCATCATACTCTGGAAACTGAAAAAAGCACAGACAGATTCTGTCGACTGGTGGTATTCATGCTAAGGCCAATGCATTTGCTAGGCAGGTGCAGCCAAGAGGAATTCTGAATGTGAGACACCTGGGAGTGGGTCTAAGTGACAGCTGGACATGTGGACGTGGCGTTCAGAGGAGAGGCTGAGGACCAAGATGCGGGAGTCCATGGGAGACTCCCAAGTGCCATGGCCCCTGGCTTTTGCTCAGGCTCTGCCTTCTGTCTGATTTGTCCTTTCTACTTCTTCATCTGGGAAACTCTTGCTCACCCTTCAAAACTTACCCTTCAGGGAGCCTGCCCTAACTCTCAGGCTGGTTTAAGGTCTTCTCTTGGCTCCCTTAGCCCTGTGCTTCCCTCCATAAAAGCAATGATTGCCTGTGTCTAAGTCTGTCAGTTCCTCTAGACCATGAGCAGAGCACAGATTTAAGGCCTTTCTGTGTCCCCACGGCCTGGCACAGGGCTGGGCACAGATAAGGTCTAAGGCAGGGATCCCCAACCGTTACCAGTTGGTGGCCTGTTAGGAACGGGCCCACACAGCAAGAGGTGGGCAAGAGGTGAGCAGCAGGCGAGCAAGCAAAGCTTCATCTGTACTTACAGCTGCTCCCCATTGCTCGCATGACCATGGGAGCTCCACCTCCTTATCAGATCACTGGCGGCATTAGATTCCCATAGGAACTCACACCCTACTGTGAACTGCACATGTGAGGGATCTAGGTTGCATGTTCCTTATGAGAATCTAATGCATGATGATCTATCACTCTCTCCCATCACACCCAGATGGAACCATCTAGTTGCAGGAAAGCAAGCTCCCACTGATTCTACATTATGGTGAGTTGTATAATCATTTCATTATTATTTACAATGTAATAATAATAGAAATAAAGTGCACAATAAATGTAACGTCCCCAAATCATCCCAAAACCATCCCTCACCACCTCCTGTCCGTGGCAAAATTGTTTTCCACGAAACAATTGGTGCCAAAAAGGTTGAGGACCACTGGTGTAAGGGAATGGTGCTGAAGTGAAAGGTCTGAGAAGCCATCATATGCAAGGCTGGAGCTGAGGCCCGAAAAGAGGGAGGTGCTGAGAGCAGAGGAGGGAGGAACAGTGTGAGTGTGAGTGTGTGTGTAGGGGGTCAATGATGCTGAGAGCACAGACACATATGACTCAGCCCAGCCGAGAGCCCCTAATGGGATAGAATAGGAGAGTGGGGAAAGACAGTCTTAGGTACTAGGCTAAGGAAGAGGCGGACAGGGTGGGAGCATGGAGTAGCATCCCTGATGAAACAGGAAGGCAGGAGACACCTACAAAGCATCAGGCCCTGTCAGAGTCTTACCCAAACCGTCTCAGTCAACCCTCACAATAATATAATAAAACAATAATAAACACCACCTCCAACAGCCTGGAAGGACAGTGTAGTGAAGCTTTGAGGTCAGATAGGCGTGGGTTCAATTTCCAGACAGAACAGTTCCTTTGGTATGTTTCCCCGGCTGTAAAATGGGGGTGTTAGTAGTGCCTGTCTGGCAAGATTGTAAGGATGGACCAGTGCCGAGCACTGACTTTGGGACATATTGAGGACTTGGTGAGCGTTGGTTCATATTTACAATAAATGATTCCTCTAAAGTGTAGAGGGATAGAGAGTAGCGTCCCTCAGGCCTGGCAGGCACACCTTCCTTGGGTTATTCCAGGCCACCACCATCGGTGGATGGTTGGATTCGAACCCGAGTCCAAGGATCTAGGGATTCAGAACGTAGGACAGTAGCTCCACACCGGACACGGCGCAAATGCTGGAAACTCAGCCAAGCTTAGGCTCCTCACTTTACACCCTGGGAGGCTCCTGCCAGTGATCCAACCAAGTGGGCATGATCCGTGCGAGGGTCCACGGGCTTCGCCGAGTGTGACCTCGGTACTAGCTCAACATCTCGAGGTCTGCTTCTATTCCTGCCCATCGGGACTCAGGATCCCGGCAACCTCGCGCCAAGCCCTCCAATGCTGGCTCCCCTCCCCCGCCTAATCGAGAGGCTCAGAGGAATGACGTGGCTCTCCGGGGGCCACGGGACAGGCCGGGGGGTTGCGGGAAGGGCCCCGGGGGACGCTGGGGGACGGGCCCCGGCGGGGTCCACGGCCGCTCACCTGGGCGCTCTCCACCTGCCCGTTGACCATGAGTAGAAAGACGCTAGGACTCGCGGTCGCCATGGCAGGACTGGGGGTTCCGGGGGGACCCACCTAGGCCGCGCGCGGTTGCTAAGAGACGCCGGCGTTGCCCTAGAAACAGACGGCGTAGCGCGCAGGACACGTTTCTTGGCAGCGACACCTTCGCGAAGGCCACGCGAGTGTGTGTGGGTGGGTGTGTGGCACGCGCAGACGCAGTGAGCAGGCGCCGTCATAAGGGGGCGAGGCTTTTGCGGGGCGGGGCACAAGGGGCGGGGCTCCACACCGAAGCTCCACCCCTCCTTGGGGCCGATATGACCGAGACCTGGGGCGGTAGCGTTGACTTGTGGGGTAAAGCCAGCCCTACCGCTCGACTCAATTGCACCCTCAGGGAGTGTGTGTTCACTCTGACTCGGCCCGGCTCCTCCTCCCCGCCGAAGCGCGGAGGCAAATGAGAGCTGAGTCCTGGGGAGCAGCGCCCCGACTCGCCCGCAACAAGCCGAGTGTTTAAAATGCGTTCAGCCACTAGATGTCGCTGTGGCCCCACCGCGAGGACGCGGAGGGCGGTGCTGCGCTGCGCGGCGGCGTGACCACAGCAGTCTCCGCTAACGCTGGAAGGCCGGGTGCTCGGACCAGGCTTCCCAGCTGGGGCCAAGCAGCGTCCAAGCAGGTGAAAGGGATGCGCCCTTGTGGCTTGGAGACCCTCGCCCTCGAAAAAGTTTATTAAACAAACTTGGGAGGGACCTCAAGAATCCTTACATCCTGCCAGGCGTTGTGGCTCACGCCTGTAATCCCAGCACTTTGGGAGGCCGAGGCGGACGGATCACGAGGTCAGGAGATCGAGACCATCCTGGCTAACACGGTGAAACCCCCGTCTCTACTAAAAATACAAAAAAATTTAGCCAGGCGCGGTGGTGCACGCCTGTAGTCCCAGCTACTCTGGAGGCTGAGGCAGGAGAATGGCGTGTACCTGGGAGACAGAGTTTGCAGTGAGCCGAGATTGCACCACTGCACTCCAGCGTGGGCGATAGAGCGAGACTCCGTCTCAAAAAAAAGAAAGAAAAAAAAATCCTTACATCCAAGCCATCGCTTTAGTTTGAAGTTGGGGAAACTGAGGCCTGCAGTGGGTGGCGCCTGGCACTCCAATCAGCCAGCGTTCAGGGGAGTTGCTAGCTAGAATCCACGAATCTGTCAAGATACAGTCTTGAATCGTCGTGGCCTGTCACATAGTAAGCACTTGGTAACTGCTAACTTGTTGATAAATGAGTAACTGAAGACATCTCCATTTTACAGAGGAGGAAACAGATTCAGATGGCAAAGGCAGGTAAGTAGCTAAGTCAGGATTCAAACCCAGGACTCCAGAGGCTAACAACCCCCACTGCCTCTGTCTTGTCCTGGGCCAGCCCACGAGCATCTGTTGGCACAGATGTCAAAGGAGATGTTGGAGACATTATCTCAGATCCAGGAAATGAAGGGATTCACAGGTGTGTAGACTCCCGGGAGGCCAGGCTCCAAGCAGAGATCCCAGGTTATCACATCCTGCAGCTGCCCACTTGGGAGCAGACTAGGGGAATCCCATCAGCCGTCTGCATGAGGGAGAGAAGGAGCAGTCTCAGCCCAGCCTGCACCCACTGAACCATCACCTGCCTGGTGAGCAAAGATATTTGATCAAGGGAGCGGGGGCGGTGGGTAACCAGGTTCACACATCTGACAAGAGCAGCTGGGGGAGGGTGCGGGTGGGCTGGTGGCCTAAGTGCTACACCCAGAGCTCAAGACAGGGCCATTTCCCCTCCTAGAGAGGGGGTCATACTCCCTTCTTCCACCCCGTCCATCTCTTTCTGGTTAAAGTGCTTTCTCCCACACATTCTATCAGTCTCACTCAATTCTTTCCTCCCTTTGGCCTTTGAGGCTTGATATTGCACAAAAGTTAGTTTTCAGCAAAATGCTTGTAGTTATCGAATAACGGGGGGGGGGCTCCCAGTAGTTTCAGACCTGGCTGTACCAAAGACTGCCCCACATTCGAATAGGACACAATGGGGGAGTCTCCCCAAGGGGTAGGACGTTCTAGGGTGGCCTTCAGGGGTGCAAATAAGCCCGAACCCTGGTTCTTGGGGAATGGAAGACTCCAGGATAGGATGGGAGGGTGACCAGGCCTAACTTTAACAAGTCTAGTGGCATTAGAAGGGACTTCGGGGGAGGGAGTCTCAGGGACTTGCATAGGGCCTGCTGGAATCCTCACCACCAGTTCAGGGGGCCCAGTGGAGAGCCTGGTGCATTAGAAGTCCTTGGGCAGGCTGTCCTTCAGGTCAGGATGGTCAGGTTGGAGGAGAAGGTAGTCTCTGCTGATGCTGACATGCAGCAATCTCAGCAGGACACTCTGCAGCTCTTGGGGTGGGATGTAGGGATCTGCAATAGGGTGGGGCCGACCCTCAGCCCGGCTGACACCAGCAGGTCTGCACCAGTCCAGCCATGCTGGTTGTGAACATACATTGCCAACCTTCCCTGCCTGTGCCTGTGCCAAGTCTCTCCACCCCCAGATGCCTTCCTGGGCTCCTAGACATTCCTCGCTCCCACCTCACTCTCAGTACAGCTCTGTCCTCTGGTGCACTCCCACACAGTCCCCTCAGGGAAGCTTCCAGCGCATTGGGCAGGCAGGGCTCTCAGTCACTGGGCAGGGGTGAGGCTGGAAGCTGGCTTGAACAGAGCAGGTGTCAGCGCCAGCCCTCTTCCCTACATGTGCCTATGGCCATGGTGCTGCCAGGCAGCTGGCCAGAACTCCTGCAGGGTCCCAAGCACCCTGGCCATCTGCCTCCCCCAGTCTCTCAACCATCCCAGGCTTCTGCTCCCACCCTTACTGAAATCAGGTTTAAATCCCTGGCCCCAGCAGAACTGTCTCAGGAAGAGGAAACAGTGGGACTGGGTGGCTGGGGGGACAGGTTCTACAGCACTGGTGAGCGACAGAGGCCTTGCCAGTTGTGCCAGGGCCAGGCTACTAAACCCAGAGCCCTCGGGCCCTGCTGAGGACAAGAGCAGCTCCCCCGTGGTGACTTGATCTCACAAGAGTCCATCTGCAGTCAAGCTGGACCCAAGGTCACACTGAAGTGGGACCAAAGCCAACTGTAGAGAGAAGAGGCAAAGGGGAAGTGAAGAGGCTGGAGAGGTGGAGAGGCTGGGGGGCCACCCTCCTGGAGCCCCTCTCCACCACCCCTCCTAGCTGTGCACCCACCTGTCAAAGCAGTTGGCACCTGTGAGCACCCACTCTTGGAAGATGAAGGCCCCCTCACAGCGGCACCCGGTGTCCAGGAAGATGCTGGCCTGGCAAAGCCATTTGTCTGGGCCATTCTTGCTGGAGGCCTCAGCCAGCCTGGACCCTGCACCTCAAGAGACTGAGGCCTCAGAGCTCAGCTCCGGGTCCCACGGCCTTGCAGGTCTACCATGCATCTCTTTCCATCCAGCCCCTGTGACCTCTGCAGCCCAGCTTCCACCCCTCACCCCTCCAGCTCAAAATCAGACTGCCTGCAGGGGAATCCTATGTGACTCTGGGAAAGTCCTTTAGCCTCTCGCAGTCTGTTTCCTCATCACACCCAGGGGGTTGTTGTGAGGATTAAATGTGATAATATATGTCAAAGTTCCATACATTTGTAGCTATTCTTTTTTTTTTTTAATTAAAAAGTTTGTGGGCACATAGTAGGTGTATACACTGCAGCAATTCTTGTTGCTAAAGTAGTTCTTGGGATGCTCCTGCTTTTTCATGCCTCCTGGTTTGCACATGCCGTTCCTTCTACCTAGCTCATCATCTACCTATCTGCCCAGAGAACTCCTATGTAGCCTTCAGAGCCCACTCTTGTGAAGTCTTCCTTGAACGCCTCTCCCCTTGGCCCCACAGTCTTCTCCCCACTTCTCACCCACACGCTCATTATAAGTGGGTGTCCGGCTCTGCTTGCTTTTCTCTCTAGACAGGGAGCTCACTCATCTCTAAGGAAGCTGGGCCTCCTTGAGGACAGCCCTCCATCTGCTCTGCCCTGGTCATCGTGGTCCACCCTCAGCGCCTTCAAGGGTCCTGTCTGATCTGCATGGAGCTCCTCCCTGCAGGCTGAAGACTGAGACCCTTGCTCCCTGTCGCCTTCTCTGTGTTGGACCCATGTTCCTGTTGCTTAAACCCAGGACTGGGTTACCGGTTTTAAGAGAACTGGAGCCCTGACCCTTGGCCTTCTAGGGATGGAAGGCAGCCCCCCTTCCTCTCTATTCCCCAGGTCCTCTACCTGCAGCTTTTTTTTTTTTTTTTTTTT
>NW_012117288.1:645981-715368 GCF_000951035.1 Colobus angolensis palliatus
TTTTTTTTTTTTTTTTCTGTAGAGATGGAGTCTCGCTCTGTCGCCCAGACTGGAGTATAATGGCATGATCTCGGCTCACTGCAACCTCCGCCTCCCGAGTTCAAGCAATTCTCCTGCCTCAGCCTCCTGAGTAGCTGGGACTACAGGCGCACGCCACCATGCCCGACTAATTTCTTTTGTATTTTAGTAGAGACAGGGTTTCACCATGTTGCCCAGGCTGGTCACGAACTCCTGAGCTTAGGCAATCCACCCGCCTTGGCCTCCCAAAGTGCTAGGATTACAGGCGTGAGCCACCATGCCTGGCCTTTTTGTATTTTTAGTAGAGACAGGGTTTCACCATGTTGCCCAGGCTGGTCACGAACTCCTGAGCTTAGGCAATCCACCCGCCTTGGCCTCCCAAAGTGCTAGGATTACAGGCGTGAGCCACCATGCCCGGTCTTAACCCACCACTCTTTACCAAACAGCAGCAGCAGCAGCAGCAGTGGCCACATCTGCAGAGCAGGCCTGGACCTTGTCCCCGGCTGGGTTTGGCCTCTGCCCTGTCGGCGGCGGAGATTTAACCTCTCCGGTGCCCCTCCCTACCACCCCCATAAGGCTCGTGTCACTGGGCAAAGGGGAAGCAGCCTGGAGTAGAGGAAGCTGCCCAGCAGGGCCTGACCTGAGACTTGGGATGGGCAGTCCTGGGGTGCACACTAGGGGCAGGCATCCTGCATACAGACTCGGCACTGGGGTCTCCAGATCCTCCTCCCAGGAGCTCGTCCTGGGTCCTGGGCCAGGGGAATTCTCAGAGTCCTGCTGTGCCTCCTGTCTCAGGTAAGAGGCAGAGAGGGCGGCCAGCTGAGACCAACAGTAATGATAATAATCCCACGTGCCCTCTCTTTACACCCCATGAAGTCCTGAGCACCTGTGGCTCTGAGCTCCTCACAGTGACACCCCAGACCAGTGCTCCTAGCCCACCCCCCTTTTTTTTGAGATGGAGTCTCGCCCTGTTTCCTGGGCTGGAGTGCAGTGACACGATCTCGGCTCACTGCAAGCTCCGCCTCCCAGGTTCACACCATTTTCCTGCCTCAGCCTCCTGAGTAGCTGGGATTACAGGCGCCCGCCACTGTTCCCAGCTAATTTTTTATATTTTTAGTAGAGATGGGGTTTCACCATTGTCTCGATCTCCTGACCTCATGATCTGCCCCACCTAGGCCTCCCAAAGTGCTGGGATTACAGGTGTGAGCCACCGCGCCCGGCCTCCTAGCCCCCTTTTACAGATGGGGAAGTCGAGGCTCAGAGACAAACTGACTTCCCAAGATCACAGTGAGTTGGAAGCAGAGTTGGGATTCAAATCAGGGTCCCTGTAACTCCGAGTCCCTAAATCATTTCTCTCAAAGGCCTTATAGGTCTTTTCTTCTGTCTTTGCCTCTCGGCTCTTCAGTGGAAGGGCCACGCTTGGAATGCCTGTTGCTTGAAATGCTTGGCACAGCCCAGGCACTTGGCTGAATTTCACAAATGGTGCTAAGTCAATACCCTTTATGGCCTGTCCCTGAGGATTCCTTGGGCCTCACCTCACCCTTCCCCTCAGTCTTGAAGTACTGTATGCCTGCGGTTCTACAGTGGGCAGGTCTATGCAAACCAGAAACTACGTGGGCTGAGAGGCCAAAGAAAGAGGCAGACAAATCTGGTTTCTCAGCAAGAAGCATTTTATAGAGGCATACGAACAGAAGCTATGTCTTGGGCGGTCATGAGACACGTAGGTCTCCACACTGTGACACCCAGAGTCAGGGCATGTATAGCATAGGGAAAGGACATATGTGCTTCAGAAGGGGTGTGTAGGACAATTGATCAGCATTGCCAGTGACAGTACCTAAAGTAGAAATCTTAGAGGCCTTTCTGGAACTGGGGTCAATCAGAAGCCAGCATGGCAGATTCGCCTCTGAAATGGAGCCGCAGGGCTGGGCGCGGTGGCTCAAGCCTGTAATCCCAGCACTTAGGGAGGCCGAGACCGGCGGATCACGAGGTCAGGAGATCGAGACCATCCTGGCTAACACGGTGAAACCCCGTCTCTACTAAAAAATACAAAAAACTAGCCCGGCGACGTGGCGGGCGCCTGTGGTCCCGGCTACTCGGGAGGCTGAGGCAGGAGAATGGCGTAAACCCAGGAGGCGGGGCTTGCAGTGAGCTGAGATCTGGCCACTGCACTCCAGCCTGAGCGGCAGAGCGAGACTCCGTCTCAAAAAAAAAAAAAAAAAGAAATGGAGCCGCTTTGGCCTCTGCGCCTGCACATGACATTCTCAACAATGTTGTGTGTTTGTTTTTTGAGGGGAAGTTCACATAACCTAAAATCAACCTTTTTTTTTTTGAGACAGAGTTTCGCTCTTGTTGCCCAGGCTGGAGTGCAGTGGTGCCATCTCGGCTCACTGCAACCTCTGCCTCCCCAGTTCAAGCGATTCTCCTGCCTCTGCCTCCGCCTCCCGAGTAGCAGGGACTATAGGTGCCCGCCACCAGACCCAGCTAATTTTTGTATTTTTGGTAGAGACACGGTTTCCCCATGTTGGCCAAGCTGGTCTCAAACTCCTGACCTCAAGTGATCCACCCGTGTTGGCCTCCCAAAGTGCTGGGATTACAGGCGTGAGCCACTACATCCGGCCAATCAACCATTTTTTATGTGTATAATTCAGGGGCATTCTGTATATCACATTTGCAAATGCTGTTCCTTTGTTCTAGAAAGTCCTTCCTGCCATTTCTGCCTGGAAGCTTCCTGTTGCACTTCAAGAGCCAGATAAATGCCCCTTCCTCTGGGATGTCTTTCTTTGGATCCCCAGCTTGGTCTAGCGCTCTCCCTGGGCCTCCTCAGCCCCTTGGTCACAGCTCTTCCACACTAGTGGTCTAGCGCTCTCCCTGGGCCTCCTCAGCCCCTTGGTCACAGCTCTTCCACACTAGTGGTCTAGCGCTCTCCCTGGGCCTCCTCAGCCCCTTGGTCACAGCTCTTCCACACTAGTGGTCTGACTTGGTCTCCCCAGCCAGATTCAAAGTCCCAGCATATGCAGCGGAGGGTGGGTGCACTGGGATCATGTACTAAATGCTTGTTGAGTGAATGTGTGAGTGGAGGTCTTTGGGGAGCACTCTGGAGGGCCCTGGGGCCTTGTGAGTGGGGCTGGGCCCTCGGGTTCCAGCCACAGGGAGGGCCTAGAGTCTGACATGGGGAGAGACAACTCGGATCCACCTCCTGCAGCATAACAGAATAACCCAGTCTGGGTCTGAGGCAGAGCCCGAGGTGGGATAGAGGGCTCCCAGTGTCCATCTTCAGCCTTTCCTCAACTTGCAGTGTGAGCCCAGGCCAGTCATTGCTGTATTCTGGGTCTCAAAATCTTCATTAATGAGAAGAGGGCATTGCCTGGACTATCTCACTCTCCTGTTAAGTCATTTGAAGGGCTGTGGGAATCCCTGGCCTCTCTAAACCATGACTCAGGGACTAGGCATGCCCCCCTTACCCCTGAAGCTCATGGGAGAAAGTGCTTGGAGTAGCTTCTTCTAGGAGTTAGTCAGCAGACAGAGCTGAGTTCCAATCCAAACTCTCCCTCTCACTGGCTGTGTGACCTTGGGCTGTTTGCTTAACCTCTCTGAGTCTCAGCTTCTGGGAAAATGAGGATCATAAGGTCCCTACTAGTAGGGCTCAGTAAATGTCAGCAATGGTCTCCACAGGGAAGATGATGACATGATTGGAGTCCAGTTTACTTGTAGACAGACAAGTTGAATTGCTGGCCAAATTCTGAAAAAAAATTGTAGGTCTTTAAAAATCATTCATTTTGGGGCCGGGCACAGTGACTCATGCCTGTAATCCTAGCACTTCAGGAGGCTGGGGCAGGAGGATCGTTTGAGCCTCCAGGAATTCAAGATCAGCCTGGGCAAATAGCGAGACCCTGACTCTAAGAAAAATACAATAAATAAATTAGCCAGGCGTGGTGGTGTAGGCCTGTGACCCCAGCTACTTGGGAGGCTGAGGCGGGAGGAGCACTTGAGCCAGGGTTCAAGGATGCAGTGAACTGATGGCGCCACTGTATTTCAGCCTTGGTGCCAGAGCAAGACCCCAGCTCTTACAAAACAAAAACAAACCCAGATCCATGAGTTCTGTTTCTTACATTGGATGTTGCTGAATATAAGCATCTCTGACGGTTCTAGGATGCTTGTTCCTGAGAGCTACATTTTCCCCCTCTGAGAAATAGTGAAGTGGGTGACATGCCTTTTTTGTTTTTGAGAACTGCTACGAAGAAAAAACATGAAGCATGGCAAAGAGATAGCGAGGGATGGGGGGCATATAGGGTTATGGTAGACAAGCAATTCTCCTTTCACGAGAAGACATTGGAGCAAAGCCCAGAAAGAAGTGAAGGGTTGAGTCATGCACGAATCTGGGGGTGCGCACATGCAGGCAAAGAGCACAGTCAGTGCAAAGGCCCTGCGTGGAGGGAGGGGCAGTCTGGAGCCTGCCTGCACTGAGACAACTGTGCACCTCTTCCCAACTCCGCATTCGGCGTGTCATGCTGGTAGCTTGCAATCAGCCACGGAAGGAATATTTAAACCAACGAAATTGGCCAGTGCTACAATCAGGGCTTTACTATTTTATATTTTATTTTTTCTCAGAAAATGGGATGTGCCACTTTACCAGCACATCACTGGGGGTAGGAGATGAGGTCAGAGAACTTGCCAGGCCCAGATCACCCAGGGCCTGAGTGGCTGGAGGTGAAGTGACTTGGGTTTTTACAGGATCCCTCTGTGTGGATATGGGGGGAAAGCTGAGAGGCCGAGGAGCAGGCAGATGTGGTCATCCAGGTAGTTTTGCCAGACTTAGAAAAGAAAAATACAGGATGCATGCACTACTTGGGACATACCTAGCTAAAGAATTACTTGTTGTTTATCTGAAATTCCAATTGAAAACACTGGGTATCCTGTGTTTTAGCTAGCGATCCAGGTGGCAGGTGGGAGAAGATGGAGATTCATGATTTTGCTTCTGGAAGACTCGCTGTGTGATTCCACCCACCCCGGGGCCGTTCCCTCCTCCTGGGATGTTCAGAGCAGGATTCCTACCTTGTGCCCTGCCAAACATGGCTCACACCCCAACTCACCCTGGACCACACCTGCCCCTCGGTCATTTCCTATAGGCTCTTCCTGCAGATTGAGAGAGGAAACTGGGCAGGGAGCACATCACTGATGGGTGAAATGATGATCTCACAGGAAACCAGACAAGCTAGAGTTGTCACCACACCCTGGACTCAGAGAACTTGGGCACTTCACTGACAGCCACCTCCCATCTCCCTTTCATTCTTCATGGGCAGGGCCTTGCAAGCCTTGGTTTTGGATTTTATTCCGCGAGATGGGGCAGCTGCAGCAGGAACACGATTTGATTTGCTTTTTGAAAGACTGCTCTGGTTACTGTGCAGAGTGACTTCTCAGGGTGCCCGAGGGGAGATGTCTAGGACAACCGGGTGTTGGATCTGGAGCTCAGGGAGAACAACCCGCAGAGGAGAGGGCCCCGGGCTGAGCCTGGAGATGCCACCATTCCAGAGAAGAGCAGAGGGCCAGGAGGAGGGGCGTGTGGCCGTGTGGTTGACATCTTGATGACATGTGCTGTGTGTGTCCCTCACAGACGTGGGATCTTTCTGGCAGGCAAACACAGGCCCTGGGGAGTGTTCTGGGATGGGTGATGTCAGCCTCAGTGTGTTTGTTCAGCTGCTGGGCTCTCTTGGGACCACCGAGGACTGCAGCACCAATGGTGGAACTCCAGGCATGGTGACAGGATGTGACCAGGTTCCCCCACCCAGGTCTGTGGTCAGCCTGGCTGTGCTGAATGGTGGAAGCAGGGGTGAGGCCCCGAGAGGTGTCTGGAGCCATCTGGCCGTGAGGTCAGCCACCCAGCCAGGCCTCTGGAAGCCATGGGCAGCCACTTCCCAGATGCGGCTTCCTGCCCTTTCCTTCACCCAAACCACACTCAATTCATAGGCTAGCCTAGGGGGCAGTCCCTTTCCCAAGGGGAGGGCCACATGCAAATGCCACACTGGGCTGAGCCAAGGCAAGGATCAATGCTGGAGGCCTGGATCCTCCACGTCCTCTGGGCAGGTCAGTTACAACAAAGCCCATCCTGCCCATCAAGCCCCACTGCTTTCCACTGCTTTGGTGCCTTCACCTCTCTGGGTGAACTCTGCTCACCCTGAGTCCCTGCATGTAAGGCACTTTCAGGCAGCAACCACCCCCTCCGATTTTCCTGATACAGGGAGAGGAAGGCACGTGGCCCTGGCCACTCTGTGTGCTGAGGCAGAGCGAACAGGCAGCAGCACTGGAGGGAGGGAGGAGTGTGTGTGTGTCTGTGCATCCTGTGTATGGATTTGTCTTTGAGTGTGCAAGTCCCCGTGTGTGTGCCTAGGGGTGTATGTCCCAGTAGCTTGTGCGTACCTGTGCCCTGGGTATGTGCTTGTGCAAATCTCTGTGCGTGTTTGTGCAGATCTTTGCGTGTCAATGTAAACGTGTACCTAAGAGTGTTGTCTCTGTGTGAATGTGCGTGTACAGGTGCCTGCAACCAGCCATGATTTAGATCAACATCCCACTTTCAGCCTTGGGGAGATTCCTTCCTGCACGACAGGGGAACAGATCACTACTCCATCTTGCAGAAGTGAGACTGAGGCTCAGAGAGGGATGAGGCTTGCCTAAGGTCACCAGCCGATGGGATGACAATTCAGTCCTCACCTCTATGGTGGCTTCTAAGGGCTCATGGGAGTTCTTGGTCCCAAACTCTCCTCTCCAACCTGTCCCATTGGTGCCTGCAATACCCCTGTTGGGAAGTGACAGTGTGTTCTTGGCAGATTCATCTGTTAAACTGGCCTTCCTTCATGAGACAGGGACAATCCATCCTTTCCAAGACTGTCCTAGCAGGTAAGATGACACCTGGAGCAGGAGGCTCTGCCAAGGAAGGCAGGGAAGGGGAAAGGGTGGGGGTCTTACAGAAAGACAACTGCCTGCCCTTGAGAGTGTGGGCTGTGGCAGAGGCTGCCGCAGACTTGGGTGTGGGCTGTGGTTTCACCACTCAGGCTTCCTCCTGGATGCCCCAGCCACGCACTGGGTGACTGAACTGGATTACTCGTGGCTGCTGGCACTAATCAGAGAGCTGAGTATGTGTCAAGAAGGAAAACCTGGTGCAGGGAGTCCTACAGACAGAGGCCCCTCCCACAGCTGAGCCTATTTTGTCACCTGTAACCAGGGACAATGATGCATCACCTGAGTCCCCCTTGGAGCAAGATGAAGGTAGAAATGCTCACACACTGAAGATGCTGCTGGAACACCGCAGGGGCTGGGCGGAGCGGGGGCAGCATTAACAAGGGCAGCTGCTGCAGCGCAGGTGAAGGGCCAGACCCTGTGTCAGGTGCCCCTGCAGATAAAATTCCTCAAGTCCACAAAACAATGCAACCAGGTGAGTCTGAACATCTCCACTTCACAGATGAGGAACTTCGGGTCAGGGCTGCCAGTCTTGGCTACCTCCATGGCCTTGGGGCCCTACATGGTCTCACCCCTGCCTAACTTTCTAGTCTCCATGTCTCCGTGTGACCCCCTCCCTCCTGCCACTTCCCTCTGGCCTTCTCGTGGCCCTCAGATGTGCCACACTCTCACCTGCATCACCTTTGTGTCCTTTGCCCCCACGGTCCCTCTGCTGCCACATGCTCGTCCATTAGGTCCCGACTTAAATGTCATTTCCAGGACCCCTTCCCGACTTCCTGTGCTGGGCAAAGGGCCCATTCTTAGCTCCCCAGGGCTGGTCCTCCATCTCAGTGCCTGTCACAGATTTCCCTCATCAGAGAAGGCTGGGACTTGTGCTCATGACTCTGATCCCAGCACACAGCACAGACAAGAAAGGATGCTGGATTCAAACCCAGGTGTTTCTGAAACCAAAGTGCGGCTCTGTAAAACTTAGGAGCAAGGGACTGGAAGGGAGGCAGTAACATCAGCAGAGCAGCACTCCACTTGGACAATCCAACTGCACTCCTCAAAGTTTTGTTTTTGTTTGTTTTGAAATGGAGTCTCCCTCTGTGGCCCAGGCTGGCCTGCAGTGGCGCAATCTCGGCTTATTGCAAGCTCCGCCTCCTGGATTCACACTATTCTCCTGCCTCAGCCTCCCGAGTAGCTGGGACTACAGGCGCTCACCACCACGCCTGGCTAATTTTTTTTTTGTTTGTTTTTTTGTATTTTTAGTAGAGACAGGGTTTCACCGTGTTAGCCAGGATGGTCTCGATCTCCTGACCTTGTGATCTGCTTGCCTCGGCCTCCCAAAGTGTTGGGATTACAGGCGTGAGCCACCGCGCCTGGGCACGCTCCTCAAAGTTTTTAACCACACCTGCTCTTGTGGCAGAGGGGCACAAACAGTCGGGCACATCTGTTATTTCTGCTGACCCACATCCATCCACCTTCCCGAAAGCTCAGGTTTCCTGTGGGGAAATGGCCCTCATCCACACTTGGTCTGAGGAGTTTGGCTGAGCCAGATTCCCTGCCACACTTCCAGAGGTGGACAGGTGATTTGGGTCTGGCCAATCAGCATACCCCTCTCCCCCACGCTGAACCTGTCCAATGGGAGGCTACCCTGGAATCCGTGCTGGGACTGACAAAAAGGGAGGCCCACTGCCGTGATGGACCTCCCTGAACGAGGGTAAGGTTCTGGGGCTCAGGAAGGTCTCCAGGGCCTGGATTAGAGATAATTACCACATCACAGATGACTAAAACAGCCTCAAAGCACATCAGCACCCCCCAACCTGTTCTGCTTCCTCATCTTGGTGACATCTCCACTGTCTACTAGAAATGGACACCATCACATGTCCCGCATTTACCTCTTTTTAAACTTTTTTTTTCAGACAGAGTCTCTCTCTGTCACCCAGGCTGGAGTGCAGTGGCATGATCTCGGCTCACTGCAATCTCCACCTCCTGGGTTCAAGCAATTCTCCTGCTTCAGCCTCCTGAGTAGCTGGGATTACAGGCGCCTGCCAACACGCCTGACTAATTTTTGTATTTTGTACTTTTAGTAGAGATAGGGTTTCACCGTGTTGGTCAAGCTGGTCTTGAAGTCCTGACCTCAGGTGATCCACCTGCCTCAGACTCCCAAAGTGCTGGGATTGAGCCACTGCGCCCAGCCTAATTTTTGCATTTTTAGTAGAGGCGGGGTTTCATCATGTTGGCCAGGCTGGTCTCGAACTCTTGACCTCAGGTGATCCACCAGCCTCAGCCTCCCAAGGTGCTGGGATTACAGGCGTGAGTCACCGCACCCAATCCCACATCTGTTTTTTAATCAAGGCATGCTCTGCCTTCAAGTACACCCTCCATGATGTCTGCCAGAAAAACCTTTCAGGAAGGCAGCTCTGAAGGGCATTTGCCTACTCAAAAATCCTAGGTAGACATTTAGATTAGTTCAGAGGCTTTCGGTAACCTAAACCAGAAATCTTGAACTCAAATGCCCACCGTGGCCACGCAGGAAACGTGAGCCAAGTGAGTGGAGTATCTGTATATAACACGAGATTGTCTTTGTTCCCACAAAGAGATATACTTGGTCTTTCTTTTCCTGAAACACATGTCATCTCAGCCTCTTTTGTTTTCCTGCTTTTAATAAGATGCAGAAAACAGTTGTGAAAGCACAATGCTAAGTGGCATCTGACCCTCGGCCTGTGCTGGGGAGGCTGTTAGGGAGTGGCAGGGACTGTGGTGAATTAGAGCACATGATCTTTCAACGGTGGGGTCACAGCTCGATGGCTATGCAGAAATGCTGACCTGATTTTCCAAAAGAAAGCAAAAATCAGGATTCTTATGGCATATCCCCCCATTTTTGACAGGCAAATAATTCCAAGCTTTTAAAAAGCACCGTGTGAGTCATTCTCTCATACCACTGGTGGGTGTCTAAATCAGTATAATCTCTAAGGATAGAAATTTGACATTAGCTACTAAAATTGTAAGAACAATACTCTTTAACTTGACACTCCCACTTCTGGTATTCTTCCTGCACATATACTTGCTGTGTGCAAAATGATGTGTTCAAGAAAGTTTACTGCTGCATTGTTTGCAATAGTGAAAAAACTGAACTAATCTAAATGTCTATCTAGAGCGTCCTGGTTAAATAGATTACATTTGTAAAGGAATATTATGCAGCTATAGAAATGAGTGTTTTTTTTTTTTTAGATATGACAATAGCACAAGTGACAAAAGACAAAACATAACTGGACTTCATCAAAATTAAAAACTTTTGTGGAACAGAGGACGTTATCAAGTGATAGACATAGAAAGTGAAAAGACAACCTGAGAAATGGAAGTAAATATCTGTAAATCATGGTAAGTAAATATCTATAAATCATCTAATAAGATAATATCTGTATCTGTAAATCATCTGATAAGGGACTTTTATTTAGAATATATAAAGAACTCTGACAACTCAACAATAAAAAGGCAAATAACCCAATTAAAAATGGACAAAGGGCTGAGTGCGGTGGCTCATGCCTATAATCCCAGCACTTTGGGAGGCTGATGTGGGCGGATCACTTGAGTTCAGGACTTCAAGACTAGCCTGGCCAATGTAGTGAGACCCTGTCTCTGCTAAAAATACAAAAATTAGCTGGGTGCAATGATGTGCACCTGTAGTCCTAGTTATTTGGGAGGCTGAGGCAGGAGAATCACTTGAGCTTGGGAGGCGGAGGTTGTAGTGAGCCAAGATCCTGCCACTGCACTCCAGCCTGGGCTGGAGTGAAACCCTGTCTCAAAAAGAAAAAAGAAAAAAAAAAAAAAGGCAAAGGATTTGAATAGATATTGAACAGAATTTCCCCAAAGGAGACAAATGGCCAATAAACCGTGAAAACATCCTTAGTCATTAGAGAAATGCAAATCAAAACTACAATGACCTATCACTTCACACCCACTAGGATGGCTATAATTTAAAAATACTAGTAATAATAAGACTGGCTACTATGGCTCATGCCTGTAATCCCAGAACTTTGGGAGGCTGAGGCAGATGGATCACTTGAGGTCAGGAGTTTGAGACCAGCCTGTTCAACATGGTCAAATCTCATCTCTATTAAAAATACAAAAATTAGCCGGGCATGATGGTGGGGACCTGTAATCCTAACTACTCGGGAAGCTGAGGCAGAAGAATTGGTTGAACCTGGGAGGCAGAGGTTGTAGTGAGCCGAGATCGCGCCACTGCACTCCAGCCTGGGCGACAGAGTGAGACTCAGTATCAAAAAAAGAAAGGACGTGTTGGTGAGGATGTGGAGAAATCAGAATTCTTAAATATTGCTGATGGGTTTGTAAAATAGTGCAACTGCTGGAGAACACAGCTTGGCACTTTCTCAAGAAGTTTATAATTTACTATGTGACCCAGCAATCCAACTCCCAAGAGAAATGAAAACATGTCCACAAAAAAATCTGTACACAAATGTTCTCAGAAGCATTATTCATAATAGCCAAAAAGTAGAAACAACCCAAATGTTCATAAACTGATGGACAAACAAAATGTTATATCTAAACAATGCAATATATTTGGCCATAAAAATTAGTGCTAATATGACAACATGAACTTTATGCTAAGTGAAATAAGTCAAACACAAAAGTCAAACACAGTGTGTGATTCCATTAGTACAGAGTGTCCACAATGGGCAAGTCCATAGAGACAGAAAGTAGTTCAGTGGTTGCAAGGGCTCAGGTGAAAGAGGAATGAGGAGTGACTGTTAATGGGTATAAACCAAAAATAAAATTAGAAGGCCCTTTGCAACCATCTAAATGGATTCCCTCCTTGGCCAGCACACCCTAAAATTTAACCTGAAAGACCGGTTCAGGCCACAGTGGGAGATGGGAGTTGGACATGCCTCATTATACCCCTCCAACATTAACATCAACACAGACCATAAGTCTTTTAAGAAACATTTGTCTATTCTCTCTATAGCCTGCTACTGGGAGGCTTCAACTGCATAATAAAAGCTAGGTCTCCCGGCCGGGCCCAGTGGCTCACGCCTGTAATCCTAGCACTTTGGGAGGCCGGGGGAGGGCAGTGGATCACTTGAGGTGAGGAGTTCGAGACCAGCCTGGCCAACATGGTAAAACCCCATTTCTACTAAAATACCAAAAAAAAAAGCCGGGCTTGGTGGCTCACGCCTGTAATCCCAGCTACTCTGGAGGCTGAGGCAGGAGAATCGCTTGAATCCAGGAGGGGGAGGTTGCAGCAAGCCAAGATCGTGCCACTGCACTCCAGCCTGGGCAACAGAGCAAGACTCATTCTCAAAATAATACTAATATATTTTAAAAACCCAAAAAACCCTAGGTCTCCACAACCCCTTATCATAATCCAGATATTCCTTTCTATAGATAACTCTTGTAACCAACTGTCAATGAGGATATGTTTAAATCTACCTGTGACTTGGAAGCCCCTCCTCTTCGAGTTGTCCTGCCCTTCCAGAATAGACATTGAACAGACATTTCCCCGAAGGAGACAAATGGCCAATAAGCACATAAAATCAATGTCAATCTTGCACGTATTGATTTATGTATTATGTCTTCCTAAAATGTATAAAGGCTGGCTGTGCCCCATCTTGGGCACATGTTGTAGAACCTCTTGAGGCTATGTCACCAGCATGTCCTTAACCTTACCAAAATACTTTCTAAATTGACTTGAGACTTGTCTCAGATACTTGGTTCACATAAGTTTCTTTTAGCGGCGATGAAAATGTTCCATAAACCATTCTACCTAAAATTAGGTAGTGATGATGGCTGCTCAACTGTGAATACACCAAAAAACACCGAATTGTACACTATAAAAGGGTGAGTTTTATGGTATGTTATTAAAAGTTGTTTAAAAGTGAGGGACCCCTCCAGTTATTGATATGGAATGATCTTCAGGAAAAGAGAATATGTTACATTTTGTACATGAAAGGGGAGGTGGGTACGAATATGTATTTGTATTGCTTTTTTCTAGAAGCCGCCTAGGAGTGAAACCAAAATTCTTCTTCTTTCAGCCCTACCCCGTTCCCTTTAGAAAAATCTTTCCTTCCAGCTCACACTATCCACCATGTCCATCTTCGCCTTCTGGCACTGAGCCTTAGAGGGGCGGTGCTCCATAAACATTTGCTACATGAATGAAGGAATCAACCATCGGATTTTGGGGTGGGTCGGGGCAGCTCGGTTCCAGCGAGGGCTCCGCCTACCAGCGGGTTCCGCAGAGGGACAGAGGCCGGGCGGCCGCCTCGGTTAACTCCGCTGTAGCCCAAAGCACGGGAATCGCGGGACAAACAAACGAGCGGAGGGAACACATCTGCAGGCCAGGAAACCCCCAGGTGCGATCCAACTTGGCCGGAAACTGCGGAGAGGCTCAGCCACCGGAAGTCAGTGGAGGGTTCGGCCGGACGCTCTAGAATCCTGGAGGACCGAGATCTCTGTGGTTGGCCATGACGGGCACCTTCTACCGGGGATGACAGATTCCCAGAGCTCCTGGGACCGAGAAAATGGTGGGCACAATTCCCGGGGCGGAGGGGGACTTCGGGACCCAGTAGCCAAGATAACAGTCCCAGCCCCAAGCATCTCAGGCCGGACAGTTACCCGAGCTCACGGGACTAGCTGTGATTGGCCGGACGAGGTCGAGCGCTAGATGGGGACGCGCGCGCTACGTGCAGGGGCGTTGCCTTCCATTCACTTGGCGCCCGACTGCCAATGCGCATGCGTTTGAAGGCGGTGCCGGGCGGGGAGCACACCCCTGTGAAGTGCGGGGCACCCTTTGGGCGGCTCCCGCCGGCTAGCTGGACAGCGGCGCGCGCCAGGCGTGGCTTCCTCAGTCGGTGGGCTAGGATTGGGCGCAGCAGGTAGAAGGGGCAGGACCCTTCGCAGAAGGAGCTCAGCGACTGGCCAGAACCTGGAGGGAGCGTGGTGTTGGGAGGCGGGGCGGAGGGGGACGGACAGGGCAGCTCACGACGCTGAGGTGGTGGCCGCGGCCCTTGAATAAGTAAGTGAGCCACCCTCGGAGACTCCCGCGCTGGGGACGGGAGGCCGGTGAGCCTCGGGACCTCTGAAAGCCTTGAGGAGGCGCGGGGGTGAGTGCGGCCCGGGGGAATCCCAGGTGCCCCGCCCCTCCCTTTCTTCCTGGCCCGCGCCTCGCCTCCCCATCCCCCGACCCTGGCGGGGCCCCTGCTGGGCCCCGACCCCTGGGGTAGCGTGTTTTCCCTGAACCAACCGCGCGCTTGTGGCCCTTGTCGGTTTAGGGAACTGGGAAGTTCCCTGGTCCCGCTCCCCAGTCCGCAGAGGAGAGGCTGTCCCCTCCTCACCCGAGTCTCCACACAGACACCATGGCCGAGCCCCTGAAGGAGGAAGACGGCGAGGACGGCTCTGCGGAGCCCCCCGGGCCCGTGAAGGCCGAACCCGCCCACACCGCTGCCTCTGTAGCGGCCAAGAACCTGGCCCTGCTTAAAGCCCGCTCCTTCGATGTGACCTTTGACGTGGGCGACGAGTACGAGATCATCGAGACCATAGGCAACGGGGCCTACGGAGTGGTGTCCTCCGCCCGCCGCCGCCTCACCGGTGAGCTTCCTGAGCCGTCGCCTCCCAGATGTGGCAGCGTCGCAGGGAGTGGGAAACCGGCCCATCCCAGACAGCTGGGAAGGAAAGCCGGGTGCGAGTTCTGGCTCCAGTCAACACACGCTGACCAGGACCCTCTGCCTGCCAGGCTCCGGGGAGGCTCGGTTCTCTGAAACTCTGGCCTGGGGGTTTTGCCATCCTGCCTGCCTACTTCCTCTTTAGAAAAATGACAGTCCCAGTTAGACCAGAATGGAGAGCCAGTCCTTCGTGTCTAAGAGACAGATGTGTTCTGGAGCCAGACACTGGCACAAGGAACTGGTGGTGGGATGGGTGAGGTCTGAGATGCAGAGGGTGTAGGCATTAGAAACTGAACTCCACCACTGGGCAGTCGTGCAACCTCCAACAAGTTACTAAGCCATATTTCCTTCTCTTTAACATTGACCTATTGGGACCTGCCCCGTAGGGGATTTGTGAAGGTAACATTTAATAATGTAGGTAGCATGCTTGGCGCATAGTAGGTACCCAGTACTTGGTAGCTGTTGTCATTTGCATCCCAGAAGGGAGGTGTTGATAGGGGCTGGGTCGACTCTGCAGTTTCTTCAAGATATCCTCTGGTATGTCCCTGTTCCCTGCTCTTCAGGCCAGCAGGTGGCCATCAAGAAGATCCCTAATGCTTTCGATGTGGTGACCAATGCCAAGCGAACCCTCAGGGAGCTGAAGATCCTCAAGCACTTTAAGCACGACAACATCATCGCCATCAAGGACATCCTGAGGCCCACTGTGCCCTATGGCGAATTCAAATCTGTGTAAGAAGCGGGATGGGAGAGGGAGCCAGACTTGGGACTTTTCTGAAGGCTGCACCCATATTGCTGAAGTTCTGGAAAGGCAGCTGAATCTAATCTGAAGCAGGCTGGGAAAATTCCCACAGTCCTAGGACCAGTTCTCCTTTAGAGTTTTGCCAGGGACAAGTGTTATTCCTCAAGAAGTGTACAGATAATTTTACAGTTTGATAGAATCTTAGTATGTAGGATGTCAAATGTAGGACATTCTTACTATGACCACAGCCTCCTATTCCCATAGCAGACTTCACTAATCAATCACAGAACACTTTCCTACAGACAGTGGACAAGCCTGATCAATTTTCATCATAGTTCTTCAAGCTGCCACTACCAAACAATGGAGATAGCCCCAAAAGGAAACCTATTGGCCAGCCCTGGTGTAGTCCAACCCCATCTTTTATCTGATGGGGAAACTAGGTCTGGAGACAAAAGTGATTTAACCAAGTTCATGGAAAAGTCGTAGAGAATCTAAAACGTGATGCTCTTCTTCCATACCATGCCGTCAGCCCCTACGGGTCCCAGGGTAAGGCTGTTACCTGTCTGGAATCGAAAGGGTGTGGTGAGGATGGGGCTTGTCCCTGGAGTGTGATCAGGCCAACCCATGCTTCTCTCCTTCCTTCCCCTTCCAGCTATGTGGTCCTGGACCTGATGGAAAGCGACCTGCACCAGATCATCCACTCCTCACAGCCCCTCACACTGGAACACGTGCGCTACTTCCTGTACCAACTGCTGCGGGGCCTGAAGTACATGCACTCGGCTCAGGTCATCCACCGTGACCTCAAGCCCTCCAACCTATTGGTGAATGAGAACTGTGAGCTCAAGATTGGTGACTTTGGTATGGCTCGTGGCCTGTGCACGTCGCCCGCTGAACATCAGTACTTCATGACCGAGTATGTGGCCACGCGCTGGTACCGTGCCCCCGAGCTCATGCTCTCTTTGCATGAGTATACACAGGCCATTGACCTTTGGTCTGTGGGCTGCATCTTTGGTGAGATGCTGGCCCGGCGCCAGCTCTTCCCAGGCAAAAACTATGTACACCAGCTACAGCTCATCATGATGGTGCTCGGTACCCCATCACCAGCTGTGATTCAGGCTGTGGGGGCTGAGAGGGTGCGGGCCTATATCCAGAGCTTGCCACCACGCCAGCCTGTGCCCTGGGAGACAGTGTACCCAGGTGCCGACCGCCAGGCCCTATCACTCCTGGGTCGCATGCTGCGTTTTGAGCCCAGCGCCCGCATCTCAGCGGCTGCTGCCCTTCGCCACCCTTTCCTGGCCAAGTACCATGATCCTGATGATGAGCCTGACTGTGCCCCGCCCTTTGACTTTGCCTTTGACCGTGAAGCCCTCACTCGGGAGCGCATTAAGGAGGCCATTGTGGCCGAGATTGAGGACTTCCATGCAAGGCGCGAGGGCATCCGCCAACAGATCCGCTTCCAGCCTTCTCTACAGCCTGTGGCTAGTGAACCTGGCTGTCCAGATGTTGAAATGCCCAGTCCCTGGGCTCCCAGTGGGGACTGTGCCATGGAGTCTCCCCCACCAGCCCCACCACCATGCCCTGGCCCTGCACCTGACACCATTGATCTGACCCTGCAGCCACCCCCACCAGCCAGTGAGCCTGCCCCACCTAAGAAAGAGGGTGCCATCTCAGACAACACTAAGGCTGCCCTTAAAGCTGCCCTGCTCAAGTCTTTGAGAAGCCGGCTCAGAGGTACCTTGTGGGCAAGTCGGGTGGGCAGAGGGGAGACTTGGACTTGGACAAGGCTTCAGGCTTTTACCTTCTCCCCTGCCCAACTTCCCCACAGATGGCCCCAGCGCACCCCTGGAGGCTCCTGAGTCTCGGAAGCCGGTGACAGCCCAGGAGCGCCAGCGGGAGCGGGAAGAGAAGCGGCGGCGGCGGCAAGAGCGAGCCAAGGAGCGGGAGAAACGGCGGCAGGAGCGGGAGCGAAAGGAACGGGGGGCTGGGGCCTCTGGGGGCCCCTCCACTGACCCATTGGCTGGACTAGTGCTCAGCGACAATGACAGAAGCCTGTTGGAACGCTGGACTCGAATGGCCCGACCCCCAGCCCCGGCCCCGACCTCTGTGCCAGCCCCTGCCCCAATGCCAACGCCAACCCCAGCCCAACCTGCCAGTCCTCCCCCTGGCCCTGTAGCCCAGCCCACTGGCCTGCAACCACAACCTGCGGGCTCCACATCTGGCCCTGTACCCCAGCCTGCCTGCCCACCCCCTGGCCCTGCACCCCACCCCACTGGCCCTCCTAGGCCCATCCCTGTCCCTGCGCCACCCCAGATTGACACCTCTACCAGCCTCCTAGCTCCCCAGTCACTTGTGCCACCCCCTGGGTTGCCCGGCTCCAACACCCCAGGAGTTTTGCCTTACTTCCCACCTGGCCTGCCACCTCCAGACGCTGGGGAAGCCCCTCAGTCTTCCATGTCAGAGTCACCTGATGTCAACCTAGTGACCCAGCAGCTATCTAAGTCACAGGTAAGAGGGAGGCCCAGGCCATGGGGACACCTGGGTCTGGGCCAAAGGAAAATGGGTTCAAGAGTGGTCCCTGTTCCACAAAAACAGCAGCAGATGGGGCTTTATCTCTGAACATGTCCCCTTGCTCACAGAAGGAGCATAATGGCGATGAAGAGCTTGTTAGGAGACAAGTTAGATATTGGAAAGTGCCTGGCCCAGAGGTGGGGCCAGCTAGCACTCACTGACGGCCGAGACTGGTGTTAGCACTCCCAGGTATCCAGGCGGAGTAGTCAGCAGCATTGGGACGGGGTGCCCTGCAGACCTCAGTCTGCCTGCATTGTAATCTATCATTCCCTGCAGGTGGAGGACCCCCTGCCCCCTGTGTTCTCAGGCACACCAAAGGGCAGTGGGGCTGGCTACGGTGTTGGCTTTGACCTGGAGGAATTCTTAAACCAGTCTTTCGACATGGGCGTGGCTGATGGGCCACAGGATGGGTAAGGTGGCTGGACTGAGCTGCTAGACTGGGGCTGTGGGGAGAGGTTCCTGGTGCAGGAAGCATGCACCTGTGGGATGGGTGAGAGTCCAGCCTAGGCTAATAGCATCCCTCCCTTCCCTTCTCCTGCAGCCAGTCAGATTCAGCCTCACTCTCAGCCTCCCTGCTTGCTGACTGGCTTGAAGGCCATGGCATGAACCCTGCCGATATTGAGTCCCTGCAGCGTGAGATCCAGATGGACTCCCCAATGCTGCTGGCTGACCTGCCTGACCTCCAGGACCCCTGAGGCCCACAGCCTGTGCCTTGCTGCCACGGTAGACCTAGTTCCAAGATATCCATGGGAACATTCTCAAAGGCTTTAGCCCTGGACCCAGCAGGTGAGGCTCGGCTTGGATTATTCTGCAGGTTCATCTCAGACCCACCTTTCAGCCTTAAGCAGCCACCTGAGCCACCACCGAGCCATGACAGGATTGGGAGATCCCGACTCCCCCTGTACAATCCTTTTCAGTATTATATTTTTATTATTATTATGTTATTATTACACTGTCTTTTTGCCATCAAAATGAGGCCTGTGAAATACAAGGTTCCCTTCTGCACCTGACTCCAGGTGTGATTTTTGGAGTTCGGGGTAGGACACCATCAGTAGGGGAGCAAGGAGGAGCCAGGTGCCTACATTTGGGGGAATAAGCAAGTATGTTTGTGCGTGTGAAGCCCGTTCATTCAGGTTCTGAAGGTTTATTGAGACCTTCAGTCCCTGCCCACTCTCAGCCCTGCAGAGATTGTCCTCTGCTCCCTCATGTGGCTAAACCTCTCAACCCCCGGAGGGTATGGGGAAGACCTCATATATGCATGCCTACCTTGGCTGTGGCTGTGGCTGTTTCAGGGTGGTGTGCAGTAGCTGTGGTCTTGGTATAGAGCTTCGGGGGCTGGGATGGGTCATCAGGGGAAGCTGAGTATGATAGTGAGGTGGGCTGGGGTTCCACGGTACTCGCCACAGGGGAGTAAGTTGGTGGGAGGAAGGCTGAGGATGAGACATGGTTTGAGAGCAGCCGGAGGAGTGCTGGGCTGTGGCCTAGAATACACCATGGCCCTGTTCACACTGTACTGCTCAGCCTAGCACACTAGGGTGGCCCAGACAGGGGTCCACAGTGAGGAAGCAGGACAAGATGGCACACAAAGGCCTGCAGCTGGGAGGATGGCTCCTGGCTGTCAGCTGTTGGGACAGGGTGGAGGCAACTCATTCTCATGGAGCCCAGCCAGGTCCAGGCTAGAACCATGTGCTTCTCGGAAAAGGCCTGGGGAGCTGCTGGCAGCGTAACTTCAGGTGTAGGGGAGCTGGGTCTGGCTTAGGAATGGATGCCCTGGGTGTGTGACAGGGATGAGGCATGGCTGAGAGCCACAGGCCCCCTTGTAAGGAGTTGGTGCTCGGGACTCAGCAGAAGCATGCATCAGGGGCAGCAGAGGGAGCACTCATGGAGACCATGCGTGTCCAGGGGAGGAAAGGGGCCTGAGGGGGCCAGCCCCTCAGGCCCGACGGATTTTCATCTCAGTGCGCTTGAGGGAGTAGTAGAAGCCCTTCCACTGGGCCCAGTTGATGCCATTGGCATAGGAGAGGTGGGAGCCACCTAGGTAGAAGCCATTGAGGTTGGCGAAGTGGCAGCTGCGGAACCAGAAGGCTCCTGAGGAGAGAGCCGCGCAGTTCTGCACAAAGAGGTCCTGGTCCCGGTCAAAGGTAGAGAACTTCTGGCCACTGTGGTAGGACAGGGAGTCACCTAGCAGAGGGGAGAAGGGTTGGGGCTGCTGAGGTAGGGAACTGAGCTCTTAGCTGGCCGGGAGAGGGTGACAATGGCGACTGTGAGAGATATCACGTGGCAGCCTGGTGGGATGGGGGCACCCTCCCTGAGCCAGATGTTGGGTAGATGTGCTTCTGCAATGAAGAGAAACAGCTGCTCCGCCACAGAGTTGCCTGGAGCAGGTCCAGGATGGCTGCTTCCCAGGGCTGAGGCCCAAGCTGGTTTGAGCTGGTTTGGAGCCAGCTGTGGCCCTTCCAGACCCAGGAGGGTTGAAGGAGGGGCCTGAAGGAGGTTGGGGCTGACTGAGCAGGGCCAGCCCTGCCTTCTTTCCCCTCACAGCCCCTCCTAAAGCTAACGGCGGGGTATACCTGCCCCGCCGTCCTCGAAGCCTGCCACATAGAGGGTGTAGCCATCCTCCTCTGCACTGACCGCGTTCGGGGAGATGGAGAAGTCAGCGTACTTGGCGTAGGCCGTGTTGTTCTCAAAGTCCTCCAAGTCCACTCGCAGCTCGTACTTCTGCTTCAGCGTCAGGAGGTGCATGTTCTGCAGCCCTGGGGAGGAGGGGCAGTTGGTCAACAAGGACCTGGCCCTGGGGCAGCCCCTCAGCCCACCTGGTCCCTGCCTTACCCAGCCAGTACTCTCCATCGGCACGGCCGAAGCCCAGCTTGTAGTCATTCCAGCCCCGGAAGAAACTCACTGAGCCATTGAATCTCTTCTGGAAAACCTGGAGCAGAGAAGATGAGACTGGACCATCAAGGGTCCAGTGGGCAGGGTTCTGGGCCCACCTCAAGCATGGACCCTGTTATGCTGTGGCCAGTTTGTTAAAGGACTGAGTTGTGGGGGGTAGTGGGAGTGGGGTTGCTAAAACAAGGTCCACATTGGCACCAGGCCCCCTGTGGAGCAACTGCCAGCACCCACCTGGGCTCTTCATACCCAGTTTCGTATAGAGGCAGGAAAGAGGCTAAGAGGGGGGCGCTCTAGAGTTCTAGTGCTTAGCTGTGGGACCTGGGCAAGTTCCTTCACCTCTCTGGGCTTTAGTTCCTCAGTACTTCCCAGGATTATTGTGAGGCTTATATGCATTAACCTACCTCAGCCGGGCGCAGTGGCTCACGCCTGTTATCCCAGCACTTTGGGAGGCTGAGGTGGGCGGATCACCTGAGGTCAGGAGTTCAAGGCCAGTTTGGCCAACATGGTGAAACCCCATCTCTACTAAAAATAAAAAAATTAGCTGGGCGTGGTGGCGCATGCCTGTAATCCCAGCTACTTGGGAAGCTGAGGCAGGAGAATTGTTTGAACCTGGGAGGTGGAGGTTGCAGCAGTGAGCTGAGATGGAGCCACTGCCCTCGAGCCTGGACGACAGAGCAAGACTCCTCCTCAAAGCAAACAGACAAACACCTACCTCAGGCACTTAGAATTAAGTGTTGGCAGCTGCTCAGAAGATGTGCTGTGGGTATCATCCCCATTTTAGAGATGAAGAAACTGAGGTTCACAGATGTGAAGCCCAGGGTCACAGGGCTGGGATTAGAACCAGCTCTGGCCTCTGTTCCCTCCTCCCACTCACCGTCCACTTCCCGCCCTCGGTGGTCATGTCACAGAAGACGGGCACAGGCACACTGGGGCCCGAGGGGTAGATGAGGTACACGCCATCTGACTGGTAGCCCTGGGCATAGATGTCGTCACAGTCCAGGGGTTGCTGAAGGCAAAACCTCTCCAGAGCTGGGGGTGGGGACATGGGGACAGTGAGGAGAGTGGGACTATGGCATCACTGACACCTCAGCACCCCAAGACTTGCCTTAGTCCCTGGGGCTGGGGGAATTTGACACAAGGAGTCATGGAAGATTTCTTCAAGGGAGATGAGCAATGCTTATGTCATCCATCTGCCCCATTTTGTAAAGGAGGAACCTGAGTCCTGCAGAGCTGGGGCTCAGCCCTGACAGTCTGTTCTGACAGTCCAGCCTCTCCTTGCCCAACCTGTGGGCCAGGCCTCATCTGTGAGTGTGGGGCTGCTTACCATCTCCTCGGATCCCGGAGACCTGGGGGGCACACGGGGGCGTGGAGAGAAGCAGCAGCAGCGGCAGGGCCAGGAGGGCCTGGCGATGGGCAGAGAGGGTCAGCGCAGCCCCTTCCCAGCTTGAGACCCCCTTTTCTCTTTGTATTTGCCCCCACCATGCGTGCATATGCTGCCCTTGCCTGAATCCCTCTCCTGCCATTTGGCCCCTTTCCCCACCCTACCCCCTCTCCGGCCAAGTAACCCCACTCTCTGGGACAGGCTATATACCCTCATAGCTTACAAGTTTCAAGAGAACTCCTCGTGCCTTCATAGTCCCCTCTGTGGCCAGGGGCCTCTGGAGTGGGCTCAATTCCCCAGTGCTATGAGTCCCCCCACCCTGGGCCCCGTACCTTCATGCTGTCAGTTCTGCTCAAAGTGGCTGGGTGTCTGCGGCCCCAGACTGCAACCGCCCAGAGTTATGTGCTGGGCCCCCGCCAGCCGCCCCAGCCCCGCCCCCCTTCCCGTAGCTGCAGAACCCCCCTCTCCCCACCCCAGACAACCAGCATCAGTTTACACTATCAGGGGGCTGGGAGGTGGGGCCGGAGCCAGGGGACCACCTGTGTCTCATTAGGCCTGTCGGGCAAAGTACTGCAGACGTTAACTCCCTGCTGGCTCCAGCTGTTCCCTGGATCCCACTCCATCCGCCATTCGCCACCCGCCCCGCTAGACCTGTGGGCCCCCTGGCACCCCCAGGCAGCCCCAGCCCACCGCAGCCTGTCCCCTGCTTCCTGATGGGCCCCCCCTGCAGATGTCTGTTTATTCTTTCCCCCTCCTTCCCTGGCCTGTGTTTCATCAGCCATTGAGGGGGAGGGCTGAGGGGGTGTCATATGCCTGGCTTCTGGGGAGGGGAGGCCTGCTCTGGGGGAGCAGAAGGCTGAGGGGACAGCTTCAGAGCTCCTGATGTGGGAGCCTGGCTGGGGCTGGTGGGGGGGACAGAGGCAGCAGTCTCCTGGCACGCCTGGGACATTTCTGAGCCATGAGCACAAGGCTGCTGGCGTCCAACTGCTCTGTCTGCCCCAGCTCAGGCCAGGCAGGGCCCCTCTCCAGCCCCCCTCGCCAGCACCCCCTCACTCTGGCCACCTCAGGCCCGCTCTTTTCCCCTCCCACAGTTCCCTGGCCCATCTCTCTGGCTCACATGCACAGGGTATGGGACCTCTTTTGTTTCTCCTCACTCCACCCTCCTTCCTTCTTCCAAACCCTTCACTTTGGCTCCCACACCTCCCAGACTCTACTTCATCTGAATCTCCCTGCTTCTGGGCTCTCTCCTCCCATCCCTGGCACACTACCAGGAGAGTTGTTCTAGATGGCCTCTCAGATTATGTCACCCTGCTTAAGCCTCATGGCTCCCTATTGCCTCAGGGCTGAGGCTAGGTTTTCACCTTGGACATGAAAAGAATTTCAAGTCTGTCTCTGGCCTACCTTGAGGACCTTGTCCCTTATTGCTGTGACTCAAACTACAGTGCAGCCACCCCAGACTTCTCACCATGGAGGTCCCCACTCCTTTGTGCTGCCCCCTGTGGTGCCCACTCATCTGCCTCCTTTTCTTGGCCATAAGGGCCAGTGAGCAGGGTCTGTGTCTCATTTCTGCATGCTCAGTGCCCATCACAGAGCCTGGCACAGAGTAGGCTTGATATGTACATGCACAGTCACTCACATATTTTTATATATAGGTAAGATACTAGAGTCGGGGCTTCGCTCTGTTGTCCAGTTGCAATCATAGCTCACTGCAGCCTCAAGCTCCTGGGCTCAAGTGATCCTCCCACCTCAGCCTCCTAAGGAGCTAGGACTACAAGTGTGCCACCACACCCAGCTAATTTTTAAATTGTTTTGTAGAGATGGGGGGGTCTCCCTATGTTGCCCAGGCTGGTCTTGAACTGGCCTCCAGTGTTCCTCCCACCTTAGTCTCCCAAGAAGCTGGGACTATAGGGCCACCACAGGTATGTTTTGAGCGCTGTGTGCTATAGGCTATGCTGGCTGCTGAGGATACAGTATCTGCCCTGCGGAGTGGCAAGCACAGGTTTTGGACAGTGAATTGCAAATGTAAGGTGTGTTACAAAAGGACATTTGTATTGAATGGATGAACAGATGAAAGATTCAAAGGCAAAGTGATGAGGCAGCTCTGGCTTAGGTCCCATCTCTCCACTCCTGAATCAATAGATAAGCCCCTTGGAAAAGCCCCAGCTGGCCTCCCTGACTTGGTTCTGTGATTGCCTGTGTTCATAGTTGTGTCTTGTGTCAGGCTGCCTCAGTTCAAATCTAGGTTCTGTTGCCTGTTAGCTGGGTGACCTTGCACAAATTACCTTGTCTCTCTGTGCCTTGGTTTCCTCCTCTGTAAAATGAGGATAGTCATAGTATCTACTTCATGGGGGTGTGGTAAGGATTAAGTAATACATATCAAGTTCCTAGAACACTGCTACAATTGGCAACTATTTAGTAAATATTAGCTATTGTCATAGTCATAATAAACATCATGATTCTCATATGAATGGGTTGTCTTCAACACAGCTTGTATTCTTGCCTGTGGAAGAGACAGTTAGCTGGCTCTCAATACTCGTTCTTCCCTAAGTCCTCAGTAGTAAGATTTGATTTTTATCTGGGCTCATTGTCCAGCCTCCCTTGTAGCTAGATGACGTCACACATCTGAATTTTGGCCAATAAGATGCCAACTTATTGTTGTAAAGGTAGGTGGCTTGTCCCTCTTCATCCTGCACTCTGTCCTACTGAATGTGATGGCTGGAGCTCTAGCTGCCACCTTGGACAGTGGGGATGAGGAGGATGAGGCCTCATCAGGGGATGGCAGAGGAGGAACTGGCAAAGCCTCTCACGACTTTGTGGAGTGGGTCCAAAAACAGCCCTGGACTGCCGTCCTCTAGGCCTTTTTTATGCAGGAAAGAAAGAAACTTCTGTGTACTTTAAGTCTTTGTGGGTTTTTTTTTCTGTTACACACAGCTGAATCTAATCCTGATTTCTTCTTTCAGCAAATGCCAGCTAATTTTAACACAAGTCTATAAAAGGGAAAATAATGAAAAAAAATCAGTCATCAAAACAAATAATAAAATGGTCCAAAGTCAAGTATTGAAGACTTTTGGAGAATATCACTAATGAGCAAACCTAGAAACTCCCCCTCCTGCTAAAAAAGAGAGAATTAAGATATGAGGTATCAATTGCATTTTGCCAATTAGTTTTTACTTAAAAAATGTAATAATGTGTGTGGATGCAGCAAAGCAGGCACTGTGTTCACTGGATGTGGCTGGAAATTAGTTTAACTTTTGTGGGAAAGAAATTTGGTAATAACATACCCAGAGTCGGTAATCCTTCTAAGATGTCTGGAGGAACTACTCTGACATGTTGAAGAGGCTACAGATACAGTTAGGGGACATTACTTGTCAGCTGCCCAGCATGGGAAACCTCTTCCCACGTTTGGAGTGTTCCTCTCCTAATTAGAATGCTGGGTGTTCACATTCCCAGGGTTCCTTGCAGTTTCATTGAAGGCACATGGCCTTGGTTTAGCTGATAAAATGCACAGTCCTGGGCTTCATTTTGGGAGAAAGTGATTTGAGAAGCAGGAGCAGGAAGAATCCGTTCCTGGGGTGATGGTGACCCCAGTGCTGTCTGGGTCCTAGTTTCTCTGGGTGGTTGGTGGTGGCTTGGCAAGCGCAATGCTGAGTGACACTGGCTTAGTCTCAGGCTGCAAAGCCCTGAGCTTGGTTCTCAGTTCTCCCAGTGATCAGTTTGCTCTGCCTGCTAATGTTTTTGAAAGTGACCCCAACTCACATGCATGAAGATGTTTGTGTCTGGATTCTGTCATTGCCAACAACAGACACTAACTCTGACTTTGTTGGGAGGCTTTGCTGAGAGTCTAGACTAGGGGTGGGTGGGAGCTGAGGCTGCCCTGGACTCTGGAAAGCAGGCCCTCAGTGGGGGTCCTGTGGTGGGACAATGTCGGGTTGATGCTGCTCAATGCACAGGGCTATGGCTTTGTCTGTCTGCCAGATTCCAGGAGTGGGGAGGACTCATCCCACCGGCCTTGCTTGGGTTGTTTTACGCATCCCTTGGAAAGGGGGTTGCGGTTGGACGCCTTTCATTTGCCTCCCCACCTTTCTCCGTACTGCCCTGGGCCCCGGGAGGCCAGCCTCACCCTCTGGTTTCTGATTGGGTCCAGCCAGTGAGGAGCCTAGCAGGCTTCAGTGAAAAGGAGAATGAAGTAGGAATATTCATTCCCCTCCTTGTAGCATCCCCACAGGCTGGCTTTGTTTCTCAGCCAACAGTCTCCAGTCCTGCCAGGCAGCCATCTCCATAACAGCCCCCTGACTCACTGTGGGCGAGGCGACTCCTTCCTCCTCTGCCCCCTTCAGGTCTAGGGGTGTTGATAGCCCTGGTGTTACCAGCCCAGAGATAGGAGGCCATCTCCTGCTCACACCTCAGCAAATAGTCCTTTTATTAATTGCTACTCAAATTGTCCTAATCTGAGTGTTACTTGATGGAAACTGGACTGATTCGGACAGAGAGGCATCCCTGATGATAATACAGAAAATGAGTGTGAGATTAGGAGGGGAAGTGGCCGCAGGTGTACAAAAAAGTCTCCCTCTGTCATAGTCATTGTAATGTACGCTGTAATATTGTCAAACCCAGATGGCTCAGTAAAAACGGATGACCCCCTGTGCTTCCTCGATGTCATTTTGATAGGACATTTGCTCAAGTTGGTGTGGCACCCGCCCCTGGGTTAGGCCTGTGCTGGTTGTTCTCTGCGTTGCCTGATCCACCCACATCCTCCTCTGTGCCCGGGTGGCTGCCCTGTAGGGAGGGCATCACTGGGTTTCCATGGCCCCTGGCTTCCAGCTGGGTTTGACTAATGGGAGACACCAACAGGAGATAGGAGAAGAGAGAGGTTGAAGTATTTCTCCCCAGCTCCTGTCCTGATAGGCACTGCAGTTTTGGCCGTAGCTGTGCCTGCTGTCCTCCACCCCCCCACCTCCTGATGACATCTCCTGCCACAACCTCCCTCACTGTCTCCAGTAACCCAGTTTCCTCCCCTTGCCCCTCAGGCTGGGATGATGAGGGCTCTCATCCTTGCTAGTCCCAGGATGCCTCAATGCCCCATGTTGGTTTTCTTAATATTCACACCCAAGTAAATAGTCCCTTCATTAAATTCTCTGAAGAAAAAAACAACACAAAATAAAACCCAAACAGCTGAGTTCACCCTTTGTTTCCTGAGAGGACCCTGACTGACTCAAGGTCTTACTTTGGTTTCCTCTAAAAGCACAGCCGCCTGTGGAGTGGAGCTTTTTCTGTTGTTTTGGACAACAGCTAAGGACAAGACCTCTATTCTCTCTGCTGGTGCAGACATCTCCCTGTGTGTCTTGCTGGCAGGCAGCTAGACTGCTCCTTTATCTACCCTTCTGTATCCAGAGCTAGAGAAGCCTGAGGAGAGGTTTGAAGGAAACTCATCAAAGCAGAGAACACCTAGGGAGAAGAGATGGTGGGTCCCCCCAACCCAGGCCAAGCAAAGGGGCTCCGTGAGAGGGGCTGTCTGCCAGAAGGACAGACTTTGGCTGAGCTGCCCAAACCCAAGGGCTCTTTCCAGAGGTCGCTGCTGCAGCAAAGTGAGAACAACTGTTTGGAAGACGGGGGGTGAAGCCTGGGGCTGCCTGAAGTGAAGAGAAGAGAGAGGGCAGGGGCTCACACAGTCATCGTTTGGCAGGACACGGATGTGGTATTCTGAGTGGGTGCTGTGGAATATGAGGTCAGATCGGAATCAAGCCCATCCTCGTAACCTCATTTTACCTTAACTACCTCTTTAAAGGCTGTATCTCCAAATATAGTCGCATTCCAAGGTACTGCATGGTACAGCTTCAGTATGAATGTTGGGGGACACAATTCATCCCATAACAAGCATCTTCGAAGCACCAGGCACTCTTTAACCCTTTGTAGGCATCCGTGCACAAAACGGAATCTCCAGCCCTCCTGGAGCTACGGAAGAGAAAGAAAAGTAAGTGAAATGATGATAAGTACTATGAAAAATGAAGCAGGAAAGCGGCAGGAATGGGGCCAAAATTTGGGACAGGGCATGTCCAGAAGGCCGTAGTGTGGAGATGGTAATGGCAAACTCTGGGTCCAAGGGCAGACACAGACATGTTGTGGTGGGGAACACTGTATCTTATTTCTCTAACATGGGGGAAGGTTTTAGGAGGGATTTGGTGTCTCTCCCCACCTTTTTATAGTTTGGGACGAGATCAGTTGATGGAGTTCAGGGTGTGGCAGAGAGAAGAGGCAGATTAGAGATGGAGAGGGTGTTGAATATAGGCTAAAACATTTGAACTTGATCCCAAGGGCCTTTGGGATTAGGGTATATTGAGATATGTAACTTAGGTTCCTGGTTTTACTTTGATGTGTAGATGCTATATAACTGGGGAGAAAGCATACAGATTAGAGGTCTTTTTGTTGTTAAATAAACAAATGCATGTGTATAATTGGGATAAAAGGGGTACTTGGAGGCTGTATATGGAGAAACAGCAGTCCCTAGCCCTGTGTTTGATGAGTCCTGGGGTTGAGTCTTTTCTCTTTCATTGTGCTCGCCAGCAAGTGGAGGTTTGTGTCCCTCAGTTCTGAGAAAATTATTTTCTATTACTTCTTTGGCTATTTCTTTCCTCCATTTTCTCTGTTCTCTTTGTGATAATTTTATTAGTTGGATATTGGATCTCTTAAATTGATCCTATGTTATATATTGCCCAAAAAATCCTCTGTGCTCTGCCAACCATCTCTTCGTCCCCCTAAACCCCTGGCAACTACTGAACTTTTTATTGTCTCCATAATTTTATCTTTTCCAGGATGTCATATAGCTGGAATCATATAATAATTTGCAGCCTTTTCAGATTGGCTTCTTTCACTTAATGGTATGCATTTAAGGTTCTTCCATGTCTTCTCATGGTGTGATAGCTCATTTGTTTTCAACACTGAATACTATGCAGTTGTCTGGATGTACCCCAGTTTATTTATCTATTCACTTAATAAAGGACATCTTGGTTGCTTCCAAGTTTGGGTGATTATGAATAAAGCTGCTATGAACATCTGTGTGCAGGTTTTGTGTGGACAGACATTTTCAACTCGGGTAAATAACAAGGAGCATGATTGCTGGGTCATATGGTTAAGACTTTGTTTAGTTTTGTAAAAAAACTGCTAAACTATCTTCCAAAGTGTCTGTACCTTTTTGTATTCCTACCAGCAATGAATGATTGCTGTTCCATATCCTTGCTAGAATTTAGTATTGTCATTGTTTTTTTACTTTAGCTAGTCTTATAGGTATGTAATGATATTTTGTGATTTTAATTTGAATCATTTAATAGCAAATGATGTTGAACATCTTTTCATGTGCTTGTTTGCCATCTGTATCTTTTTCAGTGAAAAATCTGTTCATGTCTTTTCCCATGTTCTTTTTTTTTGAGACAGGGGCTTGCTCTGTCACCCAGGCTGGGTGTAGTGGTGCAGTCTCAGCTCACTACAGCCTCAACCTCCTAGGTTCAGGCCATCCTCCCACCTCAGCTTCCTAAGTAGCTGGGACTACAGGCATGCGCCACCACGCTTGGCTAATTTTTGTATTTTTTTTAGAGACGTGGTTTTGTCATGTTGCCCAGGCTGCTCTCTAACTCCTGGACTCAAGCAATCCTCTGACCTCAGCCTCCCAATGTGCTGGGATTACAGGCATGAGCCACTGCACCCACTCCCCACACCCATCTTCTAATTGGACCATTTGCTTTTTTCTGCTGGAGTTTTGAGAGACCTTTATGTATTTTAGATACTAGTGCGTTGTCAGCTATGTGGTTTGCAAATATTTTTACCCATTCTGTGGCTTGTCTTTTTATCCTCTTAACAGGGCCAGTCTTTTATAGAGCAAACCTTTTAAATTTTGATTAAGTTGAATTAGTCAACTTGGCGTTTTTGGTGTTATATCTAGCAACTTTTTGCCTAGTCCTAGGTCCCAAAGATCTTCTATTTTTTTCTAGTTTTGTAATTTTACATTTAAGTTGGTGATCCACTTTAAGTTAATATTTATAGAAGTCAAGTTCTTGTTTTCCCCCTTCTTTTTGTAGATTCCTTAGGATTTTCCACATAGATAATTAGGTCATCTGCAAATAGGGGGAAGTTTATTTCATCCTTTCCTATCTGTGTATCTGTTATCTCCTTTTCTGTTCTTATTGCACTGGCTAGAATTTCTAATCCTGTGTTGAATAAGAATGATGAGAGCAGATATCATTGCCTAGTTCCTGATTTTAGCAAGAAAGCATCCAAGGCTAGGTGTGGTGGCTCATGCCTGTAATCCCAATACTTTGGGAGGCCAAGGTGGGAGGATCACTTTAACCCAGGAGGTGGAGGCTGCAGTGAACTGTGATCGCACCACCACACTCCAGCCTGGGTAACAGAGTCAGACCCTGTCTCAAAAAAAAAAAAAAGAAGAAAGAAAAGAAAAGAAAGCAAGAATTGAATTCGGTCTTTCACTGTTAGGTATAATGTTACCTGTAGTTTTTTTGTGGAGGCTCTTCATCAAGTTGAGAAATTTCCCCTGTATTCCTACTTTTCTGACAATTTATCATTCATGAGGTGTTGAATTTTTTCAAATACTTTTTCCACATTGATTGATATGATCCTATGGGTTTTCTTCTTTAGCCTATTCACTTGGTGGGTTATATTGATTGATTTTCAAATGTCAAACCAACCTTTCATTTCTAGAATAAATTACACTTGGTCATAGTGTAGAATTATTTTTATATTGCTGAGTTCTATTTGGTAATATTTTGTTAAGAATTCTTGCACCTATTCATGAGGGATATTGGTCTGGATATTTATCTTTTTAGTACCATCTTTGGTTGTGATACAGGGTTATAATAGCCTTGTAATGAATTGGGAAGCACTTCCTTCTCTTTCCTTCTATTTCTGGAAGATATTGTATGTAACTAGTTTTAATTCTTTTTTTTTTTTTTGAAACAGGATCTTAACTCTGTCACCCAGACTGGAGTGCAGTGGTGTGATCATGGCCATGGCTTCCTGCAGCCTCAACCTCCTGGGCTCAAACGATCCTCTGTCCTCAGCCTCCCAAAGTTCTGGGATTATCGGCACGAGCCACTGAGGCTGGCCCTGTGTTAATTCTTCTGTAAAAGTTTGGTAGAATTCTTCAGGGAAATCATGTGGGCCTGGAGTTTTTTTTTTTTTTTCCTGAGAAATATTGTGATGCATCTTTTAGGCCTCCATGGTTTTTGAAGAGATGTTTGTTGTCGTTTAAATTGCTTTCCCCCTATAAATAAAGCATTTTTGTCTAGGTGCTTTATATATTTTTTCTTAGTTTTTTGTTTTCAGAAATTTATAATGTGTTTTGCCATGAATTTTTGGGAGTTATCCTGATTGGGATTTGCTCGCCGTTTTTTTTTTTTTTTTTTTTTTTTGCTCTGTCGCCCAGGCTGGAGTGCAGTGGCACAGTCTTGGCTCACTGCAAGCTCTGCCTCCTGGGTTCATGCCATACTCCTGCCTCAGCCTTCTGAGTAGCCGGGACTGCAGGCACCTGCCACCACACCTGGCTAATTTTTTATTTTTAGTAGAGACGTGTTAGAAAGGATGGTCTCAATCTCCTGACCTCGTGATCTGCCCACCTTGGCCTCCCAAAGTGCTAGGATTACAGGCGTGAGCCACCGTGCCCGGCCTGCTCACCTTTTTAATCTGTTGTTGGCTTATGTCTCTTGTCAAATTTGGGGAGTTTTCAGCCATTATTGCTTTGAGTACTTCTTTTTGCCTCACCCTCCTTCTTTCCTCTAAGGACTCCAGTGACACAAATGTTAGATATTTGTGGTACAATAGTTGCCCAGGTCCATGAGTCTGTTCATATTTTTTCCAGTCTTTTTTCTCTCTGTTGTCAGATTAGGTAGTTCTATTGTTTTGTCTTGGAATTCACTGATTGTTCCCTCTGTCCTCTCCATTCAGCTCTTGAGCCCATCCACTGAGGTTTTTTAGTTTGAGTATTGTATTTTTCGGTTTTAAAATTTCCATTTGGTTCTTTGTAGCTCCTTTTTTTAATTTTTCTTTTTCTTTTTTCTTTTTATTTATTTATTTATTTATTTTTTGCTGAGGCTGTCTATGTTTCCATTTGTTTCAGGTGTGTTTGCAGTTGCTCATTGAAGCATTTTATTACAGCCATTTTAAATCTTTGTCAGATAATCCTGACATCCCAGTCATCTCAGGGTTGGCATCTATCAGTTATCCTTTGTCATTCAGTTTGAGATTTGCTGGTTCTTTATATGATTAATACTTTTTTATTGAAACCTGGACGTTTTGTATTATGTTATGAAATGCTGGGTCTCATTGAAACCTGTTTTTTGTTTGTTTGTTTGTTTGAGACAGAGTCTTGCTTTGTCACCCAGGCTGGAGTGCAGTGGCGTGATCTCGCTCACTGCAACCTCCACCTCCTGGGTTCAAACCATTCTCCTGCCTCAGCCTCCGGAGTAGTTGGGACTACAGGGGCATGCTACCATGCCTGGCTAATTTTTGTATTTTTATTAGATTGGTGTAAAAGTAATTGCAGCTTTGCTATTAATGGCAAAAACCACAGTTACTTTTGCGTCAACCTAATAGTAGAGACGGGCTTTCACCATGTTGCCCAGACTGGTCTGGAACTCCTGGCCTCAAGTGATTCATCTGCCTTGACTTCCCTAAGTGTTGGGATTACAGGTGTGAGCCACCGCACCCGGCCTAAACTTGTTTTAGCTGGCCTCCTCTGACACCCCTCTGGCCAGGAGAGGGGTGGCACTGCCTCAGTACCACCAGGTGGGGGTAGAAGTCCAAGTTCCTCACTTTGCTTCTGTTGACACTTAAGAGGGGGATTCCCTGTTACTGCTAGACAGGGTGCAAGTTTCAGCTCCCCACGTGGTCTCCACTAACACTGCAAGGTCAGGGAGAGCACCTGTAATGGCTGGGATGCAAGTTCTGGCTCCCTACTTGGCCTTCTCTGATACCACCCAGCTGGGGATGTTGGGACTCCTTGTTACTGCCTAGTGAGGGGGAGGTCTAGGCTCCCCATTCAGCCTTTGTGGCATGGGTGGGTGGGGCTGCATGCTTTCCTGTGGCGTTTGGCTGCAGTAGGGTATTTATTGCCTAAGAATTTTCTGTCTTGCCAGGCCACCCTTTTCCTGGTCCTTCAGATAGCAGATTTTGTTGAGGTGTTTTTTTTTTTTGTAGTGGCTGTTGGCATTTCCAGATTGCTAGCTTCTCCAGTACCCATTCTGGGATAATGAGATAAAAAGAAAGCCCAGGAGAGTCACCACCATCCTCAGTCCTGACGTCCCTGGCCTGCTTGCCTTCTTTTCTCCACCTCTCAGAGTCTTCCCATGTCTGTCTTGTATGTGATGTCCCAGGTTTTTAGTTGTACTTAGCAGGAAGTATAGGAAAAAATATACCTACTCCATCTTCCCACAAGTGGAAGTTCCTTAAAAAGAATTATGAGGCATAAGTTACATAGAGTGACGTAGACCAGTCTTTCCAAACGTGTACCTGGGAACTACCACCCAGATTCCTAGCACCACAGCAGGCTTCCTGTGAGGAGGGACACATTTTTATTTGCATCTTTAAAAAATCGGGCTGACTGCCAGGTGGAAAATGGATTGGTGGGAGGCAGGGGAGGGACTGATGGCCTGAGTGTTCTCAGACACCATCATCTGTCCCTGATGGCCTCTGTGGGTGGGGTGGGGTGGCCTAGGCTCCATGGTCACCTCCCTCCTCTTTGGCACTGGGTCATCAGTCATGGTCAAGCAGTCCAGGGCTGCCTGATGTGGGTGGGGAACCTCTGCTCTTTCTGGCATCAGACTCAGTGTCAAGAAGCAGAAGCACATTTCAGCTTTTGTACACCCTCTTTCCTGACCTCTGGGGTCAGGTGTTAATTTCCTGTTGCCTAACTGCACTCCACATTCATTTTGTCAGCAAACATGCTGTATTATGGATTGCTAAGGACATGACTGCTGTGGCTGCTTTGCTCTGCATGGCCCTGGATTATGGTGTTGTGATGGGAAGAGCAAATGGGGTTAGAGAGAGAGGAAGAAGAAACACTGTGTGTCTACAAGAGAAAGAGAGACAGAGAGAAACAAATGCTAGAGACTAGATAGGAGATAGGCTTGGCTGCAGGTCACTTGGATAGCCTCAGTTTCCTCGTCTGTAAAATGGAGCCAATATTTTCACCTTTAGAGAAATGTGGGAAGGATTGGAGATTCTGTTGTTAGAAGGACTCAGCTTATAGTAGGAGCCTAGTAAATAGACATGATCATTATTATCTTTGTAATAAACTAATGGAAAACTGTACTTCTTTATCTGTTGGATATCTGTCCTCAGGCCTACTGTGTAAAAAGTCCTTCTGTAAGAATCTCTTGGATTTTCCTTTGACAAAAAAAAAAAAAGAGGAGAGGCCTTGGGGGGGGGGGTTGGTCTGAGATCCAAGTTGGGGCAGGGCTGATGCCTGGGGAGATCTGGGCACACTGAGGTAAGTGGCCCAGACTTGCTTCCAAGGCTGATTAACAGGCTAGCATTGGCCGGGCGCAGTGGCTCATGCCTGTAATCCCAACACTTTGGGGGGCCGAGGTAGGCAGATCATGAGGTCAGGAGTTTGAGACCATCCTGGCCAACATGGTGAAACCCCATCTCTACTAAAAATACAAAAATTAGCTGGGTATGGTGGCGTGTGCCTGTAGTCCCAGCTACTTGGGAGACTGAGGCAGGAGAATCACTTGAACCAGGGAGTCGGAGGTTGCAGTGAGCCAAGATGGTGCCACTGCACTCCAGCCTGGCAACAGAGCGAGACTCCATCTCAAAAAACAAAAACAGACTAGCATTTATTGAGTGCCTACTGTTCACCAAGCTTTCTGCACTGACCCTACATGGGGGTAATTATATCTTCAGTTTTACTGCTGAGGAAACTGAGCTTGAGTGAGAAAAGTGACTCTGCCTAGTGAGTTAAGTGGAACCAGTATTTGAACCAAGGCCTGTTTGGTGCCAAAGCCTGGGTGCTGCCCAGGACGCACATAACCTTGCCAGTCAGGTTGAAAGATGGCGTAGGTCAGCGGGCCACCAGAGGCTTACATGGAGAGGCCTGGACTGCAGCGGGCCTCTGGCTCTATTCAGACTGGCCTTCTGCTTATCAAACCAGCTGCAAGGTGCTGCCTCTCACTCCAGAGGGGTCTATGGGGCCTGGATCCAGTTGGGCATAGTCTGTGGGGGGAAGTTTGCTCCACAGGGGCCAGCTGGCCACATCTGTCAACTTCCTGGCTGACTGCCTGGATACTCCAGTCCCAGGATCCTAATGGGCAGTGTGCAAGTTGGAATGGGGGTAGTATAGAGGAGGAGAGGGGTCTGGAGCCTGGTCTCAATTCTGACTTGGAGGAGAGGAGATGATGCATAATGGTAGGTTGGCTGCCAGCAGCCAGGGACTGCTAGCCAGTGTGGACATCCAGAAGGGTGCTCAAGGTGTCTTCTAACTTGACTCTTGTCACTTCCTTCTCCCCTGTTGTCCCCATCAGCTAGTGCCTCCCAACTTGTATGTGCTGCTTCAACCCTGCCTCTGAAGCCCACCTTCTTGTCCTCACCCTCCCACCCCCACCCCACTTCTTGTGCCCCATGCTTCATAACTCTGGAGAGGCAGCCCATATTTGAATTTCGTCTTTCCCACTTTTGTCAATAAATCTAGCAAATGTTTGTTGGGCCACCCCAGGCCTGACTGTTTTCACTGTTGAAGCTTCAAATGAGATAATGGTATGAGGTTTGGGGAGATAATTTAACTTCTCTAAGTCTCTGTTTTCTCATCTGTAAAATTGTGTGTGTGCGGGGTAGTGGGGGACTTATACCCACCTCAAGGGTTGTGAGGGTTAAAAAGATGGGGCTCCAGTCTCCAGGTGCCTCCTGCCCCTCCTTCCTCACCCTCAGCTTCTTTCTCCCCTTTCTGATATCTTTACTGTGCCTACTGCTCGATGAGCATCTGAAAATTCTACAAGGCTCGGCACGGTGGCTCACGCCTGTAATTCCAGCACTTTGGGAGGCCAATGTCGGTGGATCACCTGACGTCAGGAGTTCAAGACTAGCCTGGCCAACATGGTGAAACCCCGTCTTTACTAAAACTTAGCTGGGCTTGGTGGCAGGCGCCTGTAATCCCAGCTACTTGGGAGGCTGACGCAGGAGAATTGCTTGAACCTGGGAGTCGGAGGTTGCAGTAAGCCAAGATGGTGCCACTGCACTCCAGCCTGGCGACAGAGCAAGACTCCATCTCAAAAAGATAAAATAAAATAAAACTGTTTTTGACATGGCAGATAGATAACCCAAAAACTCCCTGAATAAAAGATAAAAATCATCCTTTAATATTTATAGCCAAAATTGGCAAAGATCAATATGTATGATTTTGCTCTGTGTTCACAAGATATCGTTAAATTATACTTACCCAAGTGGAAACAGGGTAAGAATAGTAATATATGCTACAGTGCTATTTGTTATAGCAAAATGTTAGCAATGCTCTAGATGTCTGTCCCTAGAGGCCTAGCTCGAGGATGTGGTCAGTACTCAAAGGTGCCTAATGCAAAGTGGCTGTTGAAAGTAGCAAGGTGTCTCCTCCAGTCTGTCCCAGGGGACGCTCAGAGTAATGGTTCAAGAACACAAATCTGTTCACATGTATCCCTGCTTAAAATAGTTTATGGCTCCACTGACATGCAGTGAAAATCCGAAAATCTGTCACATGGCCCTCCATCATCTATCTGTTCCCTGCTGACTGACCTTGGTCCCCTCACCCTGCCTCTAATCCTTCCTTCTTGCCAGCCCTCACCCTGTGCTCCAGCTGCACCCACACTGAACCTGCCCTGTCAACTCACTGCCAGGCCTTTGCATATGCTGTGCCCTGTGTCTGCAGTCCCAGCCCCCAACAACGTTTACCCTGCTAACTCCCTTATCCTGTAAGACTGAGCCTTGCTGACTCCCAAGTCTGAGTGAGGGGCTTCCTCCGGGCTCCCACATTTCCCTGGGCAGCTCCTATACAGCAGGGGCTGTGCTGTGAGGCAGCTGCTTCCTTGTTTGCACATAGTCTTTGAGCTCCTCGGGGCAGGGACCTGTCAAAAGACAAAATGACAATAAATTTAGTTTAAAGATCTAATTGGCTTTTATTTGAAATTTTAGAATTGGGCAACACCTCATTCTTATAAAATAGAATGATCATTTAATGAGCTGAACAGAGGAGATTGGCTTTATAGGCAGAAAGGGTTGAAGTAAGCAGACAGAACAAAAAGCAGACTGATTTCAAAGTTGCTTTCCTTGTAAAGGTTAAAGCAGAGGGGACTTCCTGTCATGCTGGCTAAAAGTGGCCTGTTTGGGGATTTGGCTATTATCTCTCTGTGTCCTGATTTCTTGGAAGATCAGATAAACAATTTAGTTTTGGCTTTGTAGCATGGAACTTCAGCATGAGTGAATCCATTTTCATTTGGTCTGTTGGAGCTTATCCAGGAGCTCAATTCAGACCAATAACCCTCCTACAAATCTTATTTAACAGACCACATCTTGTTATTTGTTGTAGTCTCTGCATCCGGCATCACTCTTGGTACATGCTTGGTATATAGGAGGCATTTCATAAGTTTGAACAGCAAAGGGAAGGAGAGAGAAGGATGTGGAAGGGTTCCCTGTAGAAATTCTGAGCCAACTTGGGCCTGGGTGATGGGTTTCAGGTAGGCAGGCAGAGACTGGCAAGGGCATTCCAGGCGAGGAGAGTGGCTGGGTCAAAGGTGTGGAGGTGTGAATGTTGGGAGACCACAGCACACAGCAGGCCAGAAACGAGGGGACGGCCCAGGATTGGGATTCAGGGCATTTTATTTCTTCCAGGGCTGTCATTGGAAGGTTTCCTTAGCTCTCTAAGCCTCAGTTTCCTCATTCAGAAAGCAGGGCTAATAGTCACTGTATTATGAGAATCAGTTGAGGTGGTAGGGCACACGACAACACATTGTGAACCCTAAATTGCTAAGCAAATGTTGGATAATTGTACTATTATTAATTGTTTCAGGATGCCTAGTACCAGATTGATGGTGGGGGGCTTCAGAAGTAAAGCTGGGGAGCTCTGACTTCCTTCCAGCTGCTGATGGGAAGGCCTGGCCTCTGATGCTCACACAAGGGGACCTGGCACAGACACAGCCTTGGAGAGCAAGGAGGGGCACTGGGCCTGGGGGACAGGAGGAGGGCAGCCACAGGGAGTAGATGCTGCTGCACCTTGGGGCCAGGGTCAGGACCCAGATGGGGAAGGCAGCCATGTTGGCATGGACACCAGCTCACCACAGCCAGCAGCACCCAGAGGCCATTGGTTCAGCAGGACAGGAGGTGTCCCAAGCCCTGCAAGAAAGCAATATATGGGCATGGACTAACGGATGACACCAAGGGGAGGGCTTACACACCTCTCTGTGACTGGCCTGTCACCCTTACCTCTCCTCACTTCACATGCTACACTCCAGGTGAGCTGTTTATCTTGCAGCTCTGGGTCATTGCATGGGCTGGTCTCTCTGCCGCACATGTTGTTTGCCTGTCCCCATTCCTTTGCCTGGCCACCTCATATTCATCCTTCAGATGCAGCCTGTGTGAGAAGCCTTCCTAAGTGCCCAGGTCTGAGCAAGGTGCTTTTGCTTGTGCCTTGTGCGTCTCCCCTCACTCTACCTAATCAGAGAACTCATCACCCAGTACTTGTTTATTGACCTTTCTGTCTCCGCAGTAGACTGGAAGCACCCTGAAGGCTCATCAGTCTACTCCCAGAGCCTAGTATGATGTCTGGTGTATTGCTCAATAAATTTGTAACATGGACAGATAGATGAATCCATGCATGGATGGATAAGAGTAAGAGTAGATGGTGGATGAGTAGATACACAGATGGTGGAGGAGTGATGGATAAAAAGATGTGTACATATCTGGGTGGATGGATGGAGCAAATCTTACATGTGTGCATGCATGGATTGGTAGTTGGAGAATGGATGGATGAAAGAATATAAGAAATGAGGTCAGGCGTGGTGGCTCATGCCTGTCATCCCAGCACTTTGGGAGGCCAAGGTGGGCAGATCACTTGAGGTCAGAAGTTCAAGACCAGCCTGGTCAACATGTGAAAACCCATCTCTACTAAAAATACAAAAGTCTCTACTGAAAATACAAAACAATTAGCCGGGTGTGATGGTGCACACTTGTAATCCCAGGTACTCAGGAGGCTGAGGCAGGAGAATTGCCTGAACCCAGGAGATGGAGGTTGCAGTGAGCCGAGATTGTGCTACTACACTCCTGCCTGGGTGATAGAGCAAGACTCTGTCTCAAAAAAAAAAAAAAAAAAAAGAAAGAAAGAAAGAGAAATGAATGGTGGATACATAGATGAATTAATGGATGGATAATGAGTGCATGGGTGATTGAGTGGATGGATAAATAGGTAGATAATCAGTGCATGCGTGGATAGATGGTTGGAGGAATAGAGAATGAATGAATGCATGGATGGGTGAGTGGGTAGATGAACAAGATGGTGACCGTGTCCCCCAAAGTTCAAGTGCTGGAAACGTAGTCCCCAGTGCAATGGTTTGAGAGATAGGTCCTTTAAGAGGTGGTTAAAGGTCACCTCAGGAATGGATTAATGCTATTGCCTCGGGAATGGGTTCCTTTATAAAAGGATGAGTTTGGTCCCCTTTCCTCTGTCTCTTGTCTCTGTGATGGCTTCTGCCATGTGATGACACAACAGTAAGACCCTCGTCAGATGCAGCCTTTTGTTCTTAAACTTCCCCGCCTCCAGAACCTTGAGCCAAATACATTTCTGCTCATTATAAATTACCCAGTCTGTGGTATCATGTTATTGCAGCAGAAACGGGCTAAGACCCAGTGCTTACCAGGGCAGTGCCCACAGTGCCAGGCTTCATGAAGGCCAGCTTCCAGGCTAAGAGGTGGGAGAGGACTGGGGGCATTCCACCCAAAGGGACCTCTGATCTCATTGCCCCTCTCTCCAACATTTACACATCAGGAAACAGGCCCAGAGAAGATCAGGGCCTTGCCCAAGGTCACACAGCAAGCTGGGGTTAGAACCAGTCAGAACTCAGTTGCCTGTTTCCAATATTCTGCATAGACAGAGGCTGGACTGATTTTTATCCCCCTCTGAGGCAAGTAACTGCAAACTGAGACACAGCAAAACTACAAACTCTTTCTAAGGCTTATTGTAATAACTAACTTTATTTCTGCCACCAAAGAGACCATGGAATGTAGTGGCTAAGAGCTTGGACTGGGGAGCCTGATGGCTTGGGTTTGGATTCCAGCTCTGCCATTAATAGCTGTGTGGTGTTAGACAAGTGGCTTAACCTCTCTGTGCTTCAGTTCCCTCATCTATACAATGGAAGTGATATAGTACCTCCCTCATAGGTTGTGTTACTCGGGGTGAGTTTATCACATAAAGTGCTTGGAACAGCGCCTGTTGGGTGAGGATGTATGATGTGTGCCTGTGCATGTAAGGCAGTAAGAGTGAGCCTGTGTGTAAATGTGCATGAGCATGAGGCCTGAAGGTACACACATATTTGTGTGTGAGTATGAAGGAGTGAGCACGTGAATGGATGTGGATGTGCAAGTGCAGTTGTGAGGATGTAACTGTGTACATGTGTTTGTGTGTGTGTGTGAGCACTGTGGGTCTGTATCAGGCAAGGTGGAGTTATGGATGTGCATGTGGCACAGTGTGTGAGCAGAGTGTGGGATACATGGAATATTTTGACCATATGTGTATGGTATGTGTGAGGATTTACATGGAAGGTTATGTTGGGGGAGGGCTCACCAGGTGTGTGAATGCATGCATGTGTGTGTGCATGTGTGTTCGTGTGTGAAGCTGGCTCTTGCCCACATCAAGGGACTCAGAAACCTCCCCAAACAGGGTCCTAGTCTGGAAAACTGTATTTTTGATTCCTGAGGCTGGTTATCCAAAAAATGAGTCTACCTTCACTCCAACTCCCAGCCTGGAAGCTAGAGCCAGAGGTCAGGAAGTCAGGTCAGCAGCCTGAGCTGGGCCACCAGGAGCCTGGTTCACAGGGGTGGAAGAGGCAGAGGGAGAGCAGGTGCTGGGAGCTTTCAGCTTCAGGATCTGGAGGCCAAGGGCTGGATTTGGGCAGAGGTCTGACAGGGTGGATGGCATGGAGCTAGTTGATGGTGCAGGACCAGCCCAGTGGACGTTGGGACTCCCAGGTCCATACTTTTTGAGTCTGTGCAAGGTCTTGAAGGTAGTGATCCTGTCTGGGTGAGTTATGGCCCTATTCCTGGCATTTTTTTGCTGGGTAGAAGCACCTCACACCAACTCGGCCAATATTTGTTGGTGAATGAATGGACAACAGGTGAAATGAGAAATAAGTCTGTCTCTAGGGCCTGCAGTTCACTCCCTCCCACAGCTCAAGCTCCACCCCTGAAACCCAGGACTTCCCCTCCACCCCAACCCTCTCTGTGGACTCCACTCTCACTCAAGTCACTGCTCAGCCCCCAACAGCACCTTGAGGGCCTGTCCACCTTGCAGGAGCAGGCCTGGCTCAGTGTGGCTCTTCCTGTCCCATTGAGTCCCTGGGGAAGGTCAGAGGCCACTTAGGGGCACCATGGGAAACCTGAGTGGTAGCCTCACCATAGTTAGAAAGCAAGCAACTAGGCAGAGTGGAGTTTCTTCCATTCCTTTTCAGATTCACTGTGGTCCACGTGGGATAGTCATCCTCCAATGAGGGCCTCAGCTGCCAGGCTCAAGAACTTTGCAGGTGCTGGGCCCTTTGACTGTCTGGAGGACTCTCTCTAATCAGAGCAAACACATTAAAACATGGGGCATCCACAGCCCAGGTTGAGTTGAAGTTTTTTGCCATAAATGTTTTTCAAAGGATAGGATCATCTTTTGATAAGACACATTATTTATCTTGGTGTCTGAACACTTTTTTTCTTTTTTTGAGACAGGGTCTTACTCTGTCACCCAGACTGGGTGCAGTGGCACAATCTTGGCTCACTGCAACCTCCACTTCCTAGGCTCAAGTGATCCTCCCACCTCAGCCTCCTGAGTAGCTGGGACTACAGGCACATGTCATCATGCCTCGCTAATTTTTAAATTTTCTTTTGTAGAGATGAGGTGTCCCTGTATTTTGCCCAGACTGGTCTCGAACTCCTGAGCTGAAGCGATCCACCCACCTCGGCCTCTCAAAGTGCTGAGATTACAGGTGTGAGCCACCATGCCTGGTCGATGTCTCAACACTTTACTGCCATTACTTTCTCTGTTTTGGTCACCCTGACTTCTCAGAACCTAGCACTGTGCTCAGCACTTAGTAGGTGCTCAGTAAACATGTGTTGAATCAGTGCATTCATGACTTGAATCTGACTTTACAGATGATAACTCAAGCTGGGTTTACCAGCTAACATCATGTAAGGGGTACTAGGACATTAAACTAAGTGGGTGTTACTTTTGATTTTGAAATTTTCTTTTTGTGGTTTGGAGACCCTCATTTTTCCATTAGGTTTCAAACATTCTTATAGACCGTAGACTCAGAGACTTGTGGAGCATAATGGATAAAGCGGGGCTGCCCATAGATATGGACCCAGGACTACTACAGCTGGCCTCCCTGGGCCAGGGGTTCCTCTTGGAGCCCTAGATAGCATCAGAGGCCTCTGGCTGCAAAGGAGCAGGGCCCATCGTTTATCCAGGAGCAAGCCTGGTGTTCCTCCTATCTCCTATCCACCTGATCGGCCTGTACCATGTCTTGAGGATTGCCCTCTTGCCTGGGTATGATCCCAGGTGGATCTGTATTTCCACTTGTAGCCTTGACTTCTCCAACAGCACCCCCAGCCTCCCCGCTTGCCCCTCTAGTCTGTTGTCCATACAGCAGCCAGAGTGGGCGGGGCCGGCTTCACAGGTATGTATCCAGTGCAGCCACTCCAAGACCAGCGCTCAGAAGGGCCGTGTGCCTGGGCTTCAGTGCTCTGGCCACCATCTTGAAACAATCATGTTAGCATTGAATTTGTGCTCTGTGAGTGAAGTCTGATGGGAAAACAGCACCTTCACTGGGAATTTGGAAGCTGGTTTGTGTGTGTCCCATGTTCCACTGCCTTCCCAGCACAGGCTCTTGGCTGCCCACTCCCAGGCTCCTGGTGTCCCCACCTCTGCCCCACCATGGCTGCCCCCCTCCATCTGGAGGCCTGAATGTGGGCTCAAGGAGGACTGGGGACTGCTGGATTGGCCCCTGGCATCTTAGGGTGTGACAAAGTGGTGACTTTCCCCTCCCCAGGCTGAAACTTAGCATAGGCTTCTCCACGACCCCCAATCCAGGTATTGAGCATGTCTTAAAATGACTGTGGCAATCTGGAGGGGCTGCCTGTTGGCCACGGGTGGAGGCAGTGTGCCATGAGAAGAGGCAGTGGACTTTCTTGCTTCTGGTGGGGACTTTGCAGTTACGTTTTTCACCAAATCCGCAAATTGTATAACTAGCCTGGCCAGGCACCGTGGCTTATGCCTGTAATCCCAGGACTTTGGGAGGCCGAGGTAGGCAGATCACTTTGAGCTCAGGAGTTTAAGAATAGCCTGGGTAACATGAGGAAACCCCGTCTCTACTAAAAAATACAAAAAGTATCTAGGCACGGTGGTGTGCACCTGTGGTCCCAGCTACTGGAGAGGCTGAGTCTGGAGAATTGCTTGAACCCAGGAGGTGGAGGCTGCAGTGAGCTGAGATCATACCACTGTACTCCAGCCTGGGTGACAGAGTAACACCCTGTCTCAAAAAAAAAAAAAAAAAACAACTGGCCGGGTGTGGAGGTGTGGTGGCTGAGGCCTGTAATCCCAGCACTTTGGGAGACCGAGGCAGGCAGATCACCTGAGGTCGGGAATTTAAGACCAGCCTGACTAACATAAAGAAACCCCGTCTCTACTAAAAATACAAAAATTAGCCGGACATCGTGGTGCATGCCTATAATCCCAGCTACTCAGGAGGCTGAGGCAGGAGAATCGCTTGAATACAGGAGGCAGAGGTTGCGGTGAGCTGAGATCACGCCATTGCACTCCAGCCTGGGCAAGAACGAAACTCCATCTCAATAATAATAACAAAAATAAATAAAATTACATACCCAGCCCTAAGAGTGAGGCTTCTACCATACATGTTTGCCCTGCAGGATCCCTCCTGGGACACTGACTGGTGAAGTCCCCATCCCCTCCTTTGGCCCCTGAGGGCCTGCATGTCCCAGGCCTGCTCTGCCCTTCACCTTGGTGCACCCATCTTAGTATCAAATATTCCTGCCAGGCTAGCCAGACCTCCTTCATTCCCCAGAATGGGTTCTGTGTCCCCTCTCCTCTGGGCCCTGTACATGTGGTTTGCCCTGCCTGGACAGCCTTTTTCTACCTCCTTGCTTATCAGGACAGCCTGACACCCCTCCTCACCCGCCCCACATCCAGGTTCTCACCCAGATCATAGCAATGCCTTTTCATTGTCCAGTTGGGATCTTGGGGAGGACAGAGCTTTGTCTCTCTTGTTTCCAGCTGTACCCCAGTGTGAGACACAGTGCCTGGTGCTCAGTAAGTATCGTTAAGTGAAGACTGATTGTCCCATCTGCTTCCTCACATCTTTGCCTGGTGATGAGCAAATGGAAGCTCAGAGAGGGCAGTGACTCACCAGCATTTCATGCTGGGATGGAGGCAGGTTTAGAGCTTGAATCTGAGTCCAGCGCCCACGCTTTCTTTCCTGCAAGGATGAAAGGCTACAGGGCTTGAGAAAACCCTCCCTTCTGCCCTGAAGGCAGAGCTGTGGCACGGCTCAGGCTTGCTTCCTCATCCCCTGAGTGTGAGGCTTTGCTGCCAACACACAGGGGCTTGTACCACCTGGGGCAGGAGGAGATATAGTCTATGGCATTGCTTCTCTGAATCTGATTGATTCAGCCCACAGTCTCAGGTCCTCCAGACACTAAAATGAACAAGATCCAGCCCCAGCTTCAGGGGTGTCTCCACCTGCTGAAGGTGGTCTCGGCTGAACTTTTCTAGGTTCTGAATCCCACCTCACCCCAACCCTTCTGCATCCTAGCTCCTAAGATGTACAAATGACTCCGCTGCCTGGACTAGTGGCTTTAGGTAGGTAATGGTGGCTCCTCAGAGCACAGAGAGGTGCACTGGAGTCCCAGAGCCCCTGAACCGGGAATCAAGCCAGGATCTGCCTGGCTCTGAAGCCTGGGCTGCACCAAGCTTATCACATATCAGACATCCCCAGCCCCGAACTGCCTGAGAACAAGACCGCACCCAGTTGGGAGGGGTGAGGGAAGGAGGCTCTAGGGAGGCCACAGCACCTGTGCTGGGCCTGGGAGGGTGTCCCAGGAGGGATGAGAAGGAGCAGCGCAACCAAGCCAGGGTGCAGAGGCAGGGAAGAGTGGGGCGAGAGAGAAGAGTAGAAGGAAGGTTCAGCCCAGACAGCAGGCTGGAGAGTTTAGATTTTGATCTGATGGTAGTAGGGAGCCACTGAAGGTGTTTGAGCAGTATGAGGTCATCTGTGCTGGGGGATCTATGCTGTCTGTGCACTGGGGAGTGGAAGGGAGTCAAGGAGCCCAGTCAAGAGGCCATTAGAAGATCCAGAGGTGGCTCATAGTTTTGATAGATTTCACTCTGCTCAAGTTTGAGGCAGGGTGAAGCCACTGGGAGGGAAATACACCAGAGAACGTGGAGGGCCCATGGGTGCTGAAGAAGGCTGCAGCTGGGTTGGGCATCAATGACATAAACCTGAGGGAGGGCAGGGGCATGTGCAGGGCCACGTGAAGTAGGGTGGCATTCAGGGGCTCTGTACGTAGTGGGTACTCAGTAACTGTTCATTGAATGAATGGATGAATAACTCCTTGTTTCTGGGTCAGCTCTGGTCATACCCTCTCCTGTTTCCCACACCTCTTCTCTTTGCCCACCCTGTCCTGTGGCCCTGGGGAGACCTCAGCTGGCCCAGTAGAGGCAGTGCTGGCCCGTGGTTCCGCCGAAGGGCGCCTCCATGTTTGTGGGTGCACTGCACGCCTTCTCCCTCTCTGTCCCCCTCCCCCTCCCTGTCCTTATCTTTCCCTTCTGTCTCCATGGCGACTCACCACCTCGGCTTGCCTGCATCCCAGCCTCTGCCAGGGATTCTGAGCCGGGCTCCATCCCTCCCTCCTCGGAGCCCTGCTACCCGCAGCCCTGTCTCCTCCCCCTGGGGTGAGTCCAGCAGCAGCCTCCTCTTTCCCGGCTGTCACATTTCTTTTCCAGCTCTGCCTGGGAGTCAGCTCCTCGGGGAGACCATCCCCCAACCTCACCTTCCACCTGCCGCAGCCCGCTAGCCTTTCCGGGAGAAAAGGCATCCTTACCTTTGGTTGAAGGTCTCGGGGCCTCCCCCTCTGCATCCGGACCCTCTCCCCATCCCAGCCTCCCATGCCGAGGCCCGCCTTGTCAGTCACTTCCTTTTGTCATCGGCTTGGCAAACGGGCAAGTCTTCAGTCCTAAGATCGGGAAAGAGAGTGGGGTGGGAAGAGCCCTCTTGGGGTGGGGGATGGGCAGGGTGGGGGAGCATGAGGAGTCCCTGGAAACCCAGGATGAAGATAGAAGTCTGGATTCTGTTCTAAATCTTATTATTTTTTTCTCCAAGGAGAGGAAACAGAGCTTCATGGGAAACAGCGGCAACAGTTGGTAAGTAGCGGGGCCTTCCAGGCTGGGATGGGTGCAGTGAGACCAGGCAGTTCAGTTGAAATGGCCGGTCCCAGAACACAGAGCCCGGCAGCCCAGCCAGGAGGGCTGTCCGCCTGAGGCTGGATCCGCCAGGCTGTGGAGGGAGGGACAGGAAGAAGCAGGTGGGTGCTGCAGGGAGGCAGATGCCAGCTCAGAGCAGAGAGCGGAAGGAATCTTCTAAGATCCAGAGCCATCTGCCCAACTGCAGCACAGGCTGCTGCCTTCTCCTCACTGTCCCTGCAGCATAGTGTTGTGGAGGGTATCATGCCTGGGGGCCTGGCTGAAGTCAGCACCTCATGGAAGCAGCCCCCTGCAGAAAGCTGGGAGAGGCTCTTCCCAAGCATTTGCACCAGGCACTGTGCAGACAGCTGCACACGCCTCCTCTCAGATGGTCACCCCAACGGCCCCATGAGGGATATTGCTATCCTTTCCACTGGGACAGTTAGGAAATTGGGGCCCAGAGAGGGGAAGGAACTTGCTCACATTTGCGTGGCTGGGATGTGGTTGAGTCCCTTCTACCCAGACTTTCTCCCTCTCAGACTCTCTCACCACTGCTCTGCTGCCCCCACTCTGAGGCCCCCAGGTCCTAGGACACACGTCAGTGAGGAACTGGCAGAGCTTGGCCTCTCTGGAAGCAGCTCCGCCTTTCCATGGAGGCACCAATGGAAACTGGGTTGGCACAAAGGGTACTTCACTCCCAAGCCAAGGTCCCAAGACCAAACCAAGGTTGTGGTCTTCCACCACAACCCTGGCCGGTACCCCCTGCCCCCAATAGACATCCTGCTTTTCAGTGGCCTGTTTTGCCCCACAGGTCCCACACACCTTTCCCCAAGTTGGAGCTGGGTCTGGGGCCCCGGCCCATGGCACCCCGGGAGCTCCCCACCTGCTCCATCTGCCTGGAGAGGTTGCGCGAGCCCATCTCGCTGGACTGTGGCCACGACTTCTGCATACGGTGCTTCAGCACGCACCGTGTCCCGGGCTGTGAGCCTCCCTGCTGCCCTGAGTGCCGCAAGATATGCAAGCAGAAGAGGGGCCTCCGGAGCCTGGGCGAGAAGATGAAGCTCCTGCCGCAGCGGCCGCTGCCCCCTGCGCTGCAGGTCTGGGGACTGGGTCTAATCAGTCAGACCCAAGAGGAGGGGGTGGCTTTGGCCCTATCTAGAACATCAGGACAGCACCCAGAGCTCCAGGCTGGACACACTCCCGGGTCAGGAGCTGGTCCTGGATGCTCAGGGGCCCCTTTCTTCTGGCCCAGGAGACCTGTCCTGTGAGGGCGGAGCCGCTGCTGCTGGTTCGCGTCAATGCGTCTGGGGGCCTCATCCTTAGGATGGGGGCCATCAACCGCTGCCTGAAGCACCCCCTGGCCAGGGACACCCCGGTCTGCCTCCTCGCTGTCCTGGGGGAGCAGCACTCAGGGAAGTCCTTCCTCCTCAACCACTTGCTTCAGGGCTTGCCGGGCCTGGTGAGGGCAGGGCGGAGCAGGATGGGGGCGGGGAGCAAGGATGGGAATCCCTGCTTGGGGGAAGCTGGATCTGTTATTCTGGTCTGTGGGGACAAGGAACCGACCAACTGCTGCTCTCCCTTCTCTCCCCTGCAGGAGTCTGGTGAGGGTGGCTGGCCGAGAGGAGGAGAAGCATCCCTGCAGGGGTGTAGGTGGGGTGCCAATGGCCTTGCCAGGGGCATATGGATGTGGAGCCACCCCTTCTTGCTGGGGAAAGAAGGGAAGAAGGTGAGGGGGGAAGTGGCAGAAGGAGGTCAGGGATGGGAAGGGGAATCAAGAAGGGCATCTCTGGGGTGAGGATAGATGGGGATGGGACGGGGCAGGATTGGGAAGAATGTGGGAGAACAAGGCAGGCCTGGCCCCTTAGGTCTTCCCCTACCCCCTGCATAGGTGGCGGTGTTCCTGGTGGATACAGGGGATGCCATGAGCCCTGAGCTGAGCAGGGAAACAAGGATCAAGCTCTGTGCTCTCACCACGATGCTGAGCTCCTACCAGGTGATGGGGGACACTGATTTTGGCATCCCCACCCCACACACCCTTCTCCAGCTCAGTTTCCTCAAGGCCAGAGCATCTCACAGGCTTTGGTGTCTGGGGTCCTCACAGGTTCTGGGGCTGCCCCGGAAGGGGGAAGGTGCTCCTAGTTGGTGAAGGTGGGAACGTGGGTTATTCCTAAAGGTGGGCTGATAGTCCCTGGGGCAGCTGAAGGCCTGATGGATCGCAATACCCTCCAGGTCTGCCTCCAGCCTTGAGGCCAGCCCAGTCCTACAGCCTTCAAGGCCCCCATCTCCCATGCTCGGAGACCTACAGGCTGCCTGCAAGCTCCCCACTCACCAGGGCCTTCCCCAGTGAAGTCACCTGGACTCTGTAATCCCTCATACATGTTCTCTCTGATTCCAGATCCTCAACACCTCCCAGGAGCTGAAGGATACAGACCTGGACTATCTGGAGGTACAGAGACCTCTGATGTTGGGTCACCCCCACCCCTGCCCTGCCCACTAGGCCAGGGGCTGGACCTGAAGGAACTAGGTGCCCTCCTGGTTTGGCCTAAGGTTTTATGACACTTGAACAGGGTTGAAGGGGGAGGGTGGAGAGTAAAGCATGAGATACCTGGTCTGGGGAGAGGCAGGAGAACCCCAGGCTGTGAAGTGGGAAGCCTGGCTCCTACAGCAGGCATAGGGAGGTGGGGAGACAGGTTTGGGGTGCACCATAGTCCTCAAAGTGGCGCAGCCCTGATGCTGTCTGTGTCCCACCCCCAGATGTTTGTCCACGTGGCCGAGGTGATGGGCAAGCATTATGGGATGGTACCCATCCAGGTGAGATACCTATCTCTGGATTCATTGGTCCCAGGCCCCACACCCCCAGTTGTTGGTGTCAGGACCCCTTCTCTTCCAGCATCTGGACCTCTTAGTTCGTGACTCATCCCACCCCAACAAGGCAGGGCAGGGGCATGTAGGCAACATCTTCCAGGTGAGTGGTGCAAGGGGATGGGGTGGAAGGGCCATGGACAGGGCAGAGGTGGGGAATGCTGGGAGGGGTCCCAGTAGGGACCCAAGCATGGGAGGGTGGACTTCCTAGCTCAGAGCACTCCTCTTGCTGCCTCACAGAGATTGTCTGGCAGATACCCCAAAGTGCAGGAGCTGCTGCAAGGGAAGCGAGCCCGCTGCTGCCTCTTGCCTGCCCCAGGGAGGCGGTGGATGAACCAAGGCCATGCAAGCCCTGGTGGTGAGTGTCCCCAAGAGCTGGACCTCTTTTGCGCTGCTCCCAGCTCCCCTCCTTGGGCAACCGAGCCCCTCGAAGCACCCGCCACTCCTGACCTCTGACACCCCTTCTCCTCCCAAAGCCTGCAGTCTCTCAGCATGCAAATCTCTCCCTCAGACACAGATGATGACTTCTGCCACCTTCTGGGGGCCTACGTCTCAGATGTGCTGAGCGCGGCCCCTCAGCACGCTAAGAGCCGCTGCCAGGGGTACTGGAACGAGGGGCGCACCGTGGCCAGAGGGGACAGACGCCTGCTCACGGGGCAGCAGCTAGCTCAGGAAATCAAGGTGTGAAAACTCCCTGGAGACCCAGGCGACTCGGCTGGGCCCCTGCTCTCCCTGACCCCGGCGATGGTATCTCTGCAGAACCTCTCAGGATGGATGGGGAGGACAGGGCCCGGTTTCACCTCTCCGGATGAGGTATGAGCCCCTGGGGGATCCAGAATTCTGGCAGGGAGGCAGGGAGGCAGGGGAGGCAGGGAGGTGGGAGCTGTGCCGAGGCCTCCGGGTGGGGGTCTGTGTGCCCTGGGAGTGGAGATGAGGAAACAAGCGGCGCCCCTGGCTGAGGAGGAAGGAAGGAGGCAGCCTGGGTTTTCCCGTGGACAGATGGCTGCTCAACTGCACGACCTGAGGAAGGTGGAAGCTGCCAAGAGGGAGTTCGAGGAGTACGTGAGGCAGCAGGTGAGCCCTGGGGCCTGCTCGGGAGGCAGGTGTGGTCCGGGCAGGGTCTAGCTCAGGGAGAGGATGCCTGGGGCTCCTGGTCAGGGCACCTTCTTTTCCCCTCCCTGTCACAGGACATAGCCACCAAGCGCATATTCTCTGCGCTGCGGGTCCTGCCAGACACCATGCGGAACCTCCTCTCCACTCAGAAAGATGCCATTCTGGCCCGCCATGGTGTGGCCTTACTCTGCAAGGGGAGAGATCAGACCTTGGAGGCACTGGAAGCTGAGCTGCAGGCCACGGCCAAGGCCTTCATGGACTCCTACACGATGCGCTTCTGTGGCCACCTGGCTGCTGTGGGGGGTGCTGTGGGGGCTGGGCTCATGGGCCTGGCAGGGGGCGTGGTGGGTGCTGGCATGGCAGCAGCTGCACTGGCTGCAGAGGCTGGGATGGTGGCTGCTGGAGCTGCCGTGGGGGCCACAGGGGCCGCCGTGGTTGGGGGTGGTGTGGGTGCTGGGTTGGCTGCCACAGTGGGCTGCATGGAGAAGGAGGAGGATGAGAGGGTGCTGGAAGGGGACCGAGAGCCCCTTCTCCAGGAAGAGTAACAGCCCCAGGTGATGTTGAAGGACGGGAGAGATGTGAGGTGGGGACGAAGAAGAGAGGCAAGAGGGGTGAGGGTGATGCCAGGGATTCCAAGGCGCCCCCATGTACTGCACTGCCCTGGTTGAATGCTTGGTGTCTGGGTGGCAGCTGAGCTGGGACTCAAGGTGGCTCTAGGAACCTGGGAGGCAGCATCTGGGGGCAGTGGATAGAACACCTGGCCTGTTTCTGGTTGCAGATGGTTGCCGATCTGCCCTTGTCACAGATAGGCTACATCCCAGGGTTTCTGGCTGCAAGTGAGGCTCTACCCTCCCCACCTGGCTCATTTCCCTGATGACCCTGGATTGTAGGAAAGTTAAGCAGGCACCATCCTGGAAGTCTACACCTGGGTGATCGAGAGACCTGTTCTTTCACAGATGTGAGAAGCCCCAGGATGATTGACCATGGTGTTCAGGAGCAGGAAGCACTGATGAGGTGCTGGGGACGAAAGGAAGGAGGGAACACTGGGCAGAAACAGAGAGATGGGACATGGTAGGCTGTGGCCCAGACCCCAGAGCAGAGAAACTTGCTCCCATGACTCTTCTCAAATCTGCTCCAGCCCGAGTAAGGTGGCTTCCCCACCTCCTGGCCCACAGCCCCAGGGAGGCTGTCTGTGCATCCTGAACCACTCTGTGCTGGGCCTCCCCGAGGACCTGTCTTGGGTGTGTGGCCTTTTTCAAGCCTGTTTAGATGGGGGAGTGCCCATGCCCTCTGTGAAATGCCCAAATGCCAAAGAATAACACCTTTTCTTGCATTTTGAGCTAAGCCAGACAGCCTTTCTACTAGATTTTATCAAAATCTTGCAAAGGAAAACAAAATGAACAACTTCTATTCTTAAACACATCCTTTCTCCCCTGGGCTTGTAAGATGACACAGCTTGATGCAGCTCCTCAAACACCAGGTCCCCTGGGAACTGGGGGTGCAGGAGTTCTCCCTCTGGGGGACAGAAAATCTGACTACTAGGAAGACTTCTAGGCTGTGAAACTGACTTCTAGGATATGAAACTGACTTCTAGGCTATGAAACTTATACGGTATGGGTGGGCACATTATCCTTTATTTTATGAAAAATAAAATGTGTGTATGTGAATGTCAGCTTCCCAGTATATTATTGAAACAGAATTTAACCCTCAGAGGACTTCATGGTGGGAGCAGGTGAACCAATGAGATCCATTGATGGAATGCACAGATGGGAAGAGGGAGATTGGAATTCAATAGATCCGAGGAAGTGAATGTAAGAGGTCCCCATTGAGTGGCTGCGAGAGGGCTCAGGCCAAGGCCAAGTGGTTATGGCCACCTTTGTAGGCTCTTCCACTAGGACTTGGGGTTCTGTTCCTCTTGTCTCCTCTCTGAGAAACTGCTTCCCATGATCCTGTCAACAGGCAGTCAACAAGCATCTGTCCCAGCGAGAGGACAGAATGGAGGCATAAGCAGAGAGAGAACTTGATCAAGCCTTGAAGGAAGGAGGAGCCCAGGACCACTTCTGCAGGGCTCAGCCAGCCAGGAGTTCACCCAACTGATTCTCCTCCCAGCCCTGCTCCCCAGCTCCCCATCTCAGAATCACAACAGCAGTCATTGCGTCCAGTCCTGGCATTTTATAGGTGCACACCCAGAGAGAGAAAGTCTCAGATAAGTCTGTGCAGCTGCCAGTGACAGAAGCAGGGGAACCCCGAAGTCCTGGTTCCCGAGCTGGTGTTCTTCCCCAAGTCATTTTGTTAAGGTCAACTGTGCTGAAATTGAGATGCTCCTTTTCAGATGCTGCTTCTGGCTGATCAGGTCCAGCTCCAGGGAAGTGTGTGGTGGGCAGAGGCAGGAACATGGTCTAGAACAGATGGCTCAGCAGTGAAGCTATAGTTAACAGGCTGGGTACAAAATGCAGGATGTAGAGAAATCCCAAAGCCAGGGCGGGGTTGAGTGGGGTAAAGACAAATAAGAGTGACTCTCTCTTTCAGGGTCTGAGCCAAGGGTGGGAACAGGGTCCTAACTTTGTGTAGTGTTTGTGGAGAAAGGCTTTCTGGAAGCATCTCTCTGAGCCCTTCCACTGTCATCTGGTGGACACATGAGCTGTGAAACCTTCCAGACTTTGGAGGCTCAGGATGACGGGCCAGAGACTCACAGAGGGAGGGTGTTACATGGCTGGAATCCCACCCGGCAGCACTGGAAGGAACATCAGTTCAGTGTCTACCTCTCCCCACTCTGTGCACAGATGGGAAGAGGTTGGCCCAGCGAGGGATGTCTCTGCAGAGACAAGATGAGTAATATTAAGTGGTGTTTGTCTTGTGCCTTATAGTTTTCAAAACATTTCCTCAAACATTGTCTCCCTTAAGCCTTGAAATCATCTCAAGCAGTATGTGGAACACACAGTTTTACGGAGGAGGACACTGAAACTGAGAGAAATAATGTGTCTCAGTGGAAACAACTAGTCAGAGGTAGGCCAGGACTTGACCCCAAGAGTTCTGGTGCCAAATCCCTGGCTCAGTGGAACCTTCAAGCCTCTCCAGACTCCAAGACGACCAGGCTTCTGGGTTCCAAACCTGATTTGTTGGCTTCCTGGGCTTCCAACATTGATTCTGTAATTCACAAGAGCCCAGGTGACTCATTGACTGAGGTCTCAGCAGCATGCTGACATCTGGCTGGTTTCCTTTCTATGACCCACTGAAGGTTCCAAGATTGGTAGGTTCCAGGATTGGGTTGGAGGTTTGGTGACTTGCCGTGTGGTTCCCGTTTCTGAGGCCTCCCTCATGTTGCAGATGGCAGTACTACAAGACAAGAGGTGCCTGCGTCCTGAAGGCCCTTGACCGCTTGGAGCAGGAATAAGCCCCCAACTCCACTGGCTCTCATCAAACCACGCCGTGAGCAAGGAATAAACTTTTACTGCATGAAGGGGATGCGATATCTAGGTTGACTTAGTACACCATTGCCCACCCTACTCTAACACACACAGAAATGAGTTCTTTGAAATGGAGTGATGCTGTTAACAGACAGGTAAAGTATCACCAGTTGGGGGCTGGGTGGTAAGGAAAGGCATTTTATGTCGTAGCAGAACATTTGCTAAAATTATTGCCTACGGCAACTTGGAAGACAGACCTTGTGCTATTGAGGAAAAAAATTATTTTCAATAAAATCTCCTGCCAACCCAGAATATTCTCTCCACAAATGTGGAAAATAAAGAAAATAGTAGTTCTGTGATTGAATAAGCATTAAACACATGGATGCATTATGTGTAATCAGCTAACACCATCATAAAGACAGAAATCCCCCCATGTATGTAGTCAAGCAGCTACAACCCATTACACACACACTGTCGTGTATGAGGACTTGAACTCAGGTGAGAGAGAGCTCCACGGCATTGTTGTTTGCTATACATATGCTCACAGCTTACCTAATTTACCTGGTGGTTGGGGTGGCATCTGTGCTAATTGTTGCCTTTTTCTGTAGGGAAAATAAAGCAACTTGAATCTCTAGGAAATGTAGGTTGTTGGCTGGGCACAGTGGCTCACGTCTGTAATCGCAGCACTTTGGGAGGCCGAGGTGGGCAGATCATGAGGTCAGGAGTTCAAGACCAGCCTGGCCAATGTAGTGAAACCCTCTCCCTACTAAAAATACAAAAAATTAGCCAGGCGTTGTGGTGGGCATCTGTAATCCCAGCTACTTGGGAAGCTGAGGCAGGAGAATCGCTGGAACCCGGGAGGCGGAGGTTGCAGTGAGCCGAGATCACGCCACTGCACTCCAGCCCAGGCAACAGTGCGAGACTCCGTCTCAAAAAAAAAAAAAAAAAAAAAGCAGATTGTCAAGGCACCTAGTTGCACCTTGACACACCCTTGGTGACAGCAACATGGGGCACTGTCGTCCTTGATGTTACACTTATGAGAGGGGCCTCCCAGGCTTTTCAGAAAAACAGTTCTGGGTTTTAATTCTGGTAAAAGATTTATTTAAACTCTTAAAAGACTTGCATAAGTATCTGAAGGAACAGAGGAAGGATTTACAAATACAAGCTTTCTCAAGGAAATGTTCTAAGAAAGGGGAGGGGGAGAAGGGGTCTCTTTTCCTTTTGGAAACAAGACAAATGCCGTCTTAGTTTTATTTACCTTTACAGTTTCCCCACTTTGTTATTATTTTATAGTAACACTATAATTTGCTAATGATCTCCATTGCTTTTTTTTACCTTTCTTTGGGCAGTTTGAAGCCATTAAAATATTCAGCGAGCCCACAGTAAAACAGTAAAGCTGATCAGGCTGTTAGAACAAAACATCATAGACTGGCTGGCTTATAAACAACAAAAATTTATTTCTTACAGTTCTGGAGGCTGAAACTCCAAGAACAAAGCTCTAGCAGATCTGATGTCTGGTGAGGGCCTGCTTCCTCATTGACTTCTGTCTTCTCATTTTTACCTCACATGCTGGAAGGAGTGGAGGGTGTCTCTGGACTCTCTTCTACAAGGGCACTAATCCCATTCTGTCTTTATGACTGAATCGCCTCCCAAAGACCCCACCTCCTGATACCATCACCTTGGGATTAGTTAGCATTTCAGCATATGAATTTTGGGTGTGCATAAACATTCAGCCTGTTATAAAAACAATGATCAGGATCTCCATGGGATGAATTTCACAGTCAGTAGAATACACACCTCGGGGAAAAACCTCTAAACACATCATACTAATGGTGAATGGTTAAAGCAAACTTGATTAGCATGTGCAAAAATTCTCCTTTGGCACACATTAATGTTACAAACTGCTGTGCTGTCTTTAACACTTGCCCTTTCATGCAGTTAACTATTTGAGTATCATTTTGTAGTTGCTTACAAAGTCTTACCCAATCTAAGCCTAAGGAGTGGCTTACCTGCAGCACCCATCTAAAATTTTAAGACTTTTTCTTTTTTTTTGGAGATGGAGTTTTGCTCTTGTTGCCCAGGCTGGAGTGCAATGGTGCAATCTCGGCTCACCGCAACCCCCACCTCCCAGGTTCAAGCAATTCTCCTGCCTTAGCCTCCTGAGTAGCTGGTACTACAGGCATGTGCCACCAGACCCAGCTAATTTTGTACTTTTAGTAGAGATGGGTCTTCACCATGTTGGTCAGACTGGTCTCGAACTCCTGACCTCAGGTGATCTGCCCACTTCGGCCTCCCAAAGTGCTAGGATTACAGGTGTCAGCCACCATGCCTGGTCATGTCCATGGCTCTTATTATGTTAAGTCTTGAGGACAAACCCACCCATCGGCCGTTTTCCACATCAATCCAATCAATAGTTATATTATTATAGCAGCATGCCATGCTGAACAAGTGATGAAATCTCAGAGCTTTTTTCTAGCTAATTGCTAAGCTGCTTTATTGCTGAGTCCCTCTGAGATCCTTGTGGTGAATTTTTGTTTGGGCATTACATTGTTTCTCAATAGTCCAATTCTGAATTTTTGCCATTTCCATTGCAATTGTATTATGTGTTTTTGTAATTGTCTCAAAGCGTTAAGTTTATTATTGAAGGTATCAGTATTAACAAGCTTTAGCTACACTTGTCTCTTTCTATTCTTCTAAGGACTGTATTTAATGTTTCTTTTTGTCCTTGTATGACCTTAGATAAACCCCTTAATAATCAGATTTCATAGTGGGAGAGCCTAGGGGATGCAATTCTGGTTATGCAAACTACTTTAGCCTCAGACATTTCATGTCAAACTTAGGGCTTGAATATTGTGATGCATATTAGTTATGTTAGTGTTACCAAAAATGCACTTTGGGAGGCCGAGGCAGGTGGATCACCTGAGGTCAGGAGTTGGAGTTTGAGACCAGGCTGGCCAACATGCTGAAACCCCGTCTCTACTAAAAATACAAAAATTGGCCAGGCATTCACATCTGTAATCCCAGCACTTTGGGAGGCCGAGGCGGGTGGATCATGAGGTCAAGAGATCGAGACCATCCTGGCCAACATGGTGAAACCCTGTCTCTACTAAAAATACAAAAATTAGCCAGGTGCAATGGCAGGCACCTGTAATCCCAGCTACACAGGAGGCTGAAGCAGGAGAATCACTTGAACCTGGGAGGCGGTGGTTGCAGTGAGCTGAGATCGGGCCACTGCACTCTAACCTGGGCAACAGAGCAAGACTCCATGTCAAAAAAAAAAAAAAAATTAGCTGGGCATGGTGGCGGGCACCTGTAATCCCAGTTACTCGGGAGGCTGAGGCAGGAGAATCGCTTGAACCCCCAAGGCGGAGGTTGCAGTGAGCTAAGATGGTGCCATTGCACTGCAGCCTGGGCAACAAGAGCAAAACCTCATCTCAAAAAAAAAGAAAAAAAGAAGATGGTCCCACCTTCACTCTGACGACAATCAGATTGTTGGTCTTATAAATTTGGGCCATATCTATCCTGAATACACAATATAGAGCAGATGGGAAGTAAATAATTGTGGGGACCACTACTGGGAGTACAGAAAGAAAAGTAGTGTTACAAATAACATATTTGTTTCTAGTCAATTATGAGTCTTAAAGTAATTGAAATCATCACTGCTGTGAATAGGCCAGCAGGGCTGTTTATGATAATAATAATAATAAGTTCACGAAAATAGTTCTTTTCAGTTGAATTCAGTACCAATATCAGTTATTCTAGAAGATTTAAGTTTCGAGTCCTCGTGGAACCCAAGTCCAGTTGAAAGCATGAATCCAGCTGGATTTTTCTTTCACCTTGATAATCATATCGGAACATGTGAAAGGGTCCCTCGCAGGGTGATGACAGCATCTTTCCTCTAGAACACCTTTATGTTCACAAAATCACCTGACCGTTGATGGGGTGTCAGATTTCCTCTGGCAGATCCTTCTGAATCCTTCTAATTTTATGTCTCCAGGGAAGAGAGAAGCCCTTTTAAGTATAGAACATGATTATGAGAGGGTTCAGTTAAATTGGGCCCAGGACATGGTCTCAGACCCAATTCCTAGGCCTGCCAAACAGAATTTCAAAGGGAGCGATACTGTGCTTGCTTGCAGGGTTGCTCTCATTTTTAACGAGGCTAGCACTAAAGCATGAGGCCATTTTAGGCCAGCAGATTTCTAAATGAGGCTTTAGAGTCCAATTCATCTGCTCTATTTGTCCAGAGGACTGAGGGTAACAGGGAGTATGACAGCATGATTTGCATCATTCCTGAACCACAATAGATTATGGGCTATGTGGACATCCTAGAAAACATAACGCGACAAAAATCTCTGATCTTCCAAAGGCCTTAGTTCTACAGAATCCAGCTGCTGTGAGGTCCCTGGTGAAGCTGCTGGAAAAGAACCTTCTGTATGTACCTTGGGAGTGGCTTAAAGAATCCTGCCCACAACCCGCACATCAGCCTGTTTTGGACGATGCCACCTGCTCAGCAGGCATAGTGAAGTGGAGTGCCTTTAAGATCCCTTTTCACTGGGGGATGGTTTTGTTGATGATACATTACTAATGAAGTAAATGGGAACCATGGTACAATATTATTTTGTTAGCTAATTCCCATAGTCCAGTCGGGTTTTTTTAGCCCCTTTCTTATTCCATTTGTCAATTTCCTTTTGTGATGCATAGTTTTGAAAGTAAATAGAAGTTACTTGTGTTAAAAGTGGGACTCCTGGCTGGGAGTGGTGGGCCACACCTGTAATCCCAGCACTTTGGGAGGCCGGGGCAGGCAGATCACTTGAGTCTAGGAGTTCAAGACCAGCCTGGGCAACATGGCGAAATCCCATCTCTACCAAAACTACAAAAATTAGCCAGGCTTGGTGGCACATGCCTGTGGTCCCAGCTACTTGGGAGGCTGAGGCAGGAGAATCTCTTGGACCCGGGAGGCAGAGGTTGCAGTGAGCCAAGATCATGCCACTCCACTTCAGCCTGGGCGACAGAGCAAGACTCTGTCTCAAAAAAGAAAGAAAAAAAAAAGTGAGACTTCTAAGTTTGGGTCTGCCATATTTGAAGAGTGGCCTTTGCAGCTCTTCAGCAAAATTATTTTCTTTAGAAATGGGATTGTTTTGCCCATGTGAATGCTACAGTGTAATGCCTCTGAACACTCAGTTCTTAATTTTCTTTTCTTTTGCTTTTTTTTTTTTGAGGTGGGGTCTCCTTGCTCTGTTGCCCAGGCAGGAGTGCATTGGCATGAACACGGCTTGCTGTAGACTTGAAATAGGCTCAAGCAATCCTCCCACCTTGGTCTCCTAAAGTGCTAGGGTTACAAGTGTGAGCCAGCATGCCTGGCCTCAGCTCTTAATTTTCTGAGAGTTTACTTCCTGTCAAAGTCAAGAATCTCCTGTTTTTCAAAATCTTCCCTGTTGCATGACTGACACTAAACAGACATTTACTATCAGTACGTCCATTCGTTTTAAGTCCTGAGCCAAGCCCTAGTAAATGTAAGCTATTCATTACTTCAAATTGTGCTGATTTAATTCCAGGCAAAATAAGCTCCCACAATTTCATGAGCAGCTACCACGGCACAGGAAGTCTAAGTTGGCTGTTTGCATCCTGTATGTGATCCATCAGCAAACTGTGATCTTTCAAAAGACAAAAGCACAACAAGTTTTAAAAATCTTAATTGGCTTTTATTTGTGACTCAAGAATTGTGCAATAACTCATTCTCGTAAAATAGAGTGTTCTGATGAGCTGAACAGAGGAGGTTTGGCTTGATAGGGAGAAAAGGTCTGTGGAAAGCAGAAAGAGAGAACAAAAAGCAGATGAGTAATTTCAAAGTGACTTTCCTTGTACGTTGGTCCCCAACTGAATATGACTTAATTTGTAATATTTTTAATTTAGGATGGGTTTATTGGGAGCATCTGCAAAGTTTAAAGCAGAGGGGACGTCCTATCATGCTGGCTAAAACTGGCCTGTTTGGGGATTTGGCTATTATCCATCTGTGTCCTGATTCCCTGGAAGGTCAAATAAACAATTCAGTTTTGGCTTGTTGGCGTGGAACTTCAGCATGAGGAACTCTATTTTGGTTTGGTCTGCTGGGCCTAGGGCAGAAGCTCACTCCAGACTAATTGCATCCTATAAATTTTATTTAACAGGTCAAAGCTGGATTTTTAACAGAAAACTCAGGTAAATCACATTGGATCCAGTGTCTTATTACCATTTGTGTTAGGCTGTTCTTGCATTACTGTAAAGAAATACCTGCGAATGGGTAATTTATTAAGAAAAGAGGTTTAATTGGCTCATGGTTCTGCAGGCTTTACAGGAAGCATAGTACTGGCATCTGCCTGGTTTCCGACGAGGCCTCAGGAAACTTTCAATCATGGTAGAAGGCGAAGGGGAAACAGGCACCTCACATGGCAAAAGCAGGAGCAAGTGAGGCAGGTGGGGGCGCATGCGGGCAGTGGAGGGGGTTGGGGGAGGTACCACACACTTTTAAGTGACCAGATCTCGCAAGAACTCACTATCAGGAAGACAGTACCATGCCATGAGGGATCCAGTCCCAAGATCCAAACACATTCCACCAAGCCCCACCTCCAGCACTGGGGATTACAATTCAACATGAGATTTGGGCAAGGACAAATATCCAAACTAAATCAACATTGTATAACCATGATCATCTATTTGATCCAAGTCTGTTGAGATAGCAGAGTTTAGGAGAGTGCATCTCCCAGGCACAATATAGGCATCGGATAAGAATGCTTGTTCGGCCGGGCGCGGTGGCTCAAGCCTGTAATCCCAGCACTTTGGGAGGCCGAGACGGGCGGATCACGAGGTCAGGAGATCGAGACCATCCTGGCTAACCCGGTGAAACCCCGTCTCTACTAAAAAATACAAAAAACTAGCCGGGCGAGGTGGCGGTCGCCTGTAGTCCCCGCTACTCGGGAGGCTGAGGCAGGAGAATGGCGTAAACCCGGGAGGCGGAGCTTGCAGTGAGCTGAGATCCGGCCACTGCACTCCAGCCCGGGCGACAGAGCGAGACTCCGTCTCAAAAAAAAAAAAAAAGAATGCTTGTTCACAGCTAGTCCCATGGCACCCCTACAAGTGCCAGGTCTTACGCACTGGTAAGACAGCTACCACGGTATGGGGGATACAAAAATAAGTCAAATGACTCTAGAGGCCGAGGGAAAACTTCCCCTTCACCCTCTCAATGTTTGCCTTAAAACCAACTCACAAAAGGCAGATTAATATGAGAAATAACATAGAAATTTACTAATGTGCACAAAAGGAAAATCGCAATTATCCCAATCCCTCAATGGGATCCAGAAGCTTGCTTACCCTCTTGAGGTTACAGAAAGAATCGGGGCTCAGAGCATGACCAAAACCAGATTATGGTGGTAGATCAGATCATGGCAGTTATGGAGGGGAAGAAGAGGAGGCTTGGCTAGCAAAGGGGGTCATGTTATGTAGATGAAGCCTCACAGGTAGCAACCCTCAGAGAGAATAGATGGTGAATATTTCTTTTAGACTTTAAAGGTGTCAGACTCTCAGTTAATCTTTCCCAGATCTGGATGAGGGAGGGCCTCAGAGACAGCCTGGCTTCATCAGTGCGGATTTCTCTACAGATGCAAATCTCCCCAACAAAAGGCAGCTTTTTAGTTATTTTTGTATTTCCAGCCCTTCTGAATAGCCATCTTAAACTATATTGAGGAAGTATATTTTGGGGTGAAATATTTTTATTTTCTTCAGTCCCCACTTTGAGACTTTTACCTTCAGAAAATTTCACATATGGAAAGGCAGTTGAAGCCAGGTGCAATGGCTCACACCTGTAATCCTGCACTTTGAGAGGCTGAGGCAGGTGGATTTCCTGAGTTCAGGAGTTTGAGACCAGCCTGGCCAATATGGTGAAACCCTGTCTCCACAAAAAAAGTTAGCCAAGAGCAATTGTGCATGCACCTATAGTCCAGCTACTTGGGAGGCTGAGGTGGGAGGATCGCTTGAGTCCAGGAGGTGGAGGCTGCAGTGAGCCAAGATCATGTCTCTGCACTCTAGCCTGGGTGATGAGCAAGATAGTGTCTCAAGAAAAAAGAAAAAAAAAAGCAAGTTGATAGCTTTGGAGAGATTTGAGTTAGACGTTGTTAGATAAGAAATAGGCAAAGGAGGGGAAAAACAAATTGAGATAAGAAGAAAAGAGCAAATTATATACATTTTCCCCATATTCTTTTAAATCACTCTTCATACTGAGAATAAGTCAGTTTGGTTAAACAGCTTTGTCCAGTTTTAGGAGGTGACATTGCAGATGGGATAGGTCTGGAGTGCAGTGGCACAGTCTTGGCTCACTGCAACCTCCACCTCCCGGGTTCAAGCAATTCTTCTGCCTCAGCCCCCTGAGTAGCTGGGATTATAAGCGTACACCACCATGCCTGGCTAATTTTTGTATTTTTTAGCAGAGACCAGGTTTTCACCATGTTATTGGGGCTGGTCTGAAACTCCTGACCTCAGGTGATCCACTTGCCTCCGCCTCCCAAAGTGCTGGGATTACAATAGGCTTGAGCCACTGCGCCCGGCCTGTGGTGGCATTCTGACAGTTTTTTCTGGACTGTAGTTCAAACCAGGTGTTCAAGTAACCGTTCTGAGTAGCCCGTACACCAGCAGGCGTGAAGGCTATTTACATTAATTTGCTCTGGTGATTTATCCCAAAATTTATATCAAGTTGTCTAGCTTCAGTATGCAGGGCTTCAAGAAAAACAGTTTTAATTTCTAGTAAGTACAAGTCAGAAAAATGAGAGAAAAATGGAAAAACACTAGTTTGGAGACTTGTACCTGGAAAGATTTCAGGATTCAACCCAATAATAATAATAGCAGGTGTTCTATGGTTTTCTTCTGAAATATAATTTTTCTGTCTCTAGTCCCCCTTTTCTACCAAAGACAGATCACAGAAGGACCAATTTATTTTGTAAAATAAATTATTGTCTTATTAAACTTGGCCTGATTATTTGCATAAAGTATAGCAAGATTAGTGATTGGCCATATAGGCTTTTTTCAAATTGGCTCTTTTGGAACTTTTCATAGAGAATTTTGGATTAGACTTTTAAAAGCTTCCTGAAGCTGAGAAGCTAAGCTAAGAATTTGCCATTGGACTATACTTACAATACCTGTACGAACTGGATAAATTCTTCTTTTCTTGAGGTCTCTCAAACGAGGTTCTTGGGCCTGTCAGAAAGTGACATTGTTTACTTATTGCAAAATCAGGAACCTTGCAAGGGAACAATGTAGACGAGTGAGAAAGACAAAAAGGGCCCTTTTATTTGAGTAATGTAAGCCCCTTTAAATTATCAGGCCCAGAGAGACATTTAAAATGTGGTCAGGCATGATGGCTCACACCTGTAATCTCAGCACTTTGGGAGGCCAAGGCTGGTGGATCACTTGAGCCTAGGGGTTTGAGACCAACCTGGGCAACATGGCAAGACCTCCTCTCTACAAAACAAAACAAAACAACAACAAAACAAAACAAAAATTACCTGGGCATGGTAGCACAGACCTGTAGTCCCAGCTACTGGTGTGGGAGGATCGCTCGAGCCCAGGAGGTGGAGGTTGCAGTGAGTCAAGGTCGCGATCGCACAACTGCGTTTCAGTCTGGGTGACAGAGTGAGACCCTGTCTAAAAAAAAAAAAGGTAACAGCAGTCACATCTCACTCCCATTTGAGCTAAATAATTACTCTGAAGCCACTTGCTGTGCATACTCAGGACTAACTGCCACCACATAGCCTTAACATGCCATATACCTTATACTTCAACAGTGTATACCAATCACTAGCTAATGTTTGTTCTGTACACTAATGAGAATTCCTGGTGAACAACTTCTGTAATCACTCATTCTCCTGAGCTGTCGTTTTCTCTTTAAAAACTTGAGCCTCTCCTTTGTTTCCAAGAATACTCCCCAAGGCAACCTGAAAGTGTGTCCGGGACTGCACTCCTCAACTTCAGCCCAAATAAACTATATTAACTTTGCTTCACCTTCCTTTTAGTTATTAGGCCAGTCTTTCCAAGGGACTTCTTTTTTTTTTTTTCTTTTTTGAGATGGCGTTTAGCTGTTGTCACCCAGGTTGGAGTGCAATGGCGTGATCTCAGCTCACTGCAACCTCTGCCTCCTGGGTTCAAGTGATTCTCCTCCCTCAGCCTCCCAAGTAGCTGGAACTACAGGCACATGCCACTATGCCTGGCTAATATTTGTATTTTTAGTAGAGATGGGGTTTGACCATGTTGGCCAGGCTGGTCTCGAACTCCTGACCTCAAGTCATCCGCCCACCTCAGCCTCCCAAAGTACTGGGATTACAGGCATGAGCCACCATGCCTGGCCTCCAAGGGACTTTTTATAGGCTCTGTAAAGTTAACCTCGATTCCTCAAAGTAGTCTGGTCATATTGAAAATATGCCAATTCAGTCAAAGCCTCAGTAAAATAATGAGTGTATCCAATTGTGTCCTATTACAAAAGAAAACAGATTCTTACTGAACTTATGTAAATAACTATATTGCCATAGATTAAGAATAGTTACAAATAGTTTCCAAATTCTGGAGAAATCAGGTAGAGAGAAAGGTAAATGTTTCAGTTTTGCTCATAAAAACATACTTCACCCAATTGCTGTAAGCTAAATACCTAAAAAGAAAAAAAGTTTTTTTAACTCTGGAAAACAAAACATAAAAAGAATCACCAGTGTTTTCTTTTTTAAACAGGTTATTTTAAAAAAATCTATTTCAGCACTCTATTAGTTCAATCTCATGCAATTTTGTTGTATTTGATGTTGGGATATCAATCCTCATGAGCACATCAGCTTTTTACTAGAGTTTGAGAAGTTTTTGCCTAATCCGATGGTATGATGACCAATGTTATCATAAACCTGTATTCAAAAGTCCTTGTCAGGTCCTTACCATTAATGTCCTAGAAGACATTTTGGACTGTAGTTGATTTTTTTTTTTTTTTTCCAGAGTGAAAACAGGAGTACTTTATGGTCCTAGTGGAGTGTTTGGGAGGAGTGCCTCCCAGCTCCCGCCTGTGGGCTCATCTGAGTGGGGGCCCAGCTGAGGCCACTGTGGGAAACACAGCCCCCACTCCCAGGGGATGCCTCGCACGCTGCCTTCAGTCTCTCGCCAGCCTTGCCTAGCGTGGGCGCTGGGCCGCCCTTTAGGGTGGGTCTGCACTCCTGTGTTCAGGGCTCCTGGCCAGAAGCGGAGCCACAGGCATGCTGCAGCCCTGGGTGAGCACGGAGGGCAAGCAGGTGCTGGGGCAATGCACACCCCACAGCCAAGCGGCCCCTGCCCAGCCTCTGTAAACAGACCCTCATGGGTCCCTCCTGGGCCTCAGTCACATCCCTGAGAAACACTGGGGACTGACGGCTCTGCCCCCAGAGGGCCAAGGTGTCCACCGAGTCTGGCCGGAGCCAGCTGTCCCCTCCTTCCCTGTAGAGCAGGCTCACGCTGGGCCTGGAGGCCCAGCGCCGGACTGCAGTTGATTATATAAACTGCTTTTTGAGAAGAATCAAAGTAAAGCAATAGTTTTCTGTGAGTGGCAAAATACTTAGAATAGCCATGATTAAAGATATATTTGACAAGGAAATTTGGTTATTTCTGAGGCATACAACAAAATAATCATATTTATGACTGACAAAATGTATCAAGATGGAATTTTAAGAATCTCATACAATTTTGGAACACAATTAATTACACATTTATAAAAATATAACTCAAAGAAAGTTAAAAATGCTTTCTGTATGATTTTTACATACTAAGCCTAATATGTCTTAGACTTCCAGAGTATCTTTTTTTTTTTTTTTCTTTTGGGGCTGTATGTGATGGCTTACACCTGTAATCCCAGCACTTTGGGAGGCCATGGTAGGTGGATCCCTTGAGCCCAGGATTTGAAGACCAGCCTGGGCAACATGGCGAAACTCTGTGTCTACTAAAAATACAAAAAGTAGCGAGGTGTGGTGGCATACCCCTGTAGTCCCTGTGACAGGAACTGAGGGGAAATGATCAGCTGAGCCTAGGAGGCAGAGGTTGCAGTGAGCCATGATCATGCCACTACACTCCAGCCAAAGCAATAGAGTAAGACCCTATCTCAACAAAAAAAAAAAGAAGAAGAAGAAGAAGACTGGGCGAGGTGGCTCATGCCTGTCATCCCAGCACTTCGGGAGGCCAAGGCCGGGGATCACTTGAGGTCAGGAGTTCAAGACCAGCCTGGCCAAAATGGTGAAACCCCGTCTCTATTAAAAATACAAAAATTACCCGATGTGGTGGTGGACATCTGTAATCCTAGTTACTCAGGAGGCTGAGGCAGGAGAATTGCTTGAACCAGGCAGTGGAGGTTGCAGCGAGCTGGGATGGCGCCACTGCACTCCAGCCAAGCAATAGCGCAGGAACAAGTCTCAGAAAGAAAAAAAGAAAAGAAAAGAAAAGAAATTTGATTTTGGGAAGTTTGTCATATAACAAAGGTTCAAAACACTTGATACTAAAATAATAATGGTTTAAAGCATTTGATCAAAATAGGATTGCAGGTCACTGTAAAATTATATTCATTTAGCCAAAGTGATAATTAAAAGATTTCAAAAAGTAAAAGCATTTACTCTGTGATAGAGAGGGGACTCAGTTTCCCAGGTAATGAAAATACCTAATAAAAACAACATGAGGTGAATCTGTCTCTCCCTCTCCCCTTCCCTTTTTTTGCAGTTTGCTCAAAAGGTAAACAAAAATATTTTACTATCTCTTACTAATACTACACAAAAATCTGTTCAAAAAAAAAACTAAATGCTATCTTTGCATCCATGTATTATTAATGCTGGAGCTTATTTTAATGAGACCTTATAAACACATTCGTTCAATCTCAGCTTTCATCACAAGTTAAGATTTCCATAAACTGGCCAGACGCAGTGGTTCACACCTGTAATCCCAGCACTTTGGGAGGCCGAAGTAGGTGGATGACCTGAGGTCAGAAGTTCAAGACCAGCCTGGCCAACATTGTGAAACCCTTTCCCTACTAAAAATACAAAAAAAATTAGCCGGGCGTGGTGGTGCATGCCTATAGTCCCAGCTACTCGGGAGGCTAAGGCACAAGAATTGCTTGAACCCGGGTGGCAGAGGTTGCAATGAGCTGAGATCGCACCATTGCACTCCAGCCTGAGTGACAGAGCAAGACTCCATCTCGATTAAAAAAAAAAATTAAATGAATAAATAAATATGTGAAAAGCAAACACAGCTGGAAGGCAAAGCATCTAGATCCCCCCAAATCAAAGATTTCTCTTTTTTTTTTTTTTTTTGAGATAGAGTCTCACTCACTCTATCGCCTAGGCTGGAGTGCAGTGGCTTGATCTCAGCTCACTGCAACCTATGCCTCCCAAGTTCAAGTGATTCTCCTGCCTCAGCCTGTTGGGTAGCTGGAATTACAGGTGCCTGCCACCATGCCGGGCTAATTTTGTTATTGTTTGTTAAGATGGGGTTTCACTATGTTGGCCAGGCAGGTCTCAAACTCCTGACCTCAAGTGATCCTCCCAAAATGTTGAGATTACAGGTGTGAGCCACCGCGCCCAGCCAGGGATCTCATTTTAGCAGTGAATCCCAGGTCCCCCCAAAGAGGGACACTCCATAGGACCAAGTCTTTTTTTTTTTTTTTTTCTTTGACACAGAGTTTCACTCTTGTTGCGAAGGCTGGAGTACAATGGCGCAATCTTGGCTCACCTCAACATATGCTTCCCAGGTTCAAGTGACTTTCTTGCTTCAGCCTCCCGAGTAGCTGGGATTACAGGCAGCGCCACCATGCCCAGCTAATTTTGTAATTTTAGTAGAGACGGGGGTTTCTCCATGTTGGTCAGGCTGGTCTCGAACTCCCGACCTCAGGTGATCTGCCCACCTCGGCCTCCCAAAGTGCTGGGATTACAGGCGTGAGCCACTGCACCCAGCCAGGACCAAGTCTTGCACATGCTTCTACAGTGCACTTTACTGCAAGAGCGACCCAATGCCAATCAGCCCATTCTGTGCTGAGCTCATTCTCATGAGAGTCCTATGCCTTGATGGTTAGTGTTTCCACAGCTTCCAAGTGTCCACACTGCACCTTTCTTATCTAAACACCCAAATAAATGAGTAGCCCCTTGCAAACAACTGCGGTCAGCCACCTCCAAAACTGCAGCCGTCACCAGTGACAAGCCAGCTATCTCACACACACACAGGCTGTGTTCTCTCATAGCACAGGGAGAACTGCCACCCCTACAAAGCTGAAGAGATCATGCAGTGCAATGCAAGAGGGAGCAGAGCTTTAGACTGAGGGGAACCTGCCTGCAACTCTTCGGAGGAAGAATTTCTCAAGGAAAACAGAAGACCTTAGAAAGAGGGTGAGTGGAGCCTTTTTTCTGTTTTCCTCAAGGGTCTCACTCAGAGTCATTAGAAGTCCCTTCTAGATGCCTTTATGTGGTACTCAAGATGACAAAACAAGGAGAAGCAGGGAGGATTAGAAGTAAATGGGAGAGGCTGGGCACAGTGGCTCATGCCTGTAATCCTAGGACTTTGGGAGGCCGAGGCGGATGGATCACCTGAGGTCAAGAGTTTGAAAGCAGCCTGGCCAACATGGTGAAACCCCGGCTCTACTAAAAATACAAAAATTAGCCAGGCGTGCCTGTAACCCCAGTTACTTTGGAGGCTGAGGCAGGAGAATCGCTTGAACCCGGGAGGCAGAGGTTGCAGTGAGCTGAGATTACACCATTGTACTCCAGCCTGGGCGACAGAGCGAGACTCCATCTCAAAAAAAAAAAAAAAAAAGGGGGGTTTCAGAAAAGAAGAAAAAAAAAGAAACACACACACACACACACACACACACAGGGTTTCAGCTGACTGGAGAAAAAAAATCCCCAAAACAGGATCCAAAAAAGCAGAACAGCCTTTTAAAAAACTGTGTATGTAGCTTGAATATCAGCTTTTAATTAAGCTGACTTCTGACCACAGAGCTCTTTAAGAAAATACTGCAGGCCGGGCGCAGTGGCTCAAGCCTGTAATCCCAGCACTTTGGGAGGCCAAGACGGGCGGATCACGAGGTCAGGAGATCGAGACCATCCTGGCTA
>NW_012117288.1:715958-734955 GCF_000951035.1 Colobus angolensis palliatus
AAAAAAAAAAAAAAAAAAAAATTGCAAATCTCTTATTATCAGACTTTATTCAGAACACATAGCTAATGCTCCTGGCTTTTGAACTCTTTTACCAAAGGTACCTTCCTCAATAAAAATTGGTCGCTCCCAAAAGTCAAAAGTCATACAAATGTCAAACCAAATGAGACTGATTCCCCGACTGGGAATTGAACATTGAATCCAGGCTATGGTGTTTAAAATGTGGAATTTTAACTCCTAAGCTGGAAGATAGAATGCAGTCATTATAAATCCTACAGGGCATCCAAAGCAGGCAGTTTGAGCATGCAAAGGATTTTAACTTTGTTTTAGGTGAAAAAAAAATTTTCTTTTTTTTTTTTTAGATGAAGTCTCACTCTGTCACCCAGGCTGGAATGCAGTGGCACCATCTTGGCTCACTGCAACCCCCGCCTCCTGGGTCCAAGTGATTCTCATGCCTCAGCCTCTTGAGTAGCTGGAACTACAGGTGTGCACCACCACACCCAGCTAATTTTTGTATTTTTAATAGAGACAGGGTTTCGCAGTGTTGGCCAGGCTAGTCTCGAACTCCTGACCTCAAGTGATCCACCTGCCTTGGCCTCCCAAATGCTGGGATTACAGGCATGAGCCACCATGCCCGGGTAGGTCAAATTTTTGATTGTTAATTTTCTCAAGAGAATTTCTAAATCCAGTCACGACACCACTATGCTGTCTTTCTTTTAATTTAATTTTCTCGTAAATACAAATAAGGATAAGGGATCTCTAAAATCCTTTTTTTTTTTTTTTTAATTAGAAATGCTTCTAATTTAAAGGATCCATCTGAGGAAAGAGATCAAACAATATGAATACTTATACCAAAAAGTACACAAGAGTGGCTACACCCAATACTAGACACAAATCCTTTTCTCCCGTTAATCAAGATTTCACAGAGGAAAATAGAGACAGTGATTTTTACCTTCTGCTTGACTGGATTCTGCAAAAAGAGAGGCAGGGAGCCTGGCTGGTAAGAATGTCTTATCCTTCCACAGGCTGGTGAGGTCCTGGGTTCCCTAAACTATGGCTTCAGAAGAGCAGAGCTTTGGTTTTGTCAGAAAAAGGAAAATCTTAAAAGTGGCCCAAGATGGCTGCAAGTTGGACATATGGGTAATAGAAACTGGGCCTATGGACTAAAGCTGAACTCTCGCCTGCAAGGCTTGGGTTTGTCAAATACTTCACTGAATTATTGATTATAATCTTGCCCATCCCACGAAGCACAAAGACAGTATAGAATCAATCATCGCCTAAGATGCCTACATGCTCATTAACCTTTTACCCTTGTCAACCTGAAATAATTGAAAGGATCAGCATCCAGTTTTAAAGAGTTTATTCAAGTGAAAAAGTGGCAATTGCCATCCAGAAAACACAGACTCCAGTGCTCCGAAATTAAAAGTTAAGGCCTTGGCCGGGCGCGGTGGCTCACGTCTGTAATCCCAGCACTTTGGGAGCCTAAGGCATGCAGATCACGAGGTCAGGAGATCGAGACCATCCTGGTCAACATGGTGAAACCCCATTTCTACTAAAATACAAAAAAATTAGCCAGGCGTGGTGGCACACGCCTGTAGTCCCAGCTACTCAGGAGGCTGAGGCAGGGGAATTGCTTGAACCCGGGAGGCAGAGGTTGCACTGAGCCAAGATTACCCACTGCACTGTAGCCTGGGCAACAGAACGAGACTCCATCTCAAAAAAAAAAAAAAAAAAAAGATGATAAGTTAAGGTCTCACTTATATTGGCAGAAAACAAAAAAATCTAGCAGGGTTATAACATATTCTACACAGGGCTGGTTTATTAGTTACAATTTAATTAGCTGCAGCATGTTTTCACTTCCTTTCCATTGTTAGATGTTAAATACGCAAAAAGGGTATTTAACATTCCATTTTAGACAATGTGATCTTCATGACATCTTTGTGTGAGAGAGGAAAGAGGGAAGTTCATCTATGATGAAGATCAGTAGTTGAGAGGGAAGGGGTCTTTCCTGGCATCCTTCATTCATTTACAACATTTTACAAAATAATTTAGGTAAGGAAAAAGACTAATGTATAATCGGGGAAACAAAAGTTACAGCTTCCTAGGTTACAGTTGCCAGTTTATGTGACTCAGATCCCATAATCGCATTCCCTTAAGGCTCAAAATATTTTGAGGTTCCGAAAGCTTAGATTTTGAATTACTTATTTTCACACCCTATATATGTTAACCATGTGTTTGCTTTATCTTATGTACAACATCACTGAGCACCAATCAGAATTGTAGGAATGTCACCTTTGCTTCTCCATTTCCATGTAACAGAATGTATAAATACTATCTTGTGTAGCCCACTTGGGAAGACAGTTTTGGTTTGTTCTGAGTCTGTATTTCCCAGAGAATTAGTCCTCAAACTTCGCTCGGGATAAAATTAACTTTAAATTTCTTTAAGTTATAGTGCCTGTTATGTAACCTTTCTGTCAATAGTATCCTGCTCACAGCACCAAAACTGTAAGGGGCAAGGGAAAATTCTGCTGAAAAATCAACTCACAATAGGTAAATTAATAGGAGAAATGACATAGAAATGTACTAATATGCACAGAAGGAAAATCGCAGAGTGATTACCCCCACTCCCCAGTGGGGTTCCGAAGCTTATGTACTATCTTGAGGTTACATTAACGATGGGGGCTCAGAGCATGGCCAAAACCAGATTATAGTGTTAGATCAGGTTATGGTGGCAACACAGGTTATGGAGGGGAAGAAGAGGAGGCCTGGCTAGCAAAGAGGGTCTTGTTATGTAGATGAAGCCTCACAGGTAGCAACCCTCAGAGAGAATAGGTGGTGAATGTTTCTTTTAGACTTTAAAGGTGTCAGTCTCTCGGTTAATCTTTCCAAGATCTGGATGAGGGAGGGCCTCAGAGACAGCCTGGCTTCATCAGTGCGGATTTCTCTACAGATGCAAATCTCCCCCACAAAAAGCAGCTTTTTAGTTATTTTTGTATTTCCAACCCTTCTGAATATCTGCCTTGAGCTGTGTCGAGGAAGTCTATTTTAGGGTAAAATCATTTGATTTCCTTCAGATGCTTTGGTATTGTGATTTATAATAACAAATAATCGATTTGGTTTTTGTTCCTGGTTCCTAGCACACCAGCTCTTAAACTCTTGGAATGTCTGGAGTGATAAGTGTCTTTTTGTATGCTAGTGAGATGATTAGTGGCTGTGGTCCCTAGATAGCCTTCGGATGGGGTTGGTTGTCAGGGAAACCAACCATGCAATTGGAGGCTCGGCACTTTCAGCCCCACCTGCTAACACTGGAGAGTAGAGAGGGCCTGAAGCTTGAGTTGACCAATGATTGATCAATCGTGCCTACATAATGAGCCTCCAGAACATTCCAAAAAGATGGGGTTCAGAGAGCTTCTGAATTGCTGAATAGATGGAACTGCCTGTAGGGTGGCATGCCTACAGGATGCTATGGGGGTGTGCTGCAGGAGAGAACCTGGAAGCTTATCGCCCCTTCCCTTCCATACCTTGCCCCATGGATCACTTCCGCCTGGCTATTCATCTGCAACCTTTATAATGTTCCTTACTAATACAATAAGCTGGTAAACATAAGTAAATGTTTCCTTGCGTTCTATGAATCTTCCTAACAAATTAGAATGGGGTTGTGGGAACCCCAATTTATAGCTGCTCAGTGAGACGCATAGGTGACAACCTACTACTTGCAATTGGTGTCTGAAAATAGGCCAGTTTTGTGAAAATATAACTAAGCTCTTAACTTGTGGGATCTGACACTATGCCCAGGTAGACAGTGTCAGAATTGAGTTGGACGGGAGGACTCTCATTGGGTGTCCACTGCAGAATTGCTTAGTGTGTGAGGACAAGCCCATACACATCTGATGTCAGAAGTGAAGTATTGTGTTGAGTGGTGTGAGTAGGAAAAGCAGTTTGTTTTTTTCATCTGTCTTATTAAGACCCAAAGTAAGGATCTTAATAATAAGACCTTTAATGAGCTCTTATAATAAGTGTAGCAGCTCCTGCCTTACATTGAAGGCATCCAGGCACCCAGAAGAACTGAGAAATATGTTACTGGTCTATTGTCTAATACCAACTTTTGAATTAAATTCTACTGTGGCAGGCCAGGTCTCACTAACAGCTGAACAGGCAGGCCTCCATGCCAACTCTTTCGGCACTGAGTGGTTAGGTTAAATAATAAAAGCTGAAAGACTCAGTGCCCCTGTACAAAGGCTGGAATGTAACAGAAGCCCACCAAGAGTCTTGCCTAGGTCTTTCCTGGACCTTGGAGCATGACAAGATAACGAAGGAATTCTTAACAGAACCTGTTTGGAATTAAACAAGTTTTATTTTTTATTTTTTTAAATGGAGTCTCACTGTGTTGCCCAGGCTGGAGTGCAGTGGCACAATCTCAGCTCACCACAACCTCCGCCTCCTGGGTTCAAGTGATTCTCTTGCCTCATCTTCCTGAGTAGCTGGAACTACAGGCACGTGCCACCATGCTCAGCTAATTTTTGTATTTTTAGCAGAGACGGGGTTTCACTATATTGGCCAGGCTGGTCACAAACTCCTGACCTCACATGATCCACCCACCTCTGCCTCCCAAAGTGCTGGGCTTACAATAGGCGTGAGCTGCCATGTCTGGCCAAGATTAAACAAGTTGGGTGTTTTTATTTTTGAGATGGAGTTTTGCTCTTGTTACCCAGGCTGGAGTGTAATGGCATGATCTCAGCTCACTGGAACCTCCGCCACCCGAGTTCAAGCAATTCTCCTGCCTCAGCTTCCCAAGTAGCTGGGATTACAGGCACCGAACACCATGCCCGGCTATTTTTTTTGTATTTTTAGTACAGATGGGGTTTCACCATGTTGGCCAGGCTGGTCTTGAACTCCAGACCTCAGGTGATCCACCCGCCTGTGCCTCCTAAAGTGCTGGGATTATAGGTGTGAGCCACCGTGCCCGGCCAGATTAAACAAGTTTTTTGGGAGTCTGAAGGATCTCCCCAAACCTCCATGTTTTAGCAGGAGACAAGATAAGGGTAATCATACCTGACACCTGGACCCATTTAGATTAAGTAAATTTACTGAGGCTCCAGAAGAAGTCTTCATGACTCAGACCTTAGTTATAGATTAGAAGTTAATCACTTATGTATTTAGATGAATGCACACTTACATGCAGACATATATAACTTAGAAGGTACATAAGCTCTAGAAAACTTTGAAATTTTGAGTTGGTTTGGTGATATTTTCCCAGCCTTTTCCCTGTACCCGGTTACAGAAATAAACTCTCTTCTTTCCCAGTTCATCTGCGTCTTATTATTGGGCCATGAGAGTAAGCAGCCAGACCCTTGGTTTGGTCCAGGAACACTACCAACAGTGCCTTTCATGGCAAATCACTTAGAAAGGTTTTTCAAAATTTGGAATTCTTGAAGCACGGAGAGAGCTTATAGCCAATTTCAGTTGTTCAAAAGGCTCTTCAGGCAGGGCACAGTGGCTCATGCCTGTAATCCCATTACTCTGGGAGGCTGAGGTGGGCGGATCACTTGAGGCCAGGAGTTTGAGACCACTCTGGCCAACGTGGTGAAACCCCATCTCTACTTAAAATACAAAAATTAGCCAGGTGTGGTGGCGGCGCCTGTAGTCCCAGCTATTTAGATGGCTGAGACATGAGAACTGCTTGAACCCAGGAGAAGGAGGTTGCAGTGAGCCGAGATCATGCCACTGCACTCCAGCCGGGGCCACAGAGAAAGATTCTGTCTCAAAAACAAAACAACACAAAAAAGCCTCTTCAGGTTCTAAGGATTAAGTCAGAGAGTCTGGAATATTGTCATGTAATGCTCCATCAGAGGTTTTTGCCTGCTCCGTAAAAGCTGGTTTTAAGTAAAATTATGGGAGGTCATTGTTATGGATGAAGCTCCTGCACTAGGCCCCAGTGGACCAGACTAAAAATCAAAATAGAGGCACCAGTGCTAAAGTTCCAGGTTACAAAACCAAAACTAAGTTGTTATCTGACAGGAGAGAGATTTAACAGCCATTTTCCCAAACAGGCCAGTTTCCATTTTTAAGCAGCATGATAATGAATTTCCTCTGCTTTAATCCTTACACAAAAGCAGCAGCCTGAAACAACCTGATGTTAACTAGTCAGTTATTCTCTGTTGTTCTGTCTCCCTGTGCCCGCCTTACCAGAGAAGTAGCTTTGAAACCAGGGATACGCTCTTTGTTCTTTGTTTATGCTTTCTTCATTCCTTCTGTCTATAAAGCTAACCCCTTCTGCTCAGCTCGTGGCAACACTTACTCTGTTTTCTAGAATGGAGTGTTGCACAGTTCTAGGCTCATAATAAAGTCAATTGAGATCTTTAAATTTGTTGTAATTTTGTCTTTTGACCTTGGAGTCCACTGTGGAAAATATCCACTTGTCTCCAAAATTGTCTGTAAGTTATTTTACCTGTTGTAGGCCATTTAATCTGAAAACTTAGCTAACTCCTATATTGTTTTGTGTACTTTGGTGACAAATGTCTTGAATATTTTACCTCAGTTTGGCAATATTACAATTTGTCTAGTAAGGCCTTAACCCCCTCTGAAGTGAGGAATTCTAACAAAGCCAAAAGTATCAGTTTGGCATTGCTCTTTAGTTTCTTAGGCTATCAGCACATCATCTACATATTGGACTGTAAACCAAAAATAAAATTCTAAGCCCCTTAACCAACTGAATGGACCCCTCTTCTCGGCCAAGGGGATTCCAAAATAAACCTGAAACACTAGTTCAGGCCATGATGGGAACGGGTGATTCCACCTGTCTTATCATACCTTCTTCCCTTGGAACTCAGGCGCAACTGACCACAATTAATATTAAAACAAGAGACCTTAACACTAATGAAATAGACTCTTTTTTTCTTTTTTTGAGACAGTCTCACTCTGACCCCCATGCTGGAGTGCGGTGGCACAATTTTGGCTCACTGCAACCTCCATCTGCCTCCCAGATTCAAGCAATTCTCCCACCTCAGCCTCCTGAGTAGCTGGGATTACAGGTACATGCCACCATGCCTGGCTAATTTTTGTATTTAAATAGACCCTTTGTAGCAATAAGATACCAACATGATAGATAGCAGGCCCCAAAAGAAATAGAAATATTTCACCCCAAAATATATTTATTTGACATATTTTGAAATGGCCCTGCAAAGTTGTATCTTGTGGAGAAAATCTGCATTCAGCAGAGAATCCCTTTCCCTTTCCAGGTATTTTTCCTGATGCAGGAGAGAATTAACTAAGAGTCTGGCACCTTTCTAAGTCTGATAAAAAATAACATGTACAATCTATTCTCTCTGAAGTCTGCTACGTGAAGGCATCATCTGCATAATAAGAACCTTGATTTCCCAAACCCCTTATCTTAACCCAGCTATTCCCTTCTGTGGGTTCCAGGTCTTTAGATAATAACTCTTTCAACCAGTTGCCAATTAGAAAATCTCTGAATCCACCTATGACCTGGAAGCCCCCTCTTTGAGTTGTCTCACCTTTCGGGACTGAACCAATGTATAGCTTACATCTATTATTATTATTATTATTATTATTATTGAGACAGAATCTTGCTCTGTCACCCAGGCTGGAGTGCAGTGGCGTGATCTCGGCTCACTGCAACCTTCGCCTCCTGGGTTCAAGTAATTCTCTTGCCTCAGCCTCCTGAGTAGCTGGGATTACAGGCGCGTGCCACCACGCCCAGATAATTTTTGTATTTTTAGTAGCGAAGTGGTTTCACCATGTTGGTCAAGATGGTCTTGAACTCCTGACCTTTTGATCCACCTGCCTCGGCCTCCCAAAGTGCTGGGATTACAGGCGAGAGCCACCGTGCCCAGCCGTCTTACATGTATTGATTGATGTCTTATGTCTCCCTAGAATGTATGAAACCAAGCTGTGACCCAATCACCTTGGGTACATGTTCTTAGGATCTCCTAGGGCTATGTCACATGTCATTGGTCCTCAGGTTTGACTCAGAATAAATGTCCTCAAATATTTTACAGAGTTTGACTCTTTTCATTGACAGGATAATTATAAATTTCTCTGTTGGAACAAATTTCCCTAGTATTTCCTGTAAATTGCTGGAGAAAATAGTAGGAGAGTCCTGAAATCCTTCAGAAATTATTTACTAAGCTAAGTATTGAACTGCTTTGTAGGTAAAAGCAAACAAGGGTTTGGACTCATTAGCCACAGGAACAGGAAGAAAAAGCAGAACACATTACAGGCAACAGAAACAAAGTCAAAATAGTTGCAGGATTAGGAATTACAAATTTATTTACTTCTCAAAGATCTTGTACAAATCTATACAGTGGTCAACCATCTTTAGCAAATTTACTTTCCTTGCTTACTGGAAGTATGGGAGTATGACAAGATGAGGATACCTTTTATAGAAGTATCCCTTGTTTTTCTAATTTTTTTTTTTTTTTTTGAGACGGAGTCTCACTCTGTGGCCCAGGCTGGAGTGCAGTGGCGCCATCTCAGCTCACTGCAAGCTCCGCCTCCCAGCTTCATGCCATTCTCCTGCCTCAGCCTCCTGAGTAGCTGGGACTACAGGCGCCCGCCACCTCGCCCGGCTAGTTTTTGTAGTTTTTAGTAGAGACGGTGTTTCACCGTGTTAGCCAGGATGGTCTGGATCTCCTGACCTCGTGATCCGCCCGTCTCGGCCTCCCAAAGTGCTAGGATTACAGGCGTGAGCCACCGCGCCTGGCATTTCAAATTCTTTTATAGTGGGTTTGATTCTCTGAGCTCAGGACAAAGGATATTGTTTCACATATGGCTATCGTGGCATATCCTTTAGGGAAACCATTTTTGTTGGTTTTGTATCTTGAATTAAACCAGCAGTATTATTCCTCAGGGCCCAAAGGGACGCATGGATCTAAGTTAGTTGCGGGGGGCTTTTCAGCATGGTGTGAGACTGCCACTCTCTCTCTCATCCCTTTTTTCTTCCAGAAGGCACAGAGTAAACAAATCAGGATCCTTTGATTCCCTTTTCCAGGGAGCTTGACAAATACTTCATCTAAGTACAGAATATAGTTACCTTTAAGTTGTGCAGCAGGTCTCTCCCAAGTGGATTTTTTAGGAGAATTAGGAGAAAATAAGAATACATCGTTCCTCATTCAGAGGGTCTATCTGTATGGGAACCACAGAAAAGAAGGAACAGTTAAAAAGAATTCTAATTGCTGTTGGGTGGAGTCTTAAAAGTTTAGGTCAATGTGATTAATAGCACTGCCAAGTCTTAAGTGTGTCCCTTAGATTTTATATCTATTTGTTCATCAATTACTGAGAGAGGAATGTTGAAATCTGTTACTATAATTGTGGATTTGTCTGTTTCTCCTTGTAGTTCTATCAGGTTTGCTTCATGTATTTTGAAATTATGTTATTTGGTTGTATAGACATTTAAGAATGTCATCTTCCTTTTGCATGTAGCATTATGAAATTTTTCTCTTTAACATAGGTCATAGTCCTTTTGAAGTTTACTTTGTCTAATATTAATATGGCTATTCCATGTTTGTTTTATTTAGTGACTTTGTGGTGTATCTTTTTTTTCATTTTGCTACTCTTAACTACCTGTGTCTTTAAATTTAAACTTGGTTTCTTATGGACAGCATATTTTACTCTTGCTTTTCTCATTCATTCTGAGGATATCTGCCTTTCCACAGTCTTTAGACCATTTATATTTAAAGGAATTATGATATGATGTGCAGTGATGTGGTTTTTTTCTTTTTTACTTTTTTTATCATTATAAAATAAAAAACCATAATGGTGCGTATTTCTTTATGTTTCCTGTGTTTAAGGTTTATTGAGATTCTTGGATCTGTTGGTTTATAATTTTCAGCAATTTTGGAAAATTTCAGAACATTATTCTTTACACTTTCTCCTTCTAAAATTCCAATGACATGTACATCAGATTACTTGATATTATCACAAAAATCCTTGATTATTTTTTCCATCTGTACTTCATTCTTTCTCTGATGTTTTCTTCTCTGGTCTTTTTTCTTTAATACCTATATGGTTTGGATTTGTGTCCCTGCCCAAATCTCATGTTGAATTGTAATCCCCAATGTTGGAAGAGGGGCCTGGTGGCAGGTGATTGGATCATGGGGATGGACTTCCCTCTTGCTGTTCTTGTGATAGTGAGTTCTCATGTGATATGGTTGTTTCAAAGTGTGTAGCACCTTCCCATTCACACTTTTCCTCCTGCTCCAGCCACGTAAGATGCACCTGCTTCCCCTATACTTTCTGCCATGATTGTAAGTTTCCTGAGGCTTCCCCACCATGCTTCCTGCACAGTCTGTGAAACTGTGAGTCAATTAAACCTCCTTTTTTTTTTTTATGAATTACACGGTTTCAGGTAGTTCTTTATAGCAATGTGAGAATGGACAGATACAGAAAATTGGTACTGGGAGTGAAGTATTGCTATAAAGACACCTGAAAATGTGGAAGTGACTTTGGAAATGGGTAACGGGTAGAGGTTAGAACAGTTTGGAGAGCTCAGAAGAAGACAGGAAGATAAAGTTTGGAACTTCCTAGAGACTTGTTAAGTTGTTGTGACCAAAACGCTGATAGTGATATGGTCAGTGAAGTCCAGGCTGAGGTGGTCTCAGATGGAGATGAAGAACTTATTGGGAACTGAAGCAAGGTCACTTTTGTTATGTGTTAGCAAAGAGGTTGGAGGCATTGTGCCCCTGCCCTAGAGATCTGTGGAACTTTGAACTTGAGAGTATTAATATAGGGAATCTGGCAGAAGAAATTTATAAGCTGCAAAACATTCAAGACTTGACCTGGCTACTTCTAGCAGCCTATGCTTATATTTATGAGCAAATAAATGAGCTGGAACTGGAGCTTATCTTTAAGAGGGAAGCAGAGTGTAAAAGTTTGGAAAGTTTGCAGCCCAGCCATGTAGTAGAAAATAAAAACCCATATTCAGGGAAAAATTCAACCCAGCTACAGAAATATGCATAAGAGGAGCCATAGTAATAGCCAAGATAATGGGGAAAATGCCTGGAAGGAATTTCAGGGACCTCTGTGACAGTCCCACCCATCACAGGCCTGGAGGCTTAGAAGGGAAGAATTTCCTGGGCCAGGAAATTCTCCTACACAACTTAGGGATGCTGATCCCTGCATCCCAGCTACTCCAGCTCCAGCCATGGCTAAAAGGGACCCAGATACATCTCAGGCCACTGCTCCAGAGGGTGAAAGCCATAAGCCTTAGGAGCTTCCATGTGGTGTTAAGCTGGTGGGTGCACAGAGAGCAAGAGTGGAGACTTGGGAGCCTCTGCCTAGATTTCAGAGAAGATATATGGAAAAGCCTGGATGTCCAGGAAGAAGTCTGCTGCAGGGAAGGAGCCCTGGTGGAGGACCTCTACTAGGGCAATACGGAGGGGAAATGTGGAGTTGGAGCCCCCACACAGAGTCCCCACTGGGGCACTGCTTAGTGGAGCTGTGAGAAGAGGGCCACTCCCCAGAATGGTAGATTTACCATCAGCTTCCACTGTGCACCTGGAGTGCCACAGGTACTCAACTCCAGCCCATGAAGGCGGCTCAGGGGGCTGTACCATGCAGAGCTACAGGGGTAGAGCTGCCCAAGGTCTTGGGAGCCCACACTTTGCATTGGTGTTCCCTGAATGTGAGACATGGAGTCAAATGAGATTATTTTGGAGCTTTAAGATTTAATGACTCCTCTATTGGGTTTCAGACTTGCATGGGGCCTGTAACCCCTTTGTTTTGGCCAATTTCTCCCATTTGGAATGGGAAGGAGTATTTAGCCAATGCCTGTACCAACTGTATCTTGGAAGTAACTAACTGGTTTTGATTTTACAGGCTCATAGGCAGAAAAACTTGTCCTATCTCAGATGAGACTTTGGATTGTGGACTTTCGAGTTAATGCTGGGAAGAGTTAAGACTTTGGGGGACTGTTGGGAAGGCATGATTGTATTTTGAAATGTGAGAAGGACATGAGATTTGGGAGGGGCCAGGGGCAGAATAATATGGTTTGCATTTGTGTCCTTGCCCAAATCTCATGTTGAATTGTAATCCCCAATGTTGGAGGAGGGGCCTGGTGGGGAGTGATGGGTCATGGGGGCAGACTCCCCCTTGCTGTTCACATGATAGTGAGTTCTCATGAGATCTGGTTGTTTCAAAGTGTGTGGCACCTCCCCCTTCATGCTCTTCCTTCTGCTCCAGCCATGTAGGATGTGCCTGATTTCCCTTCACCTTCTGCCATGATTGTAAGGTTCATGAGGCCTCCCCAGGCATGCTTCCTGTACAGTCTGTGGAACTGTGAGTCAATTAAACCTCTTTTTTTTTTTTTTTTTTGAGATGGAGTTTTGTTCTTGTCGCCCAGACTGGAGTGCACTGGAGCGATCTTGGCTCACTGTAGCCTCCACCTCTGGGTTCAAGTGATTCTCCTGCCTCAGCCTCCTGAGTAGCTAGGATTACAGGCATCTGCCATCACACCTGGCTAATTTGTGTATTTTTAGTAGAGATGGAGGTTCACCATGTTGACCAGACTGATCTCGAACTCCTGACCTCAGGTGATCCACTTATCTCGGCCTCCCAAAGTGTTAGGATTACAGGCATGAGCCACTGGACCTGGCCTAAACATCTTTTCTTTATAAATTACCCAGTTTTAGGTAGTTCTTTATAGCAATGTGAGAATAAACTAATACAAATACCTATTCTGCTGTTAATTCCATCTAATCTTTCTTTTAAAGGTATCTTCTGTTTATCTCCTCACCTTCTACATTCTTGAGCATGCAGACCATATTTATGATACCTATTTCTATGTCATGTCTATTAATTCCATGATTTATGTCACTTATGAATCTGATTATGTTGATGGGTTTTTCTCCTGATTATGTGTGATATTTTCTTGCTTTTACCATGCCTATTAATTTAAAATTTTTTTTAACTTGTGGTAAAACAAGTGTAACAAAATTTACCATTTTAACCATTTTATGTATACAGTTCAATGGCATTAAGTACATTCACATTATTGTGCCACCATCACAATCATTCATCTCCAGAATTTTTTTCATCTTACAAAACTGAAACTCTGTACCCATTAAACAGTAACTCCCCATCCATTCCTCCCCTCAGTCCCTCACAACCACCATTCCACTTTCTTTCAATTAATTCTGTCAATGTTGCTTCATACATTTGGGTGCTCTGCTGTTAGGTGTGTATTTCTCCTTCAGTTTGAAGGACAGTCTTGCCAGTCATAGTATTCTTGGTTGATAGCTTTTCTTCTTTGAGCATGTTGAACATATCATCCCTTCCCCTTCTTGCCTATATAATTTCTGTGGAGAAATCTACTTATACTCTAATGGGAGCTCCCTTGTACATCATGCGTCCCTTCCCTTGCTCTTTTGAAGATAATAGTTTGATTATAACATGTCTCTCTGTATGGGCCTCTTTGAGTTCATCTTACTAATCGTTTTACTAATTTACTAATATTTGTTTTGAGATTGTTGAATTTGGATGTCCACTTCCTTTGTCAGATTTGGGAAGTTTTCAACCATTATTTCTTCGAATAAGTTCTCTTCTCTTTCTGGAATGCCTTTAATGTGTATGTTGATCTGCTTGATGATGTCCCATAAATCTCTTAGGCTATCCTCACTTTTCTTCATTTTTTCTTCTTTTTGCTCCCCGACTCAAAAATTCAAATGACCTGTTGTTAGTCCACTAACTGTTTTGTTTGACCAAGTCTGCTTTTGAACTTTTTTAGTGAATTTTTCAATTCAGTTGTTATATTCTTCAGCTTAAAATTTTCTGCTTCTTTCTTTTTTTATCATTCTATATCTTTGTTAATTTTCTCATCTTGTTCATGCATTTTTTAAAATTTCATTTAATTATCTGTGTCCTCTTGAAAGTCACTGTGTTTCTTTAAGACAATTGTTTTGAATTAATAATCTGATAATTTATAGATCTCCATTTCTTCAGAGGTGGTTTCTAGAGATTTATTTTGTTCCTATTTTCCTATTTTGTTCTCCATTTTCCTATTGTGTTCTATTTTGTTCCTATTTTCCTATTTTGTTCTCCATTTCTTCGGAGATGGTTTCTAGAGATTTATTTTGTTCCTACAGCAGTCATATTTCCCTGCTTTATTGTGTGACTTGTGATATTTTTTGTTGTTGAGTTGTATGCATTTGAAAAAATAGCCTCCTCTCTCAGTCTTTATGGATTGGGTTTGTACAGGGAATTCTGTTCACCAATCAGCCACATCTAGAGATTCTGGGGGCCTCTGAAATCTTTCTGGGAGGACGCAATTCCTCTGAGCTTTGCCTGTACTTTTCCAATTAGAGAGGTTTGCCAGTTTCTTTTTCAGACGATCATAATCTTTGCCTCCCTCTGGTGTCTGTCTCTAGAACTTCAGGTTCCCTGGTGCCACAGCAGCAAGCCACTCTCCTCTCCTTTGTTTTCAGAGGCCCCATCCAAAGTATGCTGGTTCTCTATCAGCTCCCCCAGATCAGATGAGACACTCACCAGTCCTTGGAGTAGCTCTCTGAAAAGATGGAGAGCCAGCCAAACAGCCCACTCTTCTACCTCCCTGCCAAGGGAAGACCTGTTAGTTGAGCACCTTCTCCCAGTTACCCTGAGTCACGCCATCCTCTGTGTGCAGCACTTCAGGCCCTCTGGTGCCACAGTAGGCCACACCATTCTCCCTTGCTTTCAGCATCCTCCAGGCATCCAAACTATTCTGGTTCCATTAGTGCCCTGGGTCAAGTAAGACAGAAACTAGTTTTCTGGGCAACCCTCCAAAAAGCTGGAACACTGGGCACTCTTCTCTCCCCTCCCTCTAACCTAAGGGAGAAGCTCCGAGACAAGCTGAGCCGTGCTAGCTTGGGAGAGGGACAATTGCAGATAAAGTGAAATGGTTTTTCTTACTGATTTCAATTCACTGTTCTTGGCTTGGTCTTGCCTTGGGGTACTGCAACTTCCTCACTGGTTTCCAGAGTTCTCATAAAGGTATTTTGGTCTATATATTGTTGTTAAGTCAGTGTCTCTGTGAAGGAAACAAGCATGGGGGCTTCCTATTCTGCCATCTTGCTGATGTCGCCCCAGTTCCTCTATTCTTTACTCCAAAAGATCTTATCAGGTCAAAAGATGTACAGAACTGGGTGTCAAAAAGGTGTTCAACACAAATAGATGTAATGAAAGGTTGAACGAGTGAGGCAGAGGTCTTTGTTTGGTGTTACTCTAACAGAATACTGGAGACTAGGTCGTTTATGAAGAAAAGAGGTTTATTTGACTTGCAATTCTGGTGGCTGGAAAGTTCAAGATTGGGCATCTGGGGAGGGTCTCAGGCTGCTTCAGCTCAAGGTGGAAAATGAAAGGGGAATCGGCATGTGCAAAGAGACCACACATGCTGAAGGAGGAAGCAAAGCCGGGAGGAGGTCCCAGGCTGGTTTATTTGTTTCTTTGTTTGTTTGAGACATGATCTTGATCCGTCACCAGGCTGGAGTGCAGTGATGCAATCGTAGCTCACCGTAACCTTGAACTCCTGGACTCAAGCTATCCTCTCACCTCAGCCTCTTGAGTAACTAGGCCCATAGGTGCATGCCACCATGCCTAGTTAATTTTTTCTTTTTTTGGTAAAGACAGGGATGTTGCAATGTCTATGTTGCCCAAGCTGGTCTTGAATAACTGGCCTCAAGCAATCCTCCTGGCTTGGCATCCTAAAGTGTTGGGATTAGAGCTGGGAACCATCACACTGGCCCAGGCTCCTTTTAACAACCAGCTCTCTTGTGAACTAATGGGAGGACATTAATCCATTCATGAGGGATCCACCCCCATGACTGAAACCCCTCCCACCAGGGCCCATCTCCCAGAATTGCCGCATTGGGAATCTAAATTTCAACACGAGGTTGGAAGGGGACCTTTTCCTGATCTGCTGCTGTAAAACCACAGCAGCTGTGGGGACAAGAGTGACTCTATTTCAGATGCTAATCCACCATGTGACTCCTGACTAACCTTGAGTCTGGGAATGATTCCAAGATGTCTAGTTGATGTATTATTTTTTGTGTAGAAATCTCTATTTACTGTAAATTTTGCCTCTCTTCCAAATCAACCGTTGATGTTGTTGCATACATCATAAGCCATGACACCCACAGCATTCTTTCAGCTGTCTACACATTCCTTCCGGAGCATGTAAACTTTCCTCCCAAGACATAAGCCCTGGGTCTCAGGGGTTGCAGTACGCAGATCTGCCTGTCTCGTGGCCATGGAAGACTATACTTCTGTCTGTAAGTTCCCTAATAAATCACCCTTTACTGACAAACTGGATTTGTCTGCCTTGTTCTTTGGTTTCTTATCTCCTTCTGTGTTTGCGGGTCACTTTGCATTTACAGTGTTTTTAGGAAAGAACAACAGACCAGACAAAGATTACACCTCCTTGAACTAGTGAGAAAACTAAAGATCAGGAAGGCTATTGGATATATCCAGTGTCAAAGTCCTTAATAGCAAAGCAGCAATCAGAGAGCCAGAAAATCTGTAAGCAAGAGATGGATCTGTAGTGGATTGAGCAGTGTTCCTCCAGGTTCTGTTTACCAGGATCCTCAGAATGTGACTTCATTTGGAAATGAAACATCTTTGCAGATGTAACTAAGCTAAGGATCTCTAATGATGTCATACTGGACTTAAGGTGGGCCGTAAGTCCCCTGACTGGTGTCGTTGTGAAAGAAAGAAGGAGATTTGAGACAGAGACACAGAGGGAGATGCCTTGTGAAGATGGAGGCAGAGATTGGAGAGATGTGTCTACATGACAAGGTAGGCCAAATATTGCTGGCACCCACCAGAATCTAGGAGAGAGGCACAGAACAGATCCTCCCTCAGAGCCTCTAGAAAAAATACCCCCACTGCCACCTTGATCTGGGACTGCAGGCCTCCAGAATTGTGAGAGAATAAGCTTCTGTTTATTTTAAGCCACACAGTTTGTGGGGTTTTGTTACAGCAGCCTTAGGAAGCTTCTGTTGGGTTTAAATTTCAGAGCCATCATTTCTATTCCCAGTCACACCACAGGCCTTGAGAAGGGGATAGCGTCTCAGGCACTCTCACACCATGCTGACTGGAGAGCAAATCTGTAAAGTCATTTTGTAGGGCAATCTGACTATATACATCAAATGTACATTTCATTTTATCAGTAGCAACAATCGTAGTAGCCTCACTCAGATGCAACAATAAAGGACCAGGGTCTGCAGGAATGTTTAAGACATTATGTTCTGAACCTAACACCACTGCCTGGCCTTAGTGGACTTGTGATTTCTCTTTCCCCTAGTTTTACATTTGGGGGACCTACTCTGCAACGTGGTTATTCTGAAATCGAGACCAAATGTTGTTCAGATGCAACAGAAACAAAACAAAGCTAGGTTCCACCCTGGGCTAACACTCACCCCACTCACCCCACTCACCACAAAGGATGGTAGTGAAACTACAGAAGAAAACAGAGACCAGGCACAGTGGCTCACGCCTGTAATCCCAGCACTTTGGAGGCTGAGGCAGGCAGATCACAAGGACAGAGTTTCGAGACTAGCCTGGCCAATATAGTGAAAACTCGTCTCTACTAAAAATACAAAAATTGGCCAAGCATGGTGGCGGGCGTGGGAGGCTGAGGCAGGAGAATCGCTTGCACCTGGGAGGCAGAGGTTGCAGTGAGCTGAGATTGCACCACTGCACGTGTCACTGTACTCCAGCCTGGGCCACAGAGTGAGACTCCGTCTCAAAAGAAAAAGAAAAAAGAAAAAGAAAACAGATTTGGCTGGGTGAGGTGGCTCACACACATAATCCCAGCCCTTTGGGAGGCCGAAGCAGGTGGATCACCTAAGGTCAGGAGTTTGAGACCAGCCTGGCCAACATGGTGAGACCCTATCTCTACTAATAATACAAAACTTAGTCAGGTGTGTTGGTGCTGATAAAATGAAATGTACATTTGATGTATATAGTCAGATTGCCCTACAAAATGACTTTACAGATTTGCTCTCCAGTCAGCGTGGTGTGAGAGTGCCTGAGACTATCCCCTTCCCCTTCTCAAGCCAAGATAGTGCCATTGCACTCTAGCCTGGGTGACAGGGTGAAACTCTGTCTCCAAAAAAAAACAAAGAAAAGAAGAAGAAAACAGATCCAACTGGGAAGGGAAATAACAGACAAACTGGCGTCAGAAAAATCAATCCCGTGCTTGTGCGCAGTTACAAATACCTCTGAAAATTGAAGACTCACCCGTTGCTAGTGGATTGTTTCATCACTGAATTAAGCATAAAGGAGGCAAGATAAAAGATGTGGTCTTCTAGGCACTGGCTCCATGGAATACTATCTGGAGTAACTTTCTCTAACACAAATAATGCAAATGCATATTTTTCTATTAACAATTAATTTAAAAATTTTTATCTCCAATAGTGAGAAAAACAAACAAATAAAAACAGAACAATAACAACAACAAAATAATGAATGAACAGATGGGGTGCAGTAGTACATGCCTGTAATCCCAGCACTTTGGGAGGTTGAGGTGGAAGGATTGCTTGAACTCAGGAGTATCAAGCCCAGCCTGGGCAAGATAATGAGACCCTGTCTCTACTAAAAATAATAATAATAATAATAAAATAGCCAGGAATGGTGATGTGCACCTATAGTCCCAGCTACTCGGGAGGCTGAGGCAGGAGGATCACTTATGCCCAGGAGACCAAAGCTGCCATGAGCTATTATCACAGCACTGCACTCTAGCCTGGGTGACAGAGACTCTGTCTCAAAAAAATAAGTAAACGAACAATTAATGGACAGACGTTTGGAAGACTGAAAGTTTACCTCCCAGAATTCTATAACCCTTTCCAGAGATGTTGAATGTTAGCATTTTTGTTTATATGATTCTGATATCATTCCATTTATTTAACACACCAAAAAAATGCACAAATACATAGTTTAAAAAACGATTCTACAGTTCTTTGCGTTAAAAAAAATTTTGAAAATCTTTTTAAGAATGCTTGACATTGTATCT
>NW_012117288.1:735115-742033 GCF_000951035.1 Colobus angolensis palliatus
AGCTCCGCCTCCCGGGTTTACGCCATTCTCCCGCCTCAGCCTCCTGAGTAGCTGGGACTACAGGCGCCCGCCACCGCGCCCGGCTAATTTTTTGTATTTTTAATAGAGACGAGGTTTCACCGTGGTCTCGATCTCCTGACCTCGTGATTCGCCCGCCTCGGCCTCCCAAAGTGCTGGGATTACAGGCGTGAGCCACCACGCCCGGCCTGTATCTACCTTCTTAACATGCAGACATGCACATGCAGGGACATGCCCACACGCACTGGCTGGGACCAGCCGAAGGGCCACTGTGGTGTGCCTGCAAGCCTAGGGGTGGGCCCAGGTGGCACCATGGCAGGTGCAGATCTTGGTGGCAGTAGTAAATATTCAAATGAGCGCTTTGAAGGCCAAAGTGCAGAAGGACTCCATGTGAACAGCAGTTTAACATGGGTCAGTCAGTCCTGAGACAGATGAGCACCATTTCAAAGGATTAGGCATTGGCTTCCATCACCGTCAGTGATAGAACAGGAATCGAGTTCGGATTCCCAAATCCAGTGCGGTGGAGATAGGAAACACCAAGCTGCCTCCTCCAGTGCCATATCCTGGAGGGGCCGGTGGGAGCCCAGGGAGAGCTCTCTTTTTCTTGTGAAGTGCAGGGCACACTAGAATAAGTTCACAGTTCTGGAGACTTCTAGTGACCCTTGAGAATCCGGAGAAGAGGGTGTAAATCTCCGCGACCCACATCCCAGCAGGTCTCCCTGGTGAACAGTCTCTGGACAAAGTAAGTGAGGGAAGTCATCGAGCCAGTCACTTACTTGGGGATAAAAATTGGCTCTAAGGGCTGGGTCAGGTACTCTTGACTGGTGATATGGTTTGGATATCTGTCCCCTCCAAATCACGTGTTGAAATATGATCTCCAGTGCTGAAGGTAGGATCTGGTGCGAGGTTTTTGGGCCATGGGAGTAGATCTCTTATGAGTGGCTTGGTGCCCTTCCTGCAGTGATGAGTGAGTTCTCACTCTATTAGTTCACATGAGAGCTGGTGGTTTAGACAGCCTGTCGTTTCTTGCTCCTTCTCTCACATGTGACACAGTGGCTCCCCTTTGCCTTTGGCCATGATTGGAAGCTCCCTGAGGCCTCACCAGAAGCAGGTGCTGGTGCCATGCTTCTTGTACAGCCTGCAGAACCATGAGCCAAATAACCCTCTTCTATAGACATTCCCCAGCCTCAGATATTTCTTTATAGTGAAGCAATGTGGACTAACACACTAGATAAGGTGATTAACCTTCCCATCCTTACCCAGGATCCCCCGGACCTTAGATGTCTCCAGCCTCCAGCCCCCAAGGAAGGGTGGATGTAGGGCCCTAGTGGGAGAAAGGGTCCTGCAGTGTCATGGGGTTGCTGGGTTCAGGGATTGTGGCTGTGGACAGGAGCTGGACCCTTCCCATGGATGCCCCAGCTGCTGTGGGCCTTGTGGCTGCCCAGGGAGCCCCAGTCTCCAGCAAAACCTCAGCCAAGGGAATGTGCTTGGCAGGATCTTGGGGAAAGACTCCAGAGACTGAGTGTGGTCTGGCCTGTTGAGGAGACAGAGGAGTCTGCTACTCCTGTGGTTTTCTCCAGTGACCAATGAGAGCATCCTGACCTCCAGGAACTTTCACCACCAGCTCTGGGGAGATCCACGGCTGTCCCAAAGCAGGCCAGGGTGGACAGAACTTCCCCTGGAACAAAAGGGTGAAAGTGCACTTGATTTTCACTTTCAGGATGAACAGGAATGCAGGGTGTCACCATCCTTCTATCTGCTGGGATTTATTCAGGTGATGTCAGACAAGTCATACAGGGATCCAAGTGAAGTGCACATCCCAATTTAACGCAGAAATACACAAACTGAGTTCTGATCTCCTGCCTCTCAGCACGGCCCCTGCTAACCCTGGGACAACATCCCCAGATTTTCAAAATGCAGGGGAACTTGGCTGTTAGCAAACAGCTGTGGTACCCAGACCCTCTGCCAAAGAAGCAACCAGGAACTTTAGAACTGTGCTCTTCAAATGCCTGGCAACCCCCGCACTTTTCTGGGTGAGAGGTGATCAGCCGGGGTCAGAGTGGAAAGGCTGAAGAAGAGCTCCCTGGGAGTGTGGGCCCAGCAATGAGTTTCATTCCCAGACACCTCTCCACAGCCACCTTGCCTGAAACGCCAAGTGAATGTGGGTCCTGAAGACGCTTTTGCTTTTAGTAAGTCTTTACGCGAGGAAATAAAAAATCTCAGAACCACTCAACTCCCTCTGCCAAAGGGAAAGTGAAGCCTGGAGGCTGAGTCACTGGCAACACCTTCTTCCAAATGAATTGCTGTTGCTTCACAACCTTGTGTCAAAGCATTAGGCATTAGCTAGACCCCCACGGAAAGGCCTCAGGCATCTCCAGATGGCAGCCCCCACAAAGCACTCATAAGTAAACTCTTTGCTGACCTTGAAGCTGTCAATCGAGGAAAATAACCCAGGCAAGTCTCAATCATTTTGGGAGGCTTATTTGCCAAAGTTAAGGAGGCACTCCCGGAGACAGGTCTATGCCTTTCTCTGAAGATAATTTTGGTGGCATCAATATTTAAAGGGGAATGGGTGGAATATTGAGAAATACACAATTTTCATGTGACAGCAGGGTTGGGGAAAACAGTCATTTATGCCTTTGTCTGGCTCAGTGAATTTGAATTTTTACATAAGACACCATAGACAATAGGGCAGAGGAAACAGTCAGATACACATTTGCCTCGGACGGGCAGAAGCATGTCTCTGAACTCTGTTGTATGTCCCGGCACCTGTGAATATAAGCTATCAATTTACATTGCCATGGTGAACTGCAACAGAAACATTTTAGGGTAAAGATCTTGTGGCCCATAAGGATCTTTACCTTAAAATGTGAGGGATGTATGTAGCTTTTCATCTTTGCAGCCATCTTCTTTAGCACCCAAAATGGGAAGCAGGTTTGCATGAGCCGGTTCCCAGCTTGACTTTTCCCTCTGGCTGAGTGAGTTTGGGAGTCTCAAGATTTATTTTCCTTTCACACACCTTTGAAGATGTCTATCTGCCCATAAATAAGGACTTGAGATGTGCAATCCAAGTCCAGCTCCTAAAACTAAAGTCTGTTGCATTCCACACTGACAATGTCCATTACAAACTTATCTTCCGAGGGACAGAGCAAAGTCAACATGAGATCAACCACTCCTTCCCCTACCAAGAGACATCAGCATAATTGAGACCTCCTTTACTCCCTTCTTAGGTTTACTGGGTAGTAACTAAAGTCTCACAGGAATGTAACATTTGCCTTACCGCCAACCCACCCCTTTTCCTACATGTCTACCCCCACTTTAAGGAAATGTATACATATGGAAGCTCCTGAAAACGTCTCCACAAAAAACAGCCACAGGTGCATCTCTGGCTTGAGTTTTTCCTCAGATGTGCCCTCAAACTCTGGCTTACTAAACCTCAAATCGTTGAGACTTGCGCAGTCATTCATTTAGGGTACCATTTATAAACATGTGTGATGAGGTCCCCAAGCGCTCCCACTGTGGTTGGAGTGAGAACCTTCCCTCTCTGCTCACATGATGCTGTCACTGCCCGATGGGTTCTTCCTGGCCACTGCACGAACGAGACCATGGCACTGCAGTAAAGAAAGAGCTGAATGGACATGAGGCTGCTCACGCCGTGTGGGAGACAAAGTTATCACTCAAATCAATCTCCTTGGGCTGGGCATGGTAACTCACACCTGTAATCCCAGCACTTTGGAAGGTCAAGGTGGGCGGATCACTTGAGTGCAGGTCAGGAGTTCGAGACCAGCCTGTCCAACATGGTGAAACCCCGTCTCTTTTTTAAAAATACAAAAATCACCCGGGCATGGTTGTGGGTGCCTGTAATCCCAGCTACTCGGGAGGCTGAGGCATGAGAATCACTTGAACCCAGAAGGCGGAGGTTGCAGTGAGCCGAGATGGTGCCACTGCACTCCAGCCTGGCCGACAGAGAGAGACTCTGTCTCCGAAAATAAAACAGACAAACAGAAGGTCAGTCTCCTTGAAGGCTCATAGGGTAGGGGCTTTTCAAAAGTAGTTTGGAGGAGTCTGTACAGATGTTTGGGGGCTAGGGTACAGGAAGTGCTGATTGATTGGGTCGGAGATGAACTCAGGAGAAGGAAGCCGTCCTCTTACACTGAATCACTTCTGGGTGGGGCCACAGGAGCAGCTGGCAGGTCCTGGTGGGTCCAGGTGGAGCCATTGGTGTCAGACATGCAAAAATCCTGAAAAGATATCTGAAAAGGCCAATCTTAGGTTCGCAATACTGATGTTATCTACAGGAGTAAATGGGGGAAATTGCCTATCTTGTGAGCTCTGGAATAATGGTAGCGATTGTTTACATGTACTCCTTGGCAGAATCCAGGCTCCTCTTCCTCCTAGTCTGTGGTCACTCACTAGCTTTACAAAGGCAATTGAGTTTTGGGAAAGGGCTATTAAACTAGAAACTAAATGTCTCCCAAAGTTAGCTTGGCCGAAGCCCAGGAATAAATAAAGGCAGCTTGAAGGCTCAAGGCAAGAGCGGGGTTGGCTAGATTAGATCTCCCCGTCTGCCACAATTTTTTCACTGTTACAATTTTTTCTTTCTTTCTTTTTTTTTTTTTTTTTTTTTGAGACGGAGTCTCGCTCTGTCGCCCAGGCTGGAGTGCAGTCAAGCTCCGCCTCCCGGGTTTACGCCATTCTCCTGCCTCAGCCTCCTGAGTAGCTGGGACTACAGGCGCCCGCCACCTCGCCCGGCTAGGTTTTTGTATTTTTCAGTAGAGACGGGGTTTCACTGTGTTAGCCAGGATGGTCTTGATCCGCCGGTCTCGGCCTTCCAAAGTGCTGGGATTACAGGCTTGAGCCACCACGCCCGGCCTGTTACAATTTTTTCTAAGCCAGTTTCAATGTGACTGGAGGGAGGAGAGGGTCCTGGTTCTCAGGAAAACAAAATCAGTCTGTGGAGGGAGATCTGTCCTCCCCTGCGGCTACTCAGTGGTTACAATGCTGCACAGTTGACTGTCAGACAACACAAGTTTGAACGGCATGAGTCCACTTACGCGCAGCTCTTTTTCAACTGAATGAGGATGAAAAATACAGTATTCAGGGGATGAAAAGCCCACATATACAGAGAAAGTTGACTTTTCCCGCAAGCAGGTTTGGCAGGGCTGACTGTGGAAGTTGAGTATGTGGGGATCTGGTTATATGCCGTTGGTCCTGGAACCAGTTCCCCACATAGATCAAGAGACGATTGTGTTTGATATTGTTTAGGAAGCTTCTGAGCGCAGATTGGCCACTGGTTGAAAGAGTTATTATCAAAGTTCTGGAATCAATAGAAAGGAGTGTCTGTGTTACAGTAAGGGGTGGTGGAGACCAAGGTTTTATGCAGGTGAAGCCTCCAGGTAGCGGGCTTCAGAAAGAAGAGAGTGTAAATGTTTCCTGTCAGACTTGAGAGTCTGTTCTCTCAGTCTTAAGGCCTCTGTGTTGATGTTCATGCTGGTCAGCTGTGCCAGAATTCCAAAAGGGAGGAGCGTATAATGAGGCACGTCTGGTTTCCCCTTCTCATCATGGCCTGAACTTGTTTTGCAGGTTAACTCTGAAATGCCCTTGGCTAAGGGGAGGGGTCGGTACAAGTGTCTGGGGGGCTTAGAATTTTATTTTTTGTTTACAACGGTTTTCTGCAGTTCACCATTTACCGTTAAACCCTTTTCCTCTGTTCCTAAATTGGCAAGCCGATTTTATCTATTCAAATACAGAAAATCTTTTTTTTTTTTTTTTGAGATGGAGTCTCACTGTCACCCAGGCTGGAGTGCAGTGGCATAATCTCAGCTCACTGCAACCTCCACCTCCTGGGTGCAAGCGATTCTCCTGCCTCACCTCCCAAGTAGCTGGGATTACAGACACCCACCACCACGCCCAGCTAATTTTTATATTTTTAGTAGACATGGGGTTTCAACATGTTGGCCTGGCTGGTCTTGAACTCCTGACCTCAAGTGATCTGCCCACCTCAGCCTCCCAAAGTGCTGGGATTACAGACGTGAGCCACTGTGCCTGGCTCAAATGCAGAAATTCTGAAGCCTGAAGTCCCTGCACAGTTGGAGCTTGTGATAAAACTTCAGGTTTCCTTAAAGGGCCTTCTTCAACACTCCATCCCTAGGCTGTGTTCAAAACTGCAGGGTACCTGAGAAAACGGTGGCAGCCTGGGTGAATGCAGTGCCTTCCTTTTCCTAATCCATGAAACACCTCTACATGAAAACCACTTGAAAGTTACAGGCTTGGAAGGCGGGACTTTATATCTTCCTTGGGGGCAGCCAAGACAAAGAGGGATGCTAAGCAGATTATCTCCGTGTTCATCATTCAAACGCAGGAGTGAAGCCTTCAGGACTCAGGCCTAGCAGGGGAAGGTTGTGGCTCATGAACCCCTGCTTGCAGCCTGGCACCCTCCTACTGCAAGCCTCCTCTACGGACAGGTTTTCATCATTCATCCCCATGTTCCACAAGGTGTTCCAGAAGTCCTCTGCCCCATTCCACACACCCACCGCAGCAGCCTGGTCAAGTGATTCCAGTGGGTACTCACCACTAAAAAAGGAAGATGGACAAACACGAGTGAATGCCACAAATGGCACCTCCATATGAAGAACTGGGGCAAAAGAATAGAGGGAGGGGGCTTTTGTTTGGCAAACTGTGCCTCTAAGACCCACTCTCAGGGTTGTATTAAAAAATGGAATTGGCCGGACGCGGTGGCTCACGCCTGTAATCCCAGCACTCTGGGAGACTGAGATGGGCGGATCACAGGGTCAGGAGATCAAGACCATACTGGCTAACACAGTGAAACCCCGTCTCTACTAAAAATACAAAAAAATTAGCCAGGCGTAGTGGTGGGTGCCTGTAGTCCCAGCTACTCGG
>NW_012117288.1:742208-742593 GCF_000951035.1 Colobus angolensis palliatus
TAGGTCTTTAAAAAGCTACCACAGAGCACAGGTATTTGAGGACTAAGCTCTGATTTTTTTTCTTATCTTGCCCAAATTCCTATCTAAGGGGTCTGGAGAGTCATGCCCTATAAACCATAAATTCTCATCAGATGGGTTTTATTTAACCCTATATATCGTGACTTACGTTCCAGTCTGACTCTGGCATAACATTACATGACAAAACAGAAAATCAAAATATTTTACCCCCAAACAAGTTTGTTTGCCATATCTTGAAATGGCCCTACAAAGCCATCCTTTGTGGGGGGAAAATTGGCATCTGTAAAGAATCTCTATTAACATAGCTAGATCTTTTTCTTTCAGGCCCTCCCAGTTCTGAAGAGATTAGCTAAGAGTCTATCACCTT
>NW_012117288.1:746999-749043 GCF_000951035.1 Colobus angolensis palliatus
CCCGCCACCACGCCCGGCTAATTTTTTGTATTTTAGTAGAGACAGAATTTCACCGTGTTAGCCAGGATGGTCTCGATCCCGACCTCAGGTGATCTGCCCACCTCGGCCTCCCAAAGTGCTGGGATTACAGGCATGAGCCACCGCGCCCGGCCACAATCTTTAATCTTAACCTAAACATTTCCTTTCTATTAATCCCAGGTCTTTAGACAAACTCAACCAATTGTCAACCAGAAAATGTTTAAATGTACCTATAGCCTGGAACCCCACCCCCCTTCAAATTGTCCCGCCTTTCTGGACCAAGCCAATGTATTTCTCAAATGTATTTGATTGATGTCTCATGCCTCTCTCAAATGTACAAAACCAGGCTGCACCCCAGCCACTTGGAACACATGTTCTCGGGACCTCCTGAGGGCTGTGTCACAGGCCATGGTCACTCGTATTTGGCTCAGAATAAATCTCTTCAAATATTTTACAGAATTTGACTCTTTTTGTTAACATATTGTTCTGAGTGATTTTATTGTCCCCACATGAAACTCACAGAACCTTTGTGAGTTGGGCTCCCTTGCCTTCCTCTTTGTACATAGATGATGAGAGTGTGGGAATCTAAGACATGCCCTCAGCCCACAAATGATGGCCAGTGACAGGTGGGGGCTCACATTCAAGTAGTCCAGTGCCAAAGAAACTTGATAACCCCTCTTAGGGTGTAGCCATTATGTATTTTGGCTCATTTTCCTTCCTGGTGACTTTAGATCAGTTGTGGAAAGGAAGGAGCTGGATGAGCTTTGGGTGGGTCATTTATGGTGAGGAACACTTATGGAAAAAGCCTGTAAACCTTTGTGTTGTCACTCTGTCTCTTTCCTGCCATACACAGATTCCTTCATAGAAATCCTTCAGGGGGCCAGGGGCGGTGGCTCAAGCCTGTAATCCCAGCACTTTGGGAGGCCAAGACGGGCGGATCACGAGGTCAGGAGATCGAGACCATCCGGGCTAACATGGTGAAACCCCGTCTCTACTAAAAAAATACAAAAAACTAGCCGGGCGAGGTGGCGGGCGCCTGTAGTCCCACCTACCCTGGAGGCTGAGGCAGGAGAATGGTGTAAACCTGGGAAGTGGAGCTTGCAGTGAGCTGAGATCCGGCCACTGCACTCCAGCCTGGGCAGCAGAGCGAGACTCCATCTCAAAAAAAAAAAAAAAAAAAAAGAAATCCCTTAGGGGACATAGAAAGGGTTCAGGTTCTCCAGTAGAGCATACTTTGCAATTCTCTTTAACTATTTATTCACTCTGTGGGGTGATGTTTACTTGTTGTTGTAGCAGCTACCATGAATGAGTTTCAAAACCAAAACTCACAAGATTCCCCATGCCTCAGCGAGTAAGAGTTGACCTGTGAGATATGGAGCCTCGTTTCCTGCATTCCTAGATTTCCTTTCTAATTTGTTTCCTAAGTCAGCTCATATCTGACATTATGAACAATAGGCATTAAAGGATATTATTTAAGGAAATGTTCTTCCCATAACCTTAATTTTTAAAAATTTATCTCTTTTTTGAGACAAGGTCTCACTCTGTCACCCAGGCTGGAGTGCAGTGGTGTGAACACTGCAACCTTGACCTCCTGGCCTCAAGCAAACCTCCCACCTCAGCCTCCCAAGTAGCTGAAACTACAGGTGTGTGCTGCCGTGCCTGGCTAATTTTTGTATTTTTTGTAGAGAGGGGGTCTCCCCATGTGGCCCAGGCTGGTCTCACACCCCTGGGCTCAAGCGATCTGCCTGTCTCAGCCTCCCAAAGTGCTGGGATTACAAGCGTGAGCCACTGTGCCTGTCTTTATTTTCATTTTTGATATGACACACCCAGCTGTAAATTCTGAGGGAAACACAAGGCCTTGTAGGATAAGATCATCACTTTCTATTTTTCCTTTAATAAAAGTCACTCTTGCCGGGCGCGGTGGCTCAAGTCTGTAATCCCAGCACTTTGGGAGGCCAAGACGGGGGGATCACGAGGTCAGGAGATCGAGACCATCCTGGCTAACACGGTGAAACCCCGTCTCTAC
>NW_012117288.1:749823-756127 GCF_000951035.1 Colobus angolensis palliatus
AAAAAAAAAAAAAAAAAAGAGGTGGGGTCCAAGGCGGCAGACCTCTGCTGGGCTTCTGTGATCCCTGCTACTTTCTAGGCAGGGACACACTGGGTTCAGAGACCTGTCCTACATCCAGTTGGCAGTATGACCTTGGGTAGGTCATCCTCTCTGAGCCCTAATAAATTCACCAATAAACTGGAAACATCTCCTGATTGGTCAGGGGTGGAAGGTCAGTGGGATGGAGGAGGATGACTCTGGGCAGCTGGGAGGACTTCCCTAGAGGGAGTCAAGTGGGCAAGCAGCCCCAGCATGATGTCACAGATGGCCCATTGTGACTTATATTTAAAACTTATATTCACAAGGGAAGCAGAGCATAAAGTTTGGAAATTTTGCAGCTTGACCATGTGGCAGAAAAAGTAAGAGTACTATCAGGGGAAGAATTAAAGCAGGCTGCAGAGAAACCATTTGCTAGAGAAATTTGCATAACTAAAAGGAAGCCAAGTGCTAATTAACAGCCAAGACAATGGGAAAGGGGCCTCAAAGGCATTTCAAAGACCTCTAAGGAAGCTGCTCCCGTCACAGGTGCAGAGGCCTAGAAAGAAAGAAAGAATGGTTTTGTGGGCCCAGCCTGAAGTGTGCCCTGTGCCACTTAGGGAGGGTTCAGCTCTAGCCACGGCTCAAAGGGCCCTAGGGACAGCTTGGGCCACAGCCACAGAGGGTGCAAGCCAAAAGCCTTGGTGGTTTCCATGTGGTGTTAAGCCTGTAGGTTTGCAGAGTACAACAGTAAATGAGGCTTGGCAGCTTCCCCCTAGATTTCAGAGGATGTATGAGAAAGCCTGGGTGCCCAAGCAGAAGCCTACAGCAGGGCTGGAGCCCTCAGAATCTTTACTAGCACAGTATTGCCCAGCCTCAGGTATTCCTTTATCGCAATGCAAGAATGGCCTAACACATCCAGAAAGCCTCAGGATGTTTGGTCAACAAGGGAATAGAAGCCAGGGTGGGGGACAGAGCACCATGTGGCCAACACCTGAGTAGAAAGAGAAAACCTCTGAAGAGGTGGAATAGAAATGTGGGATTGGAGGCTCCACACACAAAAGTCCCCACTGGGGCACTGTTTAGTGGAGCTGTGGGAAGGGGGCTAATGTCTTCCAGGCCCTGGAATGGTAGAGCCACTGGCAGCTTGTACCCTTGTGCCCAGAAAAGCTGTGACAGGAGTGACAGGAGCTGAACCTTGCAAAGCCACAAGGGCGGAGCTGCCCAAAGCCTTGGGAGTCCAGACCTCATGCCAGTGTGCCTGGATGTGGCACATGGAGTCAAAGGAGATTATTTTGGAGCTTTAAGATTTTTTTGTTTTTTGTTTTTGTTTTTGTTTTTTGAGACAGAGTCTTGTTCTGTTGTCCAGGCTGGAGTGCAGTGGTGTGATCTTGGCTTACTGCAACCTCCACCTCCCAGGCTCAAACAATCCTCCCACCTCAGCTGTCTGAGTAGCTGGGACCACAGGTGCACACCACCATACCCAGATTATATATATATATATGTGTGTGTGTGTGTGTATATACACATATATGTAAGTATATAAACAGAGAGAGAGAGAGAGAGAGAGAGAGAGATTAAGTTTTGCTATGTTGTCCAGGCTGTTCTCAAACTCCCGAGCTCAAGTGATCCACCTGCTCGGCCTCTCAAAGTGCTAGGATTACAGGCATGAGCCACCATGTCCAGCCTGGAGCTTTAAGATTTAATGACTGCCCTACTGAGTTTCTGACTTGCATGGGGCCTGTAGTCCTTTTCTTTGGGCCAATTTCTCCCTTTTGGAACAGGAGGAATGTTTACCCAATGCCCACATCCCCATTATATCTTGGAAGTAAATAACTCGTTTTGATTTTACAGGCTTATAGATGGAAGAAGGAGATGACTTATATTTAAAACTTATATTCAAAAGGGATATAAGTTTTCATTGCAGCTTTAAGGTTTTTTTTGTTTTGTCTTGTGTTGTTTGTTTGTTTTGTTTTTTTGAGACAGGGTCTTGTTGTGTTGTCCAGGCTGGAGTGCAGTGGTGTGATCTTGGCTTACTGCAACCTCCACCTCCCAGGTTCAAATGATCCTCCCACCTCAGCCATCTAAGTAGCTGGGACCACAGGTGCACACTACCATACCCAGATCATATATATATATATAGACAGAGAGAGAGAGAGACAAAGAGAGAGACAGATGAAGTTTTGCTATGCTGTCCAGGCTGGTCTCACATGAAACTCTGAACCTGGACGTGGGACTTTTGTGTTAATGCTGGAATGAGTTAAGACTTTGGGACACTTCCATCCTGGCTAACACAGTGAAACCCCGTCTCTACTAAAAACACAAAAAAATTAGCCGGGCATGGTGGTGGGCATCCCAGCTATGCGGAAAGCTGAGGCTGGAGAATGGCCTGAACCCGGGAGGCGGAGCTTTCTGTGAGTCGAGATTGTGCCACTGCACTCCAGCCTAGGCGACAGAGCAAGACTCCGTCTCAAAAAGAAAAAGACTTTGGGAGACTATTGAGGCCAGGCATGGTGGCTCATGCCTGTAATCCCAGCACTTCAGGAGGCCGAGGCAGGCAGATCACTTGAGGCCAGGAGTTCAAAACCAACCTGACCAACATGGTGAAACCCCGCCTCTACTAAAAATACAAAAATTAGCCAGACACGGTGGCGCATGCCTGTAATCCCAGCTACTCGGATGGCTGAGGCATGAGAATCACTTGAACCCAGGAGGCAGAGTTTGCAGTGAGCCACGATAGCACCACTGCACTCTGGCCTGGGTGACAGAGTGAAGCCCTGTCTCAAAAAAAAAAAGAAGACTTTGGGAGACTATTGGGAAGGCATGATTGTATTTTGCAATGTGAGAAGGATGTAAGATTTGGAGGGACCAGGGCAGAATGATACAGTTTGGATGTTTGTCCTTGCCCAAACCTCATGTTGAGATGTAATCCCCAATGTTGGAGGTGGGGCTTGGTGGGAGGCGCTTGGGTCATGGGGGCAGATTCCTCGTGGCTTGGTGCTGTCCTCGTGATAGTGAGTTCTCCTGAGGTCTGGTTGTTTAAGTGTGCGGCGGCTTCACTGGTGCATTGCTCTCTCTGCTTCTGCTTTCCCCATGTGACATGCTGCTCCCACTTCCCCTTCCATCATGAGTAAAAGCTCTGAGGCCTTCCCAGAAACTGAGCGAATGCTGGTGCCATGCTTTATATTAGATTGGTGCAAAAGTAATTGCAGCTTTAGCATTAAAAAAATAGCAAAAACTGCAATTATTTTTGCAGCAATCCAATAAATTGCCCAGCCTCAGGTATTCCTTTATAGCAACGCAAGAATGACCCAATACATCCAGAAAGCCTCAGGATACCTGAGCAACAGAGGAATAAAAGCCAGGGTGTGGGACAGAGCATTGTGTACTGAACACCCGAGTAGAAAGAGAAAACCTCCCTCCGCTGGGTGTGGTGGCTCATGCCCGTAATCCTGGCACTTTGGGAAGTCGAGGCGGGTGGATCACCTGAGGTTGGTTGAGACCAGCCAATGTTGAGGTTGGTCAATATTGTGAAACCCCGCCTCTACTAAAAATACAAAAATTTTTTTTTTTGAGACGGAGTCTCGCTGTCACCCAGACTGGAGTGCAGTGGCGTGATCTCGGCTCACTGCAACCTCTGCCTCCTGGATTCACGCCATTTTTGTGCCTCAGCCTCCCGAGTAGCTGGGAATATAGGCGACCGCCACCACACCCGGCTAATTTTTTTTATTTTTTTTAGTAGAGACGGGATTTCACCGTGTTAGCCAAGATGGTCTCAATCTCCTGACCTCGTGATCTGCCCGCCTTGGCCTCCCAAAGTGCTGGGATGACAGGCGTGAGCCACCACGCCCAGCAAAATAGAAAAATTAACCGGGCATGGTGGCACATGCCTCTAATTCCAGCTACTTGGGAGGCTGAGGCAGGAGAATAGCTTGAACCGGGGAGGTGGAGGTTGTGGTGAGCCAAGATTGCGCCATTGCACTCCAGCCTGGGCCACAAGAGCCAAACTCCATCTCAAAAAAAAAAAAAAAAAGAAAAGAGAGAGAGAGAGAAAACCTCCAAGGAGGAACCCTGTAGAAAACTGCAACGTGACACGTGTTCACTGCACGTGGCACAAGCCGGAGAAGAAAATGTAAATAAAGCCTAGGAACAAAAACTCAGAGCCCTAATGAGTAAGTCTGGATTTGCAGGAGAGGAGAAAGACAGCTTGGCACTCACAGCCTCACTGAGTACATTTTCTCCACCTAAGTGAGGCCACATGTTAATTTACTCGTGGGGGAGCAGCCAGCACAAAGCCTGTCCCTGCCAGTGATATGAACACCCTGGCCAGGCACATGCAACCAGCAGCGCATCTTCACTGGGGCCATATCCATGGCTCCTGTGCTCTGTGGCTCTGCTCCTGCCTGGGTAAGGACTCTGTCCCCACAAAGACCACCACTGTTCTGCTTTTCTCCCACTCTGGGTAAGTTTTGCCTGTTCTGGAACCTCCTATTCATGGGCTCATACAATATGTTCTCCGTTGGGAACTATGTTCTTTTGGTGCAGCGTGAGGCTGTGTGTGCCAGCGGTGCTTTTATTGCTGAGCAGCTTTCCATTGTGTGCCTGAACACAGATTGCTTTCCATTCTGCTATTGGTGGAATCCTGGGATATTTCCAGTTTGGGGATACTATGAATGAAGCTGCTATGAACATCCTAATACACATCTTCTGGTGAAGTCATCATAGCATTTGGAGACCAAGTTTTTGTCATCGTTTATTCAGAGCCTAAAGGACCAGAGGAAAAACCTGCCCAGGGTCACACAAGGCTGAGAAGCCCAGTAAAGCACTCTCTGACGTCAGCGACTCAGGTCCTTTGGTCTTGTGCCTGGCCTGGACGGAGTCAGGCCTGTTCAACTTTCTCACCCTGTCACCTCAGGTTGCCCATATCCCATTTACAACATCAGGATTAGCTTCCAGGCCTCTGCGGGGTGAAGAAGGGGGACTGGCTTTCCTATTTCACTTTTAGCCTGGGCTTAGGTTATGAGCAGGTCAGAAAGGGGCAATGAGGCTGGGTGTGGTGGCTCACGCCCATAATCCCAGCACTTTGGGAGGCCAAGGCGGGCGGATCACCTGAGGTCAGGAGTTCAAGACCACCCTGGCCAACATGGCAAAACCCCATCTTTACTAAAATACAAAAATTAGCCGGGGATGGTGGTGCATGTCTCTAATCCCAGCTACTTGGGAGGCTGAGGCAGACTTGCTTGAACCTGGGAGGCAGAGGTTGCAGTGAGCTGAGATCGCGCCACTGCACTCCAGCCTGGGCGATAGAATGAGACTTCATCTCAGAAAAAAAAAGGGAGGGGTGGTGGGCAGGGAGGTCAACGAGGTCACGTTTCCCACGCGCTGGGTGAACACTGGTGCTCCATGAAAGGGTCACTTAGGCAAAGCAGCCCCAAATGCAGAAGGAGCTGAGAAACCAAAGAACAAGGCATACACATCCAATGTGTCAGCAAACAGTGGTTTATTTGGGGAACTTAAGGCAGAAGCATGGTCTTGGGTGACAGCAAGACAGGTGTCCACACTCCCAGACCCAGGGCTTGTACACCATGGAGAAAGTGTGTATTGCTCTACAGAAACGATGGCAGCAATCCAGAACAGGCAGGACTGCTGTGCGTCACAGCCTAGAATTTGTGTGATAACATCAGGGTTGACACGTTCTCACACTAAGGATAGGAAACTAAGTCCTTTCTCACACTAAGGACAGGAAATTAAGTCCAGGCCCTTTCATGGAACACCAGTGTTCCATGGTATTCCTAATTAAGTAGGAGTCAGGAGGCATTCCTGGGACTGGAGCTAATCAGAGTCAACACGGCAGGTTTGCAGCCCAAATGGTCACTTTGTCTCTGCAGTTGGTGACTCCCTTCCCCTCTGAGTCTCCTTATCCCTGTGTGCAAATGAAGGGGATTAGGGTCACTCTGGGGCTCATTCTGGGCCTGATGGTCTCTGAGGTTCACCATCAGTGATGGGTTAAGTGAAGTGGGGTGTCTTTACCCTCTGCTTGCTCCAGTCACTTGGCCCAGAGGCCCCCCTCCAAGTGAGCTCCAGGAGGGCTCCTGATACTCCACTCCCAGAACACAGCACCAAGGATGCCATGGTGGTCAGTGTTTTAAAATGTACCTGGGAGTTGCTTTTTATACGGATATGGCAAGGCTTAGAGATCTGGAGACATTTGCCATTGAAAACTAGTTCCATCCTGGCTAACACGACGAAACCCCGTCTCTACTAAAAAAATACAAAAAACTAGCCGGGC
>NW_012117288.1:756606-771703 GCF_000951035.1 Colobus angolensis palliatus
AGCTGAGATTGCACCACTTCACTCCAGCCTGGGCAAAAGAGCGAAACTCCATCTCAAAAAGGAAAAGAAAAGAAAACTAATTAGTTGGCCAGGCGCAGTCGCTCACGCCTGTAATCCCAGCACTTTGGGAGGCTGAGATGGGCAGATCACTTGAGCCCAGGAGTTTGAGACCAGCCTGGGCAAAATGGTAAAACCCCGTCTGTACAAAAATACAAAAATTAGCCAGACGTAGTCGGGCATGCCTGTAGTCCCAGCTACTCGGGAGGCTGAGGCAGGAGGATCACTTGCACTGGGGAGGTGGAGGCTGCAGTGAACTGTGATTCTGCCACTGCACTCCAGCCTGGGCGACAGAATGAGACTGTGAGGATCCCACCACAAAAAAAAAAGAAAAAAAAAAGAAAAAAAGAAAAATAGTCACAGTTCTCAAGAGGAGGGAGCACGCCACTCCATGCAGGGCCATGCAGAGAAGCACTGGGGTTGACCAGAAGGCAGGAGCAAGGGGACGGCGTGGATAAAAGCTTTACTGAGTTTTATCTGGAAGGAATGGGCAAAGCAAGGTGAGTAGGCCTAGGGTTGGTTAGTTTGAATAATTTCCATAGACTCTGGGGTGTAGGGTGTCCCAAGTTGTCTGTTACCTGGCCCTGGGATGATCTGGGGTACAGAGGAGCTGCAGAGCCAGCCTGTGGACCTCCTGGCAGAGTTTCCTGTAGGCACTGCTCACCTCTCCTCCACCTTCCCAGAGCTTTACTGCCAATGAGCAGAAAGTCCAAAGAATTGGGAAAGTATCTGCAGAGACCTGTCTTAAACTATGTACAGGCTTCCAGAAAACAGTCATTTGACTGGAGACCAAGTTAGGCTGTGGGTTGGAGAGAGTTGGGAGAAAATGACAGTGACATTTGTTTTTCTACCAAGAGACCTAGTGCCTCTGCTGGGAGGTGAGGGAGCTTCTACACTGGGCTAATCTCTGAACTGCTCCTCTAGGGCTGAGGCACCCCAGCCATGCGTGATGCCCTGAGCAGGACAGTCTGACCAGGAGTGGGCACCAGAGCAGAGTGAAGGTCAGAGTTGCTAAAGCCCACACCATGGGTGGCCTGGGGCTCTGAGGATTCCCTGGAGTGGCTGTGGACTGTTGAGCCTGGCAATATATTTCACACCACTTTTTTTTTTTTTTTTTTGGAGACATAGTCTCACTCTGTAGCCCAGGCTGGAGTGCAGTAGCATGATCTTGGCTCACTGCAACCTCCACCTCCCAAGTTCAAGCGATTCTCCTGCCTTGGCCTGCTGAGCAGCTGGGATTACAGGCGTGCACCACCACACCCAGCTAATTTTTGTACTTTTAGTAGAGACGGGGTTTCACCATGTTGGCCCGGCTGGTCTCGAACTCCTGACCTCATGATCCATCCGCCTTGGCCTCCCGAAGTGCTGGGTTTACAGGCGTGAGCCACCATACCTGGTCTACCTTTTTTTTTTTTGAGACAGAGTCTCACTCTGTCACCCAGGCTGGAGTGCAGTGGCATGAAATTGGCTCACTGCAACCTCCACCTCCCGAGTATCCTCCAGCCTCAGCCTCCCGAGTAGCTGGAATTATAGGCATGCACCACCACCCCTGGCTAATTTTTGTATTTTTTGTAGAGATGAGGTTTCACCATGTTGGCCAGGGTGGTCTTGAACTCAGGTAATCCACCTGCCTCAGCCTCCCAAAGTGCTAGGATTACAGGTGTGAGCCACCGCGCCTGGCTTTTTGTATTTATTTTATTTTATTTTTTTGAGATGGAGTTTTGCTCTTGTTGCCCAGGCTGGAGTACAATGGCACAATCTCGGCTCACCGCAACCTCCGCCTCCCAAGTTCAAGCAATTCTCCTGTCTCAGCCTCCCGAGTAGCTGGGATTACAGGTGCACACCACCACGCCTGGCTAATTTTTGATATTTTTAGTAGAGACGGGCTTCACCATGTTGACCAAGCTGGTCTTGAACTGCTAACCTTGTGATCTGCCTGCCTCCGCCTCCCAAAGTGTTGAGATTACAGGCATAAGCCACTGCACCCAGCCCATTTTTTTGTATTCTTTTAAAATAGAGAAGTGGGGCTGGGTGCGGTAGCTCACGCCTGTAATCCCAGCACTCTGGGAGGCCAAGGCGAGCGGATCATGAGGTCAGGAGATCGAGACCATCCTGACTAACACTGTGAAACCCCGTCTCTACTAAAAAATACAAAAAATTAGCCAGGCGTGGTGGCGGGCGCCTGTAGTCCCAGCTACTTGGGAGGCTGAGGCAGGAGAATGGTGTGAACCCGGGAGGTGGAGCTTGCAGTGAGCCGAGATCGCATCATTGCACTCCAGCCTGGGTGACAGAGTGAGACTCCATCTCAATTAAAAAAAAAAAAAAAAAAATAGAGAAGTGCTTTCACCATGTTGGTCAGGCTGGTCTCAAACTCCTGACCTCAAGTGATTCTCCTGTCTCAGCCTCCCAAAGTGCTGGGATTACAGGAGTAAGCCACCGTGCCTAGCCTGTGCATTAGATTTATCTGATTTCAAAAATCTCCAAGACCCACGAAAATGTATGAATTAGTATGACAAAAGATCCCCCCACCATGCAAATATGTGAATCCTAAAAAATCTGAGCCAGGGCCAGGTGCGGTGGCTCACGCCTGTAATCCCAGGACTTTGGGAGACTGAGGTGGGCAGATCACGAGGTCAAGAGATCAAAACCATCCTGGCCAACATGGTGAAACCCGTCTCTATTAAAAATACAAAAATTAGCTAGGCGTGGTGGCGTGCGCCCGTAGTCCCAGCTACTTGGCAGGCTGAGGCAGGAGAATCACTTGAACCCGGGAGGCTGAGTTTGCAGTGAGCCAAGATGTCATCATTGCACTCCAGCCTGGTGACAGAGCAAGACTCCATCTCAAAAAAAAAAAAAAAAGAAAGAAAAGAAAAGAAAATCTGACTCAGGTGTGACCTCAAAAACCAACCATCCAAAATGTCCATTCTACAGATAGGGAACTCGTGACCCAAAGAATAAAGCTTGTCCAAGATCAAACTGAAGCTCACGATTTGGGAATAGAAACCAATGGCAAGGACATAAATGGGATGTCCATCACTTATTTGTTTATTTATTTATTTATTTTGAGATGGAGTCTTGCTCTGTCGCCCAGGCTGGAGTGCAGTGGCTCAATCTCGGCTCACTGCAAGTTCTGCCTCCCGGATTCACACCATTCTCCTGCCTCAGCCTCCCGAGTCACTGGCACTACAGGCATGCGCCACCACACCCAGCTACCTTTTTTGTATCTTTTGTAGAGACAGGGGTTTCATCATGTTGGCCAGGCTGGTCTCAAACTCCTGACCTCAAGTGATCCACCCCCTCTGCCTCCCAAACTGCTGGGATTATAGGCGTGAGCCACTGTGCCCAACCTGGGTCACCAATTTCAGGGGCTGGAAAATCAAGCACAGGCTTATTCCCCCCTCGGTGCCTGGAGTGCCCTGTAATGGCTAGTTCAATAACTGCCTGGAACATCTTAAAGTAAGACAAGACATAGTCATGAATATTTTAAGTCCTTCACTGCTCTCCAGCAACCTCCCCTCCATCATTAGTGTACGTGTTGGGGAAACATACACGTCATTGAAATTTAAGTGCCATGATGATGAACCTTTTTTTTTTTTTGAGACAGGTTTTGGCTCGGTCTCTCAGGTTGGAGTGCAGTGGTGAGATCATAGCTCACTGCAGCCTTGACCTCCTGGCCTCAAGCCGTCCTCCCACCTCAGCCTCCTGAGTAGATGGGACTACAGGCGCACACCACCATAACTGGCTAATTTTTGTACTTTTTCTAGAGATGGAGTCTCACTATGTCGCCCAGGCTTGTCTCAAACTTCTGGGCTCCAGCCATCTTCTGGCCTTGGCCTCGCAAAGTGCTGAAATTATGGGCGTAAGCCTGGCGAGGATGAATATTTTGTCTGCTTTGTTCAGGGTAATGGTCTCTGTGCCCATGACAGTGACCACACCCATGCATAATAGACAATGAATAAATACTTGCTGAATGGCTGAATGAATCAAGTACTCACTCTGCACACAGCCCTATTTCTGGATTTTTGAGGTGCTTCAATCAACAGATATTTACCAGTGGCTTTCTGTGTGCAATATACCATGATGACAGTCATGGAGTCAGAAAAATTTTAAAGCCACTATTCATGTCCTAATAGAGTTGCTGTTTATCAGCGTACAGGACAAACCACAAGTCGTAAGTGTAGAGATAACATGGCAAAGATGAAGGGGGTGAGCAAAGCCATGGGGGCAAGCCAGGCAGGCGGACAGACTGCAGTCATGCTCTGGAGCTTCCTGGGGAGATGGCACGCACCTCCAGGTAGGAGAAGAAGTGGGCTTTCAGGACAGGAGGAGGGACGGCTTTCCAGGGCTGGGGCCAATGCCTTCCTCATCTTCCATCTCTGAATTCTGCATTCTTCCTTCTCGCTCACCACAGTCGTGGGGACTGAATTCCCGAATTCCTAAGACTTCCCTTTCCCGGGGAACTCGGGGAACTCAGTCACTGTCCTGCCCACCTCTCCGATGGCTCCTCCTATCCCTGGCCACATCCACCTGTGGATGCTTGTTGCCGTCACACAGTCCCACAGCCAGCCCCACAACTGAGCGCCCACAGTGTTTAGAATCCTGCAGCCGCTGGCCCCAGGCTTTGACTCCTCGGGCTGAGGCCTTTAAGGACATCAGCAGGACCGAGCCAAAGGAGCTCCGCCCACCCAGCCAGAGAACACTGATGCAGGGAGATGGAAACAGGATTCAGTTACTGAGACCTTGTTTACACAAAGATATTCTAAGAGAACTCATAGATGGGAGGGAGTTGAGTCTTGGCTGCTGAAGCAGGCGAAAAGAGAAGTAAACTGATCTCCATAGACCATGGAGAGGTTCTGGGCAGATGGCACTGTGGGAAGAAGACAGGAGCAACGGTTGGATGGAAGGCAGGTGTGCTTTGAGTGTGACAGACAGCGGAAGACCGGGTTCAGCAGGGCCCTAGGGGTTCCAGGTCATGTCACAGCTTTCTTAAGGTATAGTTCAGGCCGGGCGCGGTGGCTCAGGCCTGTAATCCCGGCACTTTGGGAGGCCGAGGTGGCTGGACCACTTGAGGTCAGGAGTTCGAGACCAGTCTGACCAACATGGAGAAATCCCATCTCTACTAAAAACGCAAAAATTAGCGGGGGGTGATGGTGGGTGCCTATAATCCTAGCTACTTGCGAGGCTGAGGCAGAAGAATCGTTTGAACCTGAGGGGCGGAAGTTGCAGTGAGCAGATATCGCGCCATTACACCTCAGCCTGGGCGAAAGAACGAAACTCCGTCTCTCTCACACACACACACACACATACACACACATAAATGGAGTGATGCACATGGTCCTCTGTGACTGCCTTCTTTCCTTTGCATGTACTTCCAAGGTTCATCCATGTTGGAGCGTGGATCAGTACCTCATTCCTTTTCATGACTGGAGAATACTCCAGTGTAAGATAAACTACATTTGGTTATCAGTTGATGGACATTTGGGTTCTTTCCACCTTTGGCTACCATGAACATACCATGAATGTTTATGTACGAGTTTTTGTGTGCATATGTTTTCACTTTTCTTGGATATAATCTGAGCGGAATTGCTGAGTCAAATGATGATACTGGTTAGCTTGGGAACTGCCAGACTATCTCCCAAAGGGGCTACAACACTTTACATTCCCACCAACAGCATTTAAGGGTTTCATTTATCAACACGTCTCCAACTTCTTGCCAACACTTGTTATGACTTGTCTTTTTTTACTATACCCATCCTAGTGGGTGTCAAGTGGCATCTCAGTGTGGTTTGGATTTGCACTTCCATGATGACAATCGATACTGAGCATCTTTTCATGTGCGTTGGGTAGTTTGTGTGTGTGTGTGTGTGTGTATATATATATAGTTTTTTCTTTTTTCCAGGATGGAGTTTTGCTCTTGTTGTCCAGGCTGGAGAGCAGTGGCGCAATCGTTGCTTACTACAACCTCCTCCTGGGTTCAACCAATACCCCTGCCTCAGCTTCCCGAGCAGCTGAGATTACAGGCATCCACCACCAGCCCCGGCTAATATTTTGTATTTTTAGTAGAGATGGGGTTTCACCATGTTGGCCAGGCTGGTCTCGAACTCCTGACTTCAGGTGATCCACCCACCTCGGCCTCCCAAAGTGCTGGGATTACAGGCGTGAGACACCGTGCCCGGCCAGTTTGTATATCTTCTTTGGGGGAAATTTCAGACCTTTTATCTATTTTTAAAATTCAGTTGTCTTTTTATTATTGTATTGTAAGAGTTCTTTATATATTTGATATGTTTGGGTCACAGGGACAGATCCCTCATGAATGGCTCAGTGCCCTCCCCATGGTAATAAGTGAGTTCTCACTCTCTTAGTTCACTCGAGAACTGGTTGTTAAAAGGAGCCTGGCACCTCCTTGCCTCTCTCCCACTCTCACACTTGCCATGTGATGTGCCTATTCCCTCTTTGCCTTCTGCCATGATTATAAGTTTCCTGAGGCCTTCTCAGAACTGAGCAGATGTAGATGCCTGCTTGTACAGCCTGCAGAACCGTGAACCAAATAAATGTCTTTGTAAATTACCCAGGCTCAGGTATTTATTTATAGCAGTGCAAAAAGGACTAACAACATTCTAGATATGAATTCCTTGTCAGGTATATTATTTGCAAATATTTTCACCCATTATGTGGGCTGTCTTTTCATTTTATTGATAGTGTCATTTGAAACACAAAAGTTTTTAATTTTGATGAAGCCAAATGTATCTATTTTTTATTATGTTGTTTGTGCTTTTGACATAATGTCTAAAAACCCAAGCTCACAAAGTCTTAGCCCTTTGTTTTCTTCTAAAAGAGTTATAGTTTGGGCTCTTACATTTTGGTCTTTGGTCTATTTTGACTTAATTTTGTACATGGCATGAGGTGGGCATACAACTTCATTCTTTTGCATGTGGATAGCCAGTTATCCCAGAACCATTTGTTGAAAAAACTATTCTTTTTCCACTGAATGGTCTTTGCAACCCTGTTGAAAATCAGTTGACCATAGATAGATGAATTTATTTCTGGACTCTCAATTTTATTCCATTGATCTATATGTCTATCCTCATGCCAGTACCACTGTCTCTTAGTTACTGTTGCTTTATAGTAAATTTTGAAATCCAGAAGTATGAGTCCTCCAACTTTGTTCTTTTTCAAGATTGTTTTGGCTACACTGCTGCATCGAGTACCCATACAAATTTTAGAACCAGCTTGTCAGTTTCCACAAAGGATCCAGTCATTATTTTGATAGAATTGCATTGATTCTCCAGATCAATTTCAGAGGTACCAACATCTTAACAATATTCCCACCCACAAACATGGAAAGTTTTATTTAGGTCTTTCTTAATTTCTTTCAATGAAGTTTTGTAGTTTTTAGAGTATAAATTTTATACTTCTCTTATTAAATTTATTCCTATATACTTTACTATTTTAAGGATATTTAAAATATAATTATTTTCTTAATTTTATTTTTGAATTGTTCATTGCTAGTATATATATTTTTATTTTTTATTTCTTTTTTTACATTTTGTTAAGAGGTGGGATCTTGTTATTTTGCCCAGGCTGGTCTTGAACTGCTGAGCTCAAGCAATCCTCCTTGGCCTCCCAAAGTGCTGGGATTACAGGTGTGAGCCACCACACCCGGCCCATTGCTAGTAGGTAGAAATACAATAGATTTTTGCAGAGCAATCTTTTATCCTGCAAACTTGTGGAATTAAAAGGTTTTTGTGGATTCCTTAGGATTTTCTGTGTATCCTGTGGATTCATCTGGAATAGGGATAATTTTACTTCTTCCTTTCCAATCTAGATGACTTTTATTTCTTGCTTTCATTTAAAATCTCTACTACAAGGTTTAAAAGAAGTGATGGTCTTCTAAGTTCCCGATCTTAGAAATGGGGTAAAGCATCTGTCTTTCACTATTAAGTGCAATGTTAGCTGTAGGCTTTTCTTAAGATGCCCTTTAGAAAACTCCCACGCTATTCCAAGACTGTTGGATGCTGACTCCCCTTTCCTAGACTTTATCGTGAAAGGGTGTTGGATTTTTGTCAAATGCTTTTTCTATGTCTATTGGTTTTGTTTAGATTCTATTGATATGGTGTCTTACATTAATTGATTTTGGATTTTTTTTTTTTTTTTTTTTGAGACAGAGTTTCACTCTGTCGCCCGGGCTGGAGTGCAGTGGCCAGATCTCAGCTCACTGCAAGCTCCGCCTCCCGGGTTTACGCCATTTTCCTGCCTCAGCCTCCCGAGTAGGTGGGACTACAGGCGCCCGCCACCTCGCCCGGCTAGTTTTTTGTATTTTTTAGTAGAGACGGGGTTTCACCATGTTAGCCAGGATGGTCTCGATCTCGTGACCTCGTGATCCGCCCGTCTCGGCCTCCCAAAGTGCTGGGATTACAGGCTTGAGCCACCGCGGCCATCCTGATTTTGGATTTTTAAACCAGCCCGATATTCCCTGGACAAATCCCACTTAAGCATGTCATACAGCTCTTTTTACATTTTGCTGAATGTGGTTTGCTCTGGATTTTGTTGAGGATTTTCTTCCTCTGTATTTAGATTATACATTGGTCTGTAGTTTGCTTTTCTTGTGATATATTTGATTTGCGTAACAGGGTGATACTGGCCTCATAGAATGAGCTAGGAAATGTTCCCTCTTCTTCTGTCTTTTGGAAGAGTTTGTAAAAAATTGATATTAATTCTTTAAATGTTCAGTAGAATTTTCCTTGGCCAGGCACCGTGGCTCACACCTGTAATCCCAGCACTTTGGGAGGCTGAGACAGGCGGATCACGAGGTCAGGAGATTGAGACCATTCTGGCTAACACAGTGACACCCCGTCTCTACTAAAAATACAAAAAAAAAATTAGCTGGGCATGGTGGCGGGCGCCTGTAGTCCCAGCTACTTGGGAGGCTGAGGCGGGAGAATGGAGTGAACCCGGGAGGCGGAGAGCTTGCCTTGTAGTGACCCGAGATCGCACCACTGCACTCTAGCCTGGGCAACAGAGCAAGACTCCGTCTCAAAAACAAAAGAAAAAAAAGAATTTTCCTGTAAAGCCCTCTGGGACTAGGCTTTCCTTTGTGGGTAGTTTACTAATTCAATCTCTTGTTATAAATGTATTCATATTTTCTGTTTCTTGTGTCAGTTTTGGTAATTTGTGTGTCTCTAGAAATTTGCCCATTTCATCTCACTTACCTAATTTGTTAGCACTTAAGTGTTCATAGTATTCATTCATAATCCTTTTTGTTGGTAGTAATGTCCCCATTCATTCTAATCCTTCATTTCTAATTATAGAATGTGAGAAGAATATGTGTTCTACTGTTGTTAGGCGGAGTGTTCTAAATGTGTCTATTAGTTGGTTCACAATGATGCTCAAGCCTTCTATTTTCTTGCTCTTCTGTCTAATTGTTCTATCTATTAAAAGTGGGTGGGGCCGGGCACAGTGGCTCATGCCTGTAATCCCAGCACCTTCGGAGGCTGAGGTGGGCAGATCACCTGAGGTCAGGTGTTCAAGACCAGCCTGGTCAACATGGAGAAACCCCATCTAAATACAAAATTAGCCAGGTGTGGTGGCGCATACCTGTAATCCCAGCTACTCTGGAGGCTGAGGCAGGAGAATCTCTTGAACCCAGGAGGCGGAGGTTGTGGTGAGCCAAGATCTTACCATTGCACTCTAGCCTGGGCAACAAGAATGAAACTCTGTCTCAATAAATAAATTAATTAATTAAATGTGGGGTACTGAAGTCTCCAACTATTATTAACAGCTTTATATTTATCCCTTCAATTCATGTATTTTGGTTCTCTGTTGCTAGGTACATGTATTATTGATAATTGTTATTCTTCTGGATGAATTTTGTCAATACAGATGCTCCTCAACTTAAACAATGGGATTACATCCTGAGAAGTTTATTGTAAGTTGAAAGTGTGGTAAGTTGAAAATGCATTTAATACACTGAACCTACTAAACATCATAGTTTAGCCTAGCCTATCTTAAACAAGCTCAGAACACTTACATTAGCCTAGAGTTGGACAAAATCATCTAACACAAAGCCTATTTTATAATGTGTTGAATATCTCGTGTAATTTATTGACTATTGTACTGGAAGTGAAAAACTGGGCCTCCAATCTGCGGCTCTGGCCAGGCCCACCGCACCCTGCACCAGGGGTCCTGGCAACCACTAAATATTTTTGTTTAATTTTTTTTTTTTTTTTTTTTTTTTTGAGACAGAGTCTCGCTCTGCCGCCCAGGCTGGAGTGCAGTGGCCGGATCTCAGCTCACTGCAAGCTCCGCCTCCTGGGTTTACGCCATTCTCCTGCCTCAGCCTCCCAAGTAGCTGGGACTACAGGCGCCCGCCATGTCGCCCGGCTAGTTTTTTGTATTTTTTAGTAGAGACGGGGTTTCACCATGTTAGCCAGGATGGTCTCGATCTCCTGACCTCGTGATCCGCCCGTCTTGGCCTCCCAAAGTGCTGGGATTACAGGCTTGAGCCACTGCGCCCGGCCTGTTTAATTTATTTTAAAATCAAAAGTATGAAGTATGGTTTCTACTGAATGTGCCCTTGTCTCCCACCATCACAAACTTGAAAATCGTATGCCAAATCATTTTAGTCGGAGACCATCTGTACATAATGTTCTAATTTGTCTGTGGTAAAGTGAGTTTGTTTGTTTGGTTTTGGTTTTTTTGAGACAGGGTCTTGCTCTGTCACCCAGGTTAGAGTGCAGTGTGTGACCATAGCTCACTGTAACTGTGAACTCCCGGGCTCGAGCAATCTTCCTGCCTCAACTCTTTTTTTTTGTGGGGGGGGGGCGAGTTGCTTGGGACAGGATCTTGCTCTGTTGCCCAGGCTGGAGTGCAGTGGTGTAATGTGGGCTCACTGCAACCTCCGCCTCCCAGGTTCGAGCAATTCTTGTGCCTCAGCCTCTCAAGTAGCTGGGATTACAGGCGCATGCCACCACTTCCAGCTAATTTTTGTATTTTTCTGGAGAGGGGGTTTCACCATATTGGCCAGGGTGGTCTCGAACTCCTGACCTCAAGTGATCCACCTACCTCAGCCTCCAAAGTGCTGGGATTACAGGCGTGAACCACCACGCCCAGCCTATAAAGAATGACTTCTGACATTTTGCTATTTGTTTTCCATATGTCCTACATCTCTTTCCTCCTTCAGTTAGTTCATTAACTGCGGTTTCTCGTGTCTGATTTTTTCTAGGGTATTTTTTGTAGTTGTATCTACCCACTTAGCACATTTCAAGTCTTTAATATACTATTGTTAACTATATTCACATTGCTGTACATTAGATCCACGTCCTCACTAACATGTTATCTTTTGTCTTTTTCGTAATAGCCGTTTCAACAGGTGTGAGGTGATAGCTAATTGTGGGTTTGATTTGCATTTCCCTAATGATTGGTGGTGTTGAGTGCCCTTTCGTATATCTATTGGCTGCTGTATGTATGTCTTCTTCTTCTTTTTTTTTCCTTTTTGAGATGGAGTCTCACTCTGTCACCCAGGCTGGAGTGCAGTGGTATGATCTCAGGTCACTGCAACCCCCACCTTCTGGGCTCAAGCGATTCTCCTGCCTCAGCCTCCCGTGTAGCTGGGACCACAGGTATGTCCCACCACACTGGTTAATTTTTGTATTTTCAGTAGAGACAGGGTTTCACCATATTGGCCAGGCTGGTCTCCAACTCCTGAGCTCAAGGGATCCATCTGCCTGCCTTGGTCTTCAATAGTGCTGGGATATAGGAATGAGCCACCATGCCTGGCCTGTATGTCTTCTTCTGAGAAGTGTCTATTCAGGTATTTTGCCCATTTAAAACCTGAATTATGGGCGGGCACGATGGCTCACGCCTGTAATCCCAGCACTTTGGGAGGCCAAGGTGGGTGGATCGTCTGAGGTCTGGAGTTCAAGACGAGCCTGGCCAACATGGTGAAACTCTGTCTCTACTTAAAAAATTAAAAAATTAGCCAGGCATGATGGTGGGCACCTGTAATCCCAACTACCTGGGAGGCTGAGGCAGGAGAATCACTTGAACCTGGGAGGCAGAGGTTGCGGTGAGCCAAGATCATGCCATTGTACTCCAGCCTGGGTGACAGAGCAAGACTCCATCTCAAAAATAAAAAAAAAAAAAATTAAAATTGAGTTATTTGGGTTTTTTTGTTTATTTGGCTGAGTTGTATGAATTCCTGATATATTTTGGATATTTATTTACCCCTTATCAGATACACTGTTTTCAAACATTTTTTCTCACCCCATAGGTTGCCTTTTCCACTCTTTTGTTTCTTTTGCTATGCAGAAACTTTTCAGTTTGATGCAATCCACTTGTCTATTTTTGCCTTTGTGCTTTTAGTGTCATACAAAAAAAAAAATTACCCAGATAAATGTCAAGAATCTTACCCCTGTGTTTTCTTCTTCTAATAGTTTTGTAGTCTCCAGTCTTAAGTTTATATCTTTAATCTATTTTTCATTGATTTTTGTACATGATGTGAGGTAAAGTTCCAATTTCATTCTTCTGCATGTAGACATCTAGTTTTCCCAACATTGAAGAGATTATCCTTTCCTCACTGTGTTTTCTTGGCATCCTTATCAAAGATAAGTTGACCATAGATGAGTGGATTTATTTCTGGGTTTTCTATTCCATTCTATAGGTCTATATGTCTGTTTTATGTCAGTACCATACTATTTTGATTAATGTAGCTTTGAGTTTCTGTTGTTGTTTTGTTTTTGAGACAGTGTCTTATTCTGTCACCCAGAATGCAGAGTTGTGATCATTGTAATCTCCAACTCCTGGGCTCAAGCAGTCCTCCCACCTCAGCCTCCTGGGTAGCTAGGACTGTAGGTGCATGCCACCATGCCCAGCGTAAATTTTTTGCAGAGACAGGATCTTTTTATGTTGCCCCAGCTGGTCATGAACTCTTGTAATATATTTTGAAAACAAGAGTTGTGATGCCTCTAGCTTTTCTTCTTGCTCAACGTTGCTTTGGCTATTTGGGGTCTTTGTGGTTCCATATGAATTTTAGGATATTTTTCTATTTCTGTAAAGAATGCCATTGAGGCCAGGTGCAGTGGCTCATGCCTGTAATCCCAGCACTTTGGGAGGCCAAGGTGGGTGGATCACCTGAAGTCAGGAGAAACCCTGTCTGGTCAACATGGTGAAACCCTGTCTCTACTAAAGATACAAAAAATTAACTGGGTGTGGTGGCGCACACCTGTAATCCCGGCTATTTGGGAGGCTGGGGCAGAAGAATTGCTTGAACCCAGGAAGCAGAGGTTGCAATGAGCCAAGATCATGCCATTGCGCTCCAGCCTGGGCTACAAGAGTGAAACTTAATCTCAAAAATAAAAAAATAAAAAAATAAAAAATAGGCCGGGCACAGTGGCTCATGCCTATAATCCCAGCACTTTGGGAGGCTGAGCCACATGGATCACCTGAGGCCAGGAGTTCAAGACCAGCCTGACCAACATGGAGAAACCCCTCTCTACTAAAAAACAAAACAAAATTAGCCAAGCGTGGTGGCACATGCCTGTAATCCCAGCTACTCAGGAGGCTGAGGCAGGAGAATCTCTTGAACCCGGGAGGTGGAGGTTTCAGTGAACTGAGATCATGCCATTGCACTCCATCCTGGGTAACAAGAGTGAAACTCTGTCTCAAAAAAAAAAATAAAAGAAATAAAAGAAAATAAAAAATAAATGAACTTCCCTCTCCTTAACCCACTCCATGTATATGTGTCATTAATCTTCTCAGCGTGAGATGACAAACCCTGTCTCTACTAAAAATACAAAAAATAGCTGGGCGTGGTGGTGCACGCCTGTAATCCCAGCACTTTGGGAGGCCGAGGTGGGTAGATCACCTGAGGTCAGGAGTTTGGGACCAGCCTGACCAACATGGTGAAACCCCTTCTCTACTAAAGATACAAAAAATTAGCTGGGCGTGGTGGCACATGCCTATAACCCCAGTTACTTGGGAGGCTGGAGCAGGAGAATCACTTGAACCCGGGAGGTAGAGGTTGAAGTGAGCCAAAGTCACACCATTGCACCCCAGCCTGGGCAACAGGGCAAGGCCCTGTCTCAAAAACAAACAAACAAACAAACAAACAAGCAACTCTTGCATGCAAGCCATCAGGGAGGTCAGGTCTTAAGCATGAGCTGCCTAATTCTCCTTATTCGGCACCCTGCAAATAAACACCCTCCTTTCTCCCTATGCAAACCTCAGTGTGGATGTTTGGCCTCACTGTGCCAGGCAAGCAGACTCCAATCCGGTCTGGTAACACTATTCTCTATTAGACTTATTTATGTTCTAACCTTTATTATTTTCTTATTTCTGCTAACTTTGATTTTAGTTTGTTCTTTTTCTAGTTCCTTTAGATGTAACGTTAGTTGCTTATTTGAGACCTTTCTTCTTTTTTAGTATAGGCATTTATCACTACAAACTTTCCTCTTAGTATGTTGTGTTATTTTTTTTATGTGTCTTGAGATACTGTAAACCAAAGATAAAATTCTAAGCCCCACAACTGACGGAATGGATCCCTCCTCTCAGCCGAGGGGATTCCAAAGTAAACTTAAGAAACTAGTTGAGGCCATGATGGAAAGGGGGTTGGACATGCCTTGTTATGGCCTCCTCCCTTTGGAATTCAGGCACAACTCCCAGCATTAACATTAAAACAGAGATCTCAAGACTGACAAAACAGTCTTTGTAGTAATAAAAATTTGACACCAAATCCTAACCTGACCCTAGTATAGCATCACATGACAGACAGCAGGCCCCAAAAGAAATTAAAATATTTTACTTCAAAATATATTTTTTTGCCATATTTTGAAATGGCCCTCCAATGCTGTCTCTTGTGGGGAGAATTCACATTCTGTAAAGAATTCCCTTCCTTTTCTAGGTCTTTCTCTGATCCTGAAGAGATTAGCTGTGACTCTAGCACCTTTTAAAGGTCTGAATAGGAAACATTTGCCATCTATTGCCTCTAAAGGCAGCCACCTATGAGACTTCATTTACATAGTAAGAACCTTGGTCTGTAGGATCT
>NW_012117288.1:772204-781313 GCF_000951035.1 Colobus angolensis palliatus
TTTTTTAGTAGAGATGGGGTTTTACCGTGTTAGCCAGGATGGTCTTGATCTCCTGACCTCATGATCTGCCCGTGTCGGCCTCCCAAAGTGCTGGGATTACAGGCTTGAGCCACCACACCCGGCCTTCCAGGACCTATCTTAATGTGGACTCTACTGATTCCAGGTCTTTGGATAATAACTCTTTCAACCAATTGCCAATCAGAAAACCTTTTAATCCACCTATGACCTGGAAGTCCCCCGTTTTGAGTCGTCCTGCCTTTCTAGACCAAATCTATGTATATCTTACATGTTCTGATTGGTGTCTGTCTGTAAATTCTGTCCCCTTAAAATGCATAAAACCAAGCTGTAACCTAACCAACTTGGGTACATGTTCTCAGGACCTCCTGTGAATGATGGAGCTGTGTCATGGATCATGGTCCCCACATTTGGCTCAGAATAAATTTCTTCAAATATTTTACAGAGTTTGGGTTTTTCATCAACAATATATTTTTAAAATTTTTATTTATTTTTTAGATGGAATCTCTGTCACTCAGGCTGGAGAGCAGTGGCACCATCTCAGCTCACTGTAACCTAGCCTCCTGGGTTCAAGTAATTCTCCTGCCTCAGCCTCCTGAGTAGCTGGGACTACAGGCATGTGCGACCATGCCTGGCTAATTTTTGTATTTTTAGTAGAGACAGAGTTTCACTATGTTAGTCAGGCTGTTCTCAAACTTCTGACCTCCAAGTGATCTGTTTGCTTCAGCCTCCCAACGTGCAGGGATTACAGGCTTGAGCCAGTGTGCCTGGCCTTCAACAATATTTTTAAATTCCCTTTTGATTTATTTGACTCAATGATTGTTCAAGGGTATGTTGTTTAATTTCCATGTATTTGTGACTTTTCCCATTTTCTTGCTGCTATTGATTTCTAGTTTCATTTCATTGTGGTCAGAAAAGATGCTTGTAATGATTTCAACCTTCTTAAATGTGTTAAGACTTGTTTTGTGATCTGACATGTGACCTATCCTGGAAAGTGTTCCATGTATGCTTGAGAAGAATGTGTATTCTGCAGTTGGGTGGAGAGTTCTGCGTGTGTCTGTTAGGTACTGGTCTATAGTGTTGTTAGAGCCAGCTTTGTTGTTGTTTTTTGGAGACAGAGTTTCGCTCTTACTGTCCAGCCTGGAGTGCAATGGTATGATCTCCGCTCACCGCAACCTCCGCCTGCTGGGTTGAAGTGATTCTCCCGTCTCAGCCTCCCGAGTAGCTGGGATTACAGGCAAGTGCCACCATGCCCGGCTAACTTTGTATTTTTAGTAGAGATGGGGCTTCTCCATGTTGGTCAGGCTGGTCTCGAACTCCCGACCTCAAGTGATCCGCCCGTCTCGGCCTCCCAAAGTGCTGGGATTACAGGCGTGAGCCTCTGCACCCAGCCTGAGCCAGCTTTTTATAGGTTTTCTGTATGGATTCCCTATGCACTCATGCATGTGGGGTATTGAAGTCCCCTCCTATTATTGTATTACTGTTAATTACTCCCTTCAGACCTGTCAATACTTGTATTATATATTGAAGTACTCTGATATTGAGCTCATGTATTTATAATTATTATATATGCCTACTGAATTGACCTTTTATCATCACATGATGACCCCTTGGCTGTCACTCTGCTCTTCCATTTACCGAGATGCTTGCACTCACGTGGCTTTATGCTACCAGCTTGTCTCAAGGGTTTTAGGGCCTGCTCATCCCCATTGCACAGTGTGTAGCAAAGGCATCTCCTACCTCTGCCTTGGCCCTCTGAAGAGAGGCACTCCAACATTCCTGTGGTGCTGGGATTCCTCCCCGGCATACTCTTGGCTGCTTTGGTAAGTGGTGAAATCTTCGGGGGCCTCTGTGGTGCGACCTCACCTGGTGGGTTTACCAGCCTTACATGGCATCATCCATCTGAGCATGCTCATGTCACTGAAACTTCTTCTCATTCCTTCTCCCACTGTCTCTGGCAATGTGGGCCTTTTTAACCTCACTTAGTTTGGGTAATTCCTTTTACCATGCTTCTAGGTGCCAGTGTAGTTACATGTTTTGTTTATTTTTTTGAGACAGAGTCTCACTCTGTTGCCAGGCTGGAGTGCAGTGGCGTGATCTTGGCTTACCGCAACCTCCACCTTCCGGGTTCAAGCGATTCTCCTGCCTCAGCCTCCAAAGTAGGTGGGACTACAGGCGTGTACCACCAAGCCCAGCTAAGTTTTGTATTTTTAGTAGAGACAGGGTTTCACCATGTTGGCCAGGATGGTCTCTATCTCTTGACCTCGTGATCCACCCGCCTCAGACTCCCAAAGTGCTGGGATTACAGGTGTGAGCCACCGCGCCCAGCCATAGTTACATGTTTGTACCAACTTCTGGAGTCCTTTTCCGGATGACAAATCTTATATCCCGGGGGAGTGCTTCCAAATTGAGGAAGTCCTCATCTTCCAAATTTGTTTCTCCCTGCCCTTGACTCAGGTCCTCAGATCCACCCCATGAGGACTCTCCCCATCCCTGCTGGTCCATGGGGACTAGGTCCTGTAGCTTCTTTGGAGCAAAGGATCATCTGTCCCTTTTCAGACTAGCACATACCCAGCTGGGACACACTGTGACTTGATCCTCGTTAGCAGCCTACTGGCCAGATTGTGAGGTGGAGGAAGATCTGAGGTGGGTGATGTGGTTTTGCAGGGGAGTGGCCTCTGCACTGTCTGCAAGCAAGAAAGGAACGCTCCCTCAATAAGGAGGAGGGAGCCAGTTCTGCAGACTCGGAGGATTTGGGAAAATCTGGTGATTCAGGATTTGAGGTTGCATCTAGCCCCATCCATGTTTCATGGTCCTCATTATTTTCCAACCAGCTCATGACCTTGGTGTGGCAGGCCTGTTCAGATGGGGAGTTCCTCGTTTTTTTTTTTTTTTTTTTTTTTGAGACGGAGTTTTGCTCTTGTTGCCCAGGCTGGAGTGCAACGGCATGACCTCGGCTCCTCGCAATCTCCTCCTCCAGGTTCAAGCGATTCTCCTGCCTCAGCTTCCCAAGCAGCTGGGATTACAGGCATGCACCACCACGCCCAGCTAATTTTTTTGTGTTTTTAGTAGGATAGTGTTTCTCCATGTTGGTCAGACTGGTCTCAAACTCTCGACCTCAGGTGATCCTCCCACCTCGGCCTCCCAAAGTGCTGGGACTACAGGTGTGAACCACCGTGCCCAGCCGGAGTTCCCCTTCTTTGGGTGTAGTTACTCACAATTAAGACCTGGGCCCGGGCCTCAGCTTTCTCCACCCTTCAGTGGCTTTACATGCTCTGAAGGAAACCCTGCAGCTTTCTCATGTAGCTTTAAATTGCTGATTAATCAGGCTCTGCTTAGCTGCAGCCACTCCAGTCCCACTCTCCTGACAATGACTGGCTCTCCCACATTCATCATTCGCTGGTACATTCCCTTCCACCTCTGCATCCACCAGCTGTGACAGTTTGAACAATGGTACGTCTGCTCTGTGCAGGGGCATGTACCCACTCCATCTACCCCCAGCAAAAGGGTCCTTATCAGCAGCCAGGCAGTGGGTGATCCAGAGCCAGAATCCCATCTTAGCACCTTCTTCCTCAGACCCCTCCTGGCCTAGCGGTCACAGGTTGGGCTCTCCAGAAGCAGTATCTGAGAGGGAGGTTAGTGTGCAGGTTTCTTAGGGAGTGCCCTGTGATCGCCACCCACAGAAGAGAAGAGAACGAAGCAGGGTCAGGAAGAGGCAGAAACTGGCTGCCTTCAGTGGAGGCCTCGGCCAACCCATGTGTTTATCCCCACCCTGGAAGTGTGTTGCTGAAGGAAATGAGACTGGTTGGGTGGAGGCATGTTTAGAGAGGCCTGACGGCTGAAGGCTGTCTGCCAACAGCATTCCCAGCAGTGTGGCCAAGAAATGTTTCTTTTCCAAAGGGGGATCTGGATGGTCAACTGCAGTGTCCCCTTTAGAGGGAGCGGAGGAAAAGTGAGACGCATGAGAAGCTGGAATCACCAGCTGCCATCATCACCCTCATCATTGTTCCTGTTGTTGCTTTTAACCTGCTCCTTCTATTGCTACTGGAAGTGCTGCAGGGGCTTCGGTATCTACAGAGGGCTCAGTCACCAAGAGTTCAGAATAAGTAGGGCCCTCTAGATCACTCGGCCTCCTCCAGCAAAGATGTCAATCTGGAGGCTGGGAAAGGTGGACTGGTCTGGAGACTATTCTCATAGTTCACAAAGCCAGCTGCACACTAGAATCACCTGGGTACATTTTATCTTTTTCTTTTTTTGAGATAAGAGTCTCAATCTGTCACCCAGGCTGGAGTGCAGTGGCACAATCTCGGCTCACTGCAACCTCCGCCTCACCGGTACAAGCGATTCTCGTGTCTCAGCCTCCCGAGGAGCTGGGACTACAGGCGCCCGCCGCTACACCTGGCTAATTTTTTTGCATTTTTACTAGAAACAGGGTTTCACCGTGTTGGCCAGGCTGGTCTCGAACTCCTGACCTCAGGTAATCCACCTGCCTCTGCCTCCCAAAGTGCTGGGATCACAGGCGTGAGCCACCGTGCCCGGCCGGGAACATTTTTTAAACTATGTCTGGCTCTACCCTCATAAAACTATAAAATTATTTTAATGGTCTGGAGTCGTAGTTGGGATATTCCGTTTTATCTTGTTTTTTGAAACTCCCCAAATACTTATAACGTACAGGCTGACAGGAACACCTGGTTCAATCAGTTCTCTGGGCCCTGACTTTACAGATGCAGAAACCGAGACCAAGAGAGAAGGAGAGATTTGTCCAAGAACACACGGTAGTTAGTGGGAGGAGCCAAACCAGAGTCCTAAACCTTGACCCATTTTCCCACCATTTAACACCACTCCTCGGGCTGAGCAGGGCCTGGTCCTGCAATGAGCTGCAAACAGTCCGTGGGATGACACCTGTACAACTTCCATATTACATCAGCACTTACTTTGTGGAGGTCCCAGGGACTTCTCGGTATAAGGTTAGGCTCAAGGAGTTCCTAGTCAGGAAAAGCTCCCCAGTGTGGGCTTGAGTAAAGGCCAGGTTGGAATTCAAAAGTTGGAGGACAGTAGAACTTCCATTCCGACTGATGGGCCTGAAGAGAAGGGAGCTCAGCAGGGGTGCATGGAGACCAGTGTGACAGATGCAGGGAGAGCGGTGGGCCACAGGAAAAGGGAAGCCAGACTGGGAGGGAGAGGCCAAGCAGTGCCATGAAACCCTAGCCAACAAACCCAGGGCTATGAATGGGTTTGAGACTTGGACCAGAGTCAATGGGGACTTGGAAGCTGCTTGAGCCTGGAAGGCACCTCGCCAGAGGAGAGCTTAGAATGTGGCTTCTGGGAGCAGGCATGGTGTTCAGGTGGACTGAAGGCTGAGACTTAGAGCAAGGAAAACGCCACAGAGTCGCCCTTGTGTTCTGGGAAGGTGGGGCCCAGGTGCCACTCCAGCACTTGTCAGTGCTGCTGTCAACATTTATTATATTAGAACCGGGCATAGTGGTGCAGTGCTATAGTCCCAGGTACTCAGGAGGTTGAGGCAGGAGGATCACTTGAGCCCAGGAGTTTAAGGCTTCAGTGAGCTGTGATCTAAGATCATGCCTGTGAGTAGCCACTGCACTCTGGCGTGGACGATAGAGATAGCAGGACCACATCTCTAAAAAAAATATATAGAGCTCTGCTCCGCTCTGGGCTCTGCTCAGCCATGCCGTGGGACAGCCTTGCCTGCCCCTCACCCTGCCAGCAGGAATCAGTGGCACAGGCACAGGCTACTAATGTGGGTGTTAACAAGAGTGAGAAGCACCAAACCCCTGCTGGGTGAGGGCTGGGCACAGCAGGTGTGACGGATACACTGGGCAAAGGTGCCACCTCTCCTGTCTCTGGCCTCTGGGCCTGATGGGCTCCAGCCTAATCCCAGCACTTCCTTTCCGGATGCTTGAAGGGAAAGCCCCACAGCTCTTGGTGTGCTGCAGGCTCTTAGCCCAAATGCTCCCCTCCTGAAACCTCCATTGCTCAGCATGGAACAGGTCTGGCCATCCCATCCAATACTCCACCAGAGAAAGAGACGGATAAAAATGAGCCCAGGGCCAGGCGAGCGGCACAAAGGAAGACTGGACAGCAAATGGCACAGGGAGAACAAATCTTAGAATGGATGGATCGAAGGCACCAAATAAGTATGACAACAGACGAAAGCAGAGCAGGGAGCTGGCACCGTGCCACACGGGAAAGTCACTGGCAAAGAACTGCACTGAATCGTTTTACGTCTCCCAAACTCTCAGTGCCTTTCCCTCTCTGTGTTTGTGTGTGTTCGTCTGCGCCCGTATGTACACTTCTACTCCCATGAGATTCAAATTAAGCTGGGGAAGAACAATGGGAAAAATTTCTGAATAGGGGCTATCTTGGCCTGTATTGCTATAAATGAACACCTGAGACTGGATAATTTATAAAGAAAAAAATGTCGGCCGGGCGTGGTGGCTCATGCCTGTAATCCCAGCACTTTGGAAGGCCAAGGTGGGTGGATCACCTAAAGTCAGGAGTTCGAGAACAGCCTGACCAACACGGTGAAACCCCATCTCTACTAAAAATACAAAAATTAGCCGGGGTTGGTGATGCCTGCCTGTAATCCCTGATACTTGGTGGGGCTGAGGCAGGAGAATCGCTTGAACACGGGAGGTGGAGGTTTCAGTAAGCCAAGATCGCACCACTGCACTCCAGCCTGGGCGACAGAGCGAGACTCTGTCAAAAAAAAACAAAAAGGAAAGAAAAAGAAAAGAACGTTTATGGCTCAGAATTCTGCTGGCTGGCAGGTCAGGCACCTACTGAAAACCTCAGGCTGCTTCCATTCACAGCAGAAGGGAAGGGAATCCGGCGCCTGCAGAGGTCACACGGTGAGAGAGGAAGCCGAAGAGGTGGCGGTGCCACGCTCTTTAACAACCAGCTCTCGCGGGAACTCACAGACCAAGAGCTCACTCATTACCGCCAGGACCAAGCCATTCATGAGGGATCCACCCACATGACCCAAACACCTCCCGTTAGGCCCCACCTCCAACACTGAGGATCAAATTCAACATGAGGTTTGTGGGGAAAAACATCCAAACTATGGCAGAGGCTCTTTACAAACACAGATTGGTATCATTAATCAACAGCCTACTCGGGGCTGGTGTCTATAATCCCAGCCCTTTAGGAGGCCAAGGCAGGAAGATCACTTGCACCTAGGAGTTCAAGATAAGTCTGGGGAACGTAGTGAGATCCCATCTATAATTTTTTTTTTTTTTTTTAATTAGCAGTTTAGCCAAGTGTGGTGGCATGTTCCTGCTCCTGCGGCCCCAGTTACTAGGGAGACTGAGGTGAGAGGATCAACTGAGCCTAGAGAGGTTGAGGCTGCAGTGGGCCATCATCATACCACACTGCACTCCAGACTGGGTGACAGAGAAAGAACCTATCTCAAAAAAAAAAAAAAATTTTTTTAAATAAAAATAAAAATTAGTCAGGCATGGTAGCATGTGCCTGTAGTCCCAGCTACTCAGGAGTCTGAAGTGGGAGGATCTCTTGGGTCCAGGAGTTCAAGGTTACAGTGAGCTATGATTGTGCCACTGAACTCCAGAGCAAGACCGTATCTCGAAAAGAAAGAGGAAAGAAAGAAAGAAAAAGAAAGAAAGAAAGAAAAGAGAGAGAGAGGAAGGAAGGAAATAAAATAAACCACACTCTATGATTCTTTTTATTCTTTATTTCTTGTACACTGTAACCAAATTATTGATGCAAAGAGTATAACAATCAAATTAAAGTATGTTTGTTTGTGATAAGCAGCAATGTCTCTACCCTCTTCCCCTCATCTCTCCCTCCCTGGTATTGTCCATCTAACTTTCTTGGTAGATTCTTTTTTTTTTTTTTTTTGAGACAGTCTTGCTCTGTGCCCAAGCTGGAGTGCAGTGGTGCAATCTCGGCTCACTGCGACCTCCACCTCCCAGTTTCAAGTGATTCTGCTGCCTCAGCCTCCTGAGTAGCTGGGATTACAGGCGTGCGCCATCACGCCCGGCTAATTTTTATATTTTTAGTAGAGATGGGATTTCATCATGTTGGTCAGGCTGGTCTCAAACTCCTGATCTCGTGATCCGCCCGCCTAGGCTTCCCAAAGTGCTGGGATTACAGGCGTGAGCCACCATGCCCAGCCGACATTTTTTTCTTTATAAATTATCCAGTGTCAGATGTTCATTTACAGCAATACAGGCCAAGACAGCCCCTGTTCAGAAATTTTTACCATTGTTCTTCACCAGCTTCATTTGAATCTTTGAATCTTTGAATCTTTGCAGATTCTTTTGGTACAAAGGTGCATACATATTTCTCTTTTTTTTTTTTTTGAGACCAAGTCTCACTCTGTCGTCCAGGCTGGAATGCAGTGGTGCGTTCTCAGCTCACTGCAAGCTCCGCCTCCTGGGTTCATGCCATTCTCCTGCCTCAGCCTCCCAAGTAACTGGGACTACCGGCGTCCACCACCACGCCCGGGTAATTTTTTGTTTTTAGTAGAGACGGGTTTTACCGTGTTAGTCAGGATGGTCTTGATCTCCTGACCTCATGATCCGCCTGCCTCGGCCTCCCAAAGTGCTGGGATTACAGGCCTGAGCCACTGCGCCCGGCCTCATAGCTCCATATTTCAAAATGGGACACTGTAATTTGCTCTCTTTCCTCTATCCCACTCCCCGCCACACATGTGCAACCTTCTCCGCCACCCTATCTTCCTCACAGAGTTTGGTGTGTGTTACCTTTCTGAGACCAAGCAAAGGTTGCTGATCTCCTTCTTTTAGGGATACTTCCTTGGGATGTGTCATAGTCCTCGGTTTTCTTCTCATATTGAAGAGTGGAAACACAGAGCTAGTTGGAAGGTTTGAATGTGTAAAGGTTTCAGCATGCAAATTTCAACTTAGCCTGCTTTGTCCAGGCAGTGTCCTTGAGGACCCAGCCATAATTAGGCCTATGTCACAGGCTGACACTAGGACATGGTGTAAAGTAAGTCTCCTGTTATCCCCACAGTGGCTGAGGTCACACTTAGTAATTATCCATGTGGGCAGAATATTTTCGTTGTTTAAGCTAACTCTTTTTTTTTTTTTTTTTTTTT
>NW_012117288.1:781633-783707 GCF_000951035.1 Colobus angolensis palliatus
GGCCTGTTTAAGCTAACTCTTATGGAAGAGTGTTCAACTCACAGGGGATCCCTCTACACAAGACATAAGTACCAAACAAAAAGGAATGAATGATTCAGAATAGAATTTCAGATGCTGAAAAGGTAATGAAAAAGTAAAGAAGTACATGAGCTGAAGTAGACGGATCTGAGTTCCAGCCTCAGCAGCGGTATCCAGCAGCACAAAACCCTCCTCCTGTATGTTACAGGCTGAATTGTGTCCCCCACTCCCAAATTCATATATTGACATCCAAATCCCCAGTACCTCAGAATGTGACTGTTTTTGGAACCAGGGCCATTATATCAGTGGGCCTTAACCCAATATAACTGGTGTCCTTATAAGAAAAACATTATTCTTCCACCCACAGAATCCACTGTTGGAAAACCAGACTAGTGTCAGAAATAGTGGCAGGAAACATGGAATCGAATAGAGGACGGGAGGTGTTTTTATTACTTAGTCCTCACACCCTCAGTGAAAAGAGACAGGAAAGAATTCTGATTGTCAGTGAACATAGCACTCAAGAAAATGTATGCCGGGCTCAGTGGCTCAGGCCTGTAATCCCAGCACTTTGGGAGGCCAAGGCGGGCGGATCACGAGGTCAGGAGATCGAGACCATCCTGGCTTACACAGTGATAACCCCGTCTCTACTAAAAATACAAAAAATTAGCCGGGTGTGGTGGCAGGCACCTGTAGTCCCAGCTACTCGGGAGGCTGAGGCACGAGAATGGCATGAACCCGGGAGGTGGAGCTGGCAGTGAGCCGAGATTGCGCCACTGCACTCCAGCCTGGAAGACAAAAAAAAAAAAAAAAAAAAGAAAGAAAATTTGTTAAGTCTATAAAATAATAGTTTAAAGCATGGTGGTATGGTCTGAATGTGTCCAACTCCCAAAGTTCATGTGTTGGGAACTCGGTCCCAATGCAGCAATGCTGGGAGGTAGGGCCTAATGGGAGGTGTTCGAGTCACGCGGGCTCCACCCTCATGAATGGATTAATGCCATTTTTACAGGAGAAGATTCATTACTGTGGGAGTGGGTTCCTTATAAAGGCACCAGTTCAGCTACCTCTTGCACTATCTCTTTCTCTCTCTCTCTGTTTCTCACTCTTTCTTTGCCCTTCCACTACGGGACCACCCAGCAAGCAGGCCCTTGCCAGATCCTGGAGCCCTCCAGAACAGTGAGCTAATAAATTTCTGTCCATTATAAATGATAAGACCCTTCTCTGATATCTCAAAATGATGTATGGGTGTGACTAGGAGGGCTTTTAAGAATGTTAAAGAAGGTGATGTCACTGAAAATGGTGTAATAGAGAACTCCAAAACCCATCCCTCCACTAAAGCAACAATTAAACTGGCAAAAAATGTCAGAATTTACTTTTCCTGAATTTTGGGTTAATAAAAAACAACCACCGAGGGACTGCTTAATGAAAAAGAGGCAGCTAAATTTTGGTAAGAGATATTGTGGCATTTCAGTGTAACCCCCAACCACCTCTCAATCACCAATTCAGAAAGCAGCCATGGAGATGGTGGCCCACATTCCTGGTGCAGCTTGCTTGTGCCAGAGAGGCCAATAAGGTCCTTGTTCTCAAAAAGCTGTGGTTGTATTTTTCAACCGGTGTGGCAGCAACCAGATAGGCTGACTCAGAGGCTTGCCTTTGTTTCATCACCCTCAGAACTTTCAGCATTGGAGCCACCTTCCCAGCAGTGTTTGTCAAATGTATTTAAAGGCATATGCCAGCTGTAGCCACCTGGAGCAAGGGAAAACAGATGGGGCCAGAAGCAGACACACCAGAGCACCTAGGAGGGAAGAGGTTGGGAAGGGAGAAACATGGAGAAATAAAGCCTTCGAAAAGCTCCTGCATAGCCGGGCGCAGTGGTTCACGCTCCCAGCACTTTGGGAGGCTGCGGCGGGCGGACCATGAGGTCAGGAGATCAAGACCATCTTGGCTAACACGGTGAAACCGCGTCTCTACTAAAAATACAAAAATTAGCTGGGCGTGGTGGCGGGCGCCTGTAGTCCCAGCTACTCGGGAGGCTGAGGCGGGAGAATGGCGTGAACCC
>NW_012117288.1:785307-798268 GCF_000951035.1 Colobus angolensis palliatus
GAAAAAGAAAAATTAACAGAAAAATTCATTGAGGAAATCCAGTTATTGGACCTTTACTAGACAAATGCTAAATCAACTGTCTTTAATATACTTAAAAGTCTATGGCGAAATCCCATCTCTACTAAAAATCCAAAAAGTTAGTCGGGCATGATGGTATGCGCCTGTAGTCCCAGCTATTCCGGAGTCTGAGACGGGAGGATCATCTGAGCTCAGCAAGTTGAGGCTGCAGTGAGCCATAATCATTCCACTGCACTCCAGCCTGAGTGATGGGAGTGAGACCCTGTCTCAAAAACAAAGCAAAGGTCAGGCGTGGTGGCTCACACCTATAATCCCAGCACTTTGGGAGGCTGAAGCAGGCGGATCACTTGAGACCAGGAGTTTGAAACCAGCCTGGCCAACGTGGTGAAACCCTGTCTCCACTAAAAATACAAAAATTAGCCAGGCGTGGCGGTGGGTGCCTCCTAGCTACTTGGGAGGCTAAGGCACCAGAATCACTTGAACTGGGAGGCAGAGGTTGCAGTGAGCTGAGATCGCGCCACTGCACTCTAGCCTGGGTGACAGAGTGAGACTCCTTCTAAAAAAAAAAAAAAAGCCAAAAAGTAGAACCCAAATATTCACCAACTGATGAATGGAAAAATAAAATGTGGCCAGGCGTGGTGGCTCACACGCCTGTAATCCCAGCACTTTGGGAGGTTGAGGTGGGTGGATCACCTGAGGTCAGGAGTTTGTGACCAGTCTAATCAACATGGTGAAAACCCGTCTCTACTAAAAATACAAAATTACAAAATTAGCTGGGTGTGGTGGCACATGCCTGTAATCCCAGCCTCTTGGGAGACTCAGGCAGAATCTCTTGAATCCAGGAGGCGAAGGTTGCAGTGAATTGAGAGGCCATGTACTGTACGATTCTATTTACATGAAATACTCAAAACAGGCAATTCTTTTATAAAGACAGAAAGTAGACTAGTGGTTGCCTTGGGCTGTAGAAACTGGCAGATGTGATGGTTAATTTTATTTGTCACCCTGACTGAGGAACAGAGTGCCCAGATATTTGGTCAAACATTATTCCAGGTGTGTCTGTGAGGGTGTTTTTGGATGAGATTAGCATTTAAATCAGTAGACTGAGTAAAGCCCACTGCAAATGTGGGTGGGCCTCATCCAATCCAATTGCAAATGTGGGTGGGCCTGATTAGAACAAAGAAAACCCTCCCTTGAGTAAGAGACAATTCTTCTGCCTTTGGACTTAAACTGAAACATTGCTTCTTCCTGGGTCTTGAGCCTACTGGCCTTCAGATGGAAGTTACACCAGTGGCTCTCCTAGCTTTCAGGCCTTTGGACTTAGACTAGAACAAAACCATCAGCTCTTCCAGGTCTCCAGCTTGCTGACTGACCCTGCAGATCTTAGGACTTGCAAAAGCCAATTCAAATACGTATATGTCCTATTGATTTCCTTTCTCTGGAGAATTCTGACTAATTCAGGGGAATTGGGAGGTGACGGTTAAGATTTCTTTTTGGGATGATAAAAATATTCTACAATTGACTTCGGTGATGGCTGCATAACTGTGACTATATTAAAAGCCACTGAATTCTATGGCATGTGAGTTCTATCTCAATATAACGTTAGCTATTTTTGTATGGTATATGAATCACATTTCATGATAACATATAGCTACTTTTTTTTTTTTAAGAAAAAAACTGTTTTTAAAGGCATTTGATACAGTCATTGTATATACTTTATTAAAGACCTAGAGGCAGAGGCCCTAGAAGGAGCAGGGGTCCCCAGCCACACGGAGATTCCCAGCCCCCTTCTCCTGTTTGGGTTCGCCTACTCAGGCTTACCCCTGCGGGTAGGCCTCTTGGACGCAGCAACCCCCGAGACAGCGCCACGGGTGTAGGACGTTTCCTCCTTTCCAACTGGCCAGGTGATCCTGGGCAAGTCATTGTCCCTCATCCCAAGTATGTCTCCATAAGGTGGGGGAAAGCTCCTGGTTCCACAGAGGACCGAGCATGGGAGCAGGTGGAGGACCCAGTCGGAGGGGAAGGACTATCGCCATAGGGTAGCAAGTAAGACAGGCCGTTCCAGACGAGCACGTGGGGTGGGGCGGGGCAGGGCCAGCATGACGTCACAAGAGCCCCATTGTGACGCACGCACAGCCTCAGCCGGGATTGGCCGGGAGGGCGTGGGCCGGGGATACAGCGAGAGTTCCAGGGCCTGACTCTGGCCAGAGTCTGGGCAGAGAGAGGCTCTGCTGCTCCTCCTGCTCCTCCGTGGGCCTTCCTTCTAGTTAACCCCGAACTCTGACCCCGCTGAGGAGGCCACGCTCACCTGTCTTGGGTTCCCTAAATCCCAGCCCTTGTCTGCATGTCAGCCCAGGGCTGGAGCTGCACTTCTATGCTAGGTCTGCCAGGCCTAGCCTCTGACTGCATTCCAGGCTTCTTGCCCTTCTAACTTTCCTGCGGCCTCCCTGTCTCGCGCCCAGGTCTGTCTGGGTCTAGGTAACCAGGGTCGGGTGGCGGCCTCGGGAAGCCGATGTGCTGTGGGAAGTGTGGATGCGGCGTGGCAGTGCCTCCATGGGAAGCCGTGCCTCCAGCTCAGGGACAGACGTCCTCAGTGAGGCCCACTGTCCAGCTGGACAGCTCTAGAGCCTCCGGGACAAATTTAGACTGAAACCCATTGAACCTTTGGAAACATTCATCAAATAAACTGAATTGGGGGCATAGGAACAGAAATAAATGAAGGTCATTCCCTGCAGAGAAGAACCAAAACCACAGAGAATGAAGAACTAGGTTTTAGAATAGGAGCATCTAAAAATAGTTTGTACTGGTGCAGAGAGGCTGCCTTTTTGCTCATGATGACAAGAAGCATCAGAACCTCAAAACAGGGCTTAGAGGAGCCACCTTTCCCCACAAAAAAAGGTGTGGATTGTACCTCTCTTTCCATTAAAGAAACTCAGGATTGGTTAATGGTTCTGTGGGATATGGGGGCCTAGGTCCTGGCCCAGAATTTCTTGAAGTGTTTGGGGGAATCTGTAATCAATACAATTTTATTCTTAGGAACATTTTCAGCAGCGCACGGTGACTCAGGCCTGTAATCCCAGCACTTTAGGAGGCGGAAGTGGGTGGATTGCTTGAGCCCAGCAGTTCAAGACTAGCTTGGGCAACATAGCAAAACCCCATCTCTACAAAAGGAAAAAAAAAGGAACACTTTTCTTCAGAAAGGGAAGATGTCAATGGGGTGAACAATAGATTAAACATGTTTTTCAAAAAATCTCCAGGCCAGGGCAGTGTCTCATGCCTGTAATCCCAGCACTTTGGGAGGCCAAGGTGGGTTGGATCACTTGAGGTCAGGAGTTCCAGACCAGCTGGATAATGTAGTGAAACCCCATCTGTACTAAAAATACAAAAATTAGCTGGGCATGGTGGCAGGCGCCTGTATTCTCAGCTACTCAGAAGGCTGAGGCAGGAGAATTGCTTGAACCTGGGAGGCGGAGGTTGCAGTGAGCCAAGATCATGCCATTGCACTCCAGCCTGGGCAACACAGTGAGACTCCGTCTTGGGGAAAAGAAAAAAAAAAATCTCTATAAAGATGCAAGAGTCCTTACAATATTATCAAAATGTGAATGGAAGCCTAAAGCAGAAAATCTCTTGGTTGGGGGGACAGCAAAAGGCTCTTTAAAGGAAGATATTCCACATAAAAAAGAATGGAGCCTCTTTCCCTAAGGGGTCCAAGGTAATCTGTGAAAATGGTTCCCTAGTCACTTGACCCCTGAGAACCCCACAAAATCATGCAAATCAAGAGGTTCCAATCTTCATGTTCACTTTAAGGTATGCAATTCATAGTTGTGATCCAAGAGTTCCTTGTGTTCCACTCAAAAAAGAACACTTGTGAATCTGCCCAGGCCATCAAGGGTATGCATATTTGAAAAGCCACAAAGTGTCTGAAAGATGTCACTTTATAGAAACAGTGTGTACCATTCTGACGTTACAATAATGAAGTTGGCAAGCAGTGGGACTGGACACAAGGTCGGTGACCCAAAAAGAGTGCTAAATTTTTGCTGCACATGCTTAAAAATGCAGCGAGTAATGCTGAACTTAAGGGTTTAGATGTAGATTATCTGGTCATTGAGCATATCCAAGTGAACAGAGCACTGAAGATGCGCCGCTGGACCTACAGAGCCTATGGTCGGATTAACCCATACATGAGCTCTCTCTGCCACACTGACATGATCTTTACTGAAAAGGAACAGATTGTTCCTAAACCAGAAGAAAAGGTTGCCCAGAAGAAAGAGATATCCCAGAAGAAACTGAAGAAACAAAAACTTATGGCATGGGAGTGAATTCAGCATTAAAATAAATGCAATTAAAAGGAAAACAATGGAGGAAAATTAATGAAGGCCATTAAAGGAGGTAAAGTTGTGCAATGAGAATTCAAAAATAGATTTGTTACAAAGATTAAATGAAATAATGCATGTAAAATATAGTGCAAGGAAAATAATAGGTCCCTCAGGAAAAAATATTAGATAAAATAACAAAGATCTGCATTTCCAGACCACTCAGAATTGGTTTGTGAATCATTCTGTGGTGATTCACACCAGATTCACACCAATTCTGTGGCCAATTTACACATCCATCAAGCATTGCAAGAAGTTCACACAATCTGGATTCTGAGCATGCAATCGGAGTGATTAGATTGGACTCCACATGGCCTAATCAGAGAAAGAGTAAATTTAGAGGAGAAATGAGAAAGGGAAAAAGAAAACCAACATTACAACAAAGTACTTAGAAAAGGGGCCCACTCACACCATGGTGTCTTTAGGTTTATGTGACTCCACTGTAAATATTAACAGCACACTTAGTTGTCACTCATGCTTGAAGAGAAGCTAGAAGTAGGTTAAATTATACACCTCAGCCCTACAGCACTTGTCAACTCTGTACCCCATGAAGTCCTAAATTCTGGTATCTGTTGATATTATTTGAATGTGTCCTCCAAATTCCATGTGTTGGAAACTAAATCCCCAAATTCACCTGTTTATTGGAGGTGAAGCCTTTAGGAGGTAATTAGGATTAGATAAGGTCATCAGGGCAGAGTCCTATGATGGGACTGGTGGCTTTATAACAAGAGGAAGAAAGACCTGAGATAACATGCACACTTTTGCCCTCTCGCCATGTGACGCCTTCTACGATGTTGTGACACAGCAAGAAGGCCTTCACCAGATGCCGACACCATGCTGTTGGACTTCTCAGCTCCCAAAACCATGAGCTAAATAAACTTATTCTTTATAAATTACCCAGCCTCCCCAGGTGTTCTGTTATAGCAACAGAAAACAGATCAAGATATCTGTGAAAGCCTAGATACGCTAGGCACATTAAATATCAGGAATCCAAAAATTGCTCTCTCTGGGACCCATTTCCATACATTACTTCCCTTAATCCTTACAATAACCCTTTGAGATAGGTTATACTCCACACATTTTAGAGTTGAGGAAACTGTCAAAGAAAAGTTGGGTGGCCTATCTCAAAGTCACACAGCTAGCAGGTAGCAAGGACCTGAGCCCCTGTCCTGATATCTGGCCCTCTGGCATAGTTACTACCTCTTTCTTGGTAGAATGGATCTCCATACCTTAGATCTTATTTGTGTTGCTGAAGACATTTTTTAAAAAATTTATTTATTTATTTATTTAGAGATGGAGTCTCATTCTGTTGCCCGGGCTAGAGTGTAGTGGCACAATTTTGGCTCATTGCAGCCTTGGTCTCCTGGGTTCAAGCTATTCTCTCCCCTCAACTTCTCAAGTAGCTGGGATTATGGGTGCATGCCACTATGCACAGCTAATTTTTGTATTTTTAATAGAGACACGGTCTCACCATGTTGACCAGGCTGGTCTCGAACTCCTAACCTCAAGTGATCCTCCTGCCTCAGTCTCCCAAAGTGCTGAGATTACAGGTGTGAGCCACCACGCCAGGCCCATGAAGACATTTTAAGCCCATAAAAGTAAATTCCGATTAACAATTAGAACAGGCCAAGTGCGGTGGCTCACACCTGCAATCCCAGCACTTTGGGAGGCCAAGGTGGGTGGATTACTTGAGGTCAGGAGTTCGAAACCAGCCTGGCCAACATGGCAAAACCCCATCTCTACTAAAAATACAAAAATTAGCCGGGTGTGGTGGTGCGGGCCTGTAATTCCCACAACTGGGAAGGCTGAGGCACGAGAATAGCTTGAACCTGGGAGGTGGAGGTTGCAATGAGCTGAGATCGCGCCACTGCACTCCAGCCTGGGTGACAGAGTGAGACTCTGTCTCAAAAAATAAAACAAACAACAACAACAGAAAACCCAATTAGGACAAAGTTCTCTCTTTTACGATTAATATCATATATCAGGTTGGAAGACAGCTGTGGTGGTCCAAAAAAGACAGCCTCATATTCATTAATGGTGACAGAATTACAGAGCTCTGTCTGCCACTAGGCTTCTCTCTGCACACAGCCCTCACTAATAAGGCACACTCATCATCAGCTGAATTTGTGAGCATTGAGGAAGCGTGGCCTTTGGGTTTCATAAAGTACTGAGTCCAGCTCTCTAGGCTGAAAAACATCTCCAAAGACAGGGTCAGCCAAAATTGTCATGGGGCAAAGATAAATGGAAAAAGTCACATTTATTGTCAAATAGGGACTGGCTGGATAGGATCCTCATCCCTTACTAGTTGCACTCACAAGTACCCCAACAGACATAGCACTTTCAACTTCCAACATTCCATTTCTCCAGTGCGATGGGCATCCAAATCCCTCCAATGTCTTCAGACTGTTGAACATACATGGCACTCTTCTAATCAGACAGACCATTGAAAGACGTTAGGCCCTGACTGTTTAGCCACATTTACATGAGTTTGAACTGAACCAAGTCTTCGGAAAAACCAAAGCCTAACAGGTCACAGAAGCCTTAAAAGCGGGACAGGCAGAGAGAGAAGACAAGGCAATTGTTTCCATCTGTCACCTTTTTGGATTTTCCAATTTTAAGAGAGGGTTTCTTTCCTATTTGAGGGCCTTGAGGCACAACATCTGAAATGAATGAACACCTGGCATCAAACGAAATCATCATGAAAATCTAAATGCCCAATGTTCACAAACTCCCTGCATCTGCAGTTTTACCCTCAAGTAGTAGCTAGACTCCACTTTGCTCTTCTTCCATCTCCCTATCATGGTGTTCAGATCGGCCTTTTTTTGTTGTTTTTTGAGACAGAGTCTCACTCTGTCCCCAGGCTGGAGTGCAGTGGCATGATCTCGGCTCACTGCAACCTCTGCCTCCCAGGTTCAAGCGATTCTCCTGTCTCAGCCTCTTGAGTAGCTGGGACTATAGGCACGTGCCACCATGTCCAGCTAATTTTTGTATTTTTAGTAGAGACGGGATTTCCCCATGTGGGCCAGGGTGGTCTCGATCTCTTGACCTCGTGATCCGCCTGCTTCGGCCTCCCAAAGTGCTGGGATTACCCGTGTGAGCCACCGTTGACTGGCCTTTTTTTGTCAGGAGGCTGCAGCCTGGTGGAGGCTCCCTCTGTCTGGGGCTCCGCACGAAGCCCACACTGACTCCCTGTGAGGATTTCTGATGGAAACTGAAGGCATGCCACCAGTGTCAACGGTATCTTTCCTCCTGAAGAGTGGCATAGCTAGCTGGTGTTGGGACTTAAAAGAAAGGTTTACTGTCACCATGAAACAGGAGTTCCTTTCTTGCCTTTGAGCTAAAGTCCCTGTTAGCAGGGAGCGGGGGAGCTGAAGAAGATGATCCAGAGACCTTGCTCCCAGGAATCTGGAATCATCTATCAGTTGGGCACTCATAGTTGGGATTGGTGCTTGAAGTAGGATATCAGAGATGGGTAAAAAAACAAAGAGGGGGAAAATCTGCAAAACCAACAAAATCTGCAAAAACAAGAAAATCTGCAAAAAACAAAGAGGGGGGAAATCTGTATGCTGCATGCTGTGGCAAATCCCAGATGTGGCCCTCAGGTCCTCCTCCAAGGGAGAACTTGCTGTCCAGCCATAGAAGGGCAGTTAGTGAACAGCCTGCAGCTGGCCTTTGCCTACCTCAGCTTTCCAACCAATGTCACCATCCCGCAGGAGATGGTGACTGAGCAAGGTGGTGGCACAGGGCAAGCCATTTCCATGGAACATGGGATTCCCCTAACAGAGCTCCCCATGGGCAGGCAGAGAATACAGGCACCTAGAGATAGTTTGTACATGTGCATCTTGGCCTGACAGCTCTCCCTGCCAACCCGGTCGACTCCCATTTCCTTTCACAAGTGTTACTCCCAAAATCACTGTGTCAGCAGATACTTCCCAAGAAGCCAGCCTGTAAGAGCAAAGCTGTCCCCCAAACCTTGGTGTGGTGGTAGAAATAACACTCCAGGGGGCAGCGTGCCTTTTACCTTCAGGGTTCAGTTTTCAAGTTCTGGTTGGAATTTGTCAGATTAGGAATGTATAAATCTAAAAGATAAATGACATCTTCCATGGGCTTTGGAGAGCTGGAACATTTTCAGCCCCTTAGAAAACAGGAGCCAAGGCTGTGCGCAGTGGCTTACACTTGTAATCCCAGCAGTTTGGGAGGCCGAGGTGGACAGATCACGAGGTCAAGAGTTCGAGACCAGCCTGACCAACATGGTGAAACCCCGTCTCTACTAAAAATACACAAATTAGCTGGGCATGGTAGTGCGTACCTGTAATCCCAGCTACTTGGGAGGCTGAGGCAGGAGAATAGCTTGAACCTGGGAGGTGGAGGTTGCAGTGAGTCAAGATCCCACCACTGCACTCTAGCCTGGGCAACAGAGCGAGACTCTACCTCAAAAAAAAAAAAAAATTAGCTGGGGATGGTGGCCATGGTCCCAGCTAGTTGGAAAGCTGAGGCAGGAAGATCCCTTGGAGCCTAGGATTTCAAGGCTTCAGTGAGCCACGGTGGTGCTACTGCACTCCAGCCTGAGCAACATAGTGAGACTCTGTCTCAAAAACAAACACAAACACACCAGTTACCCAGGTGTGAGATGATACTAAACTAAGCAGAGACCGGGAAGCCAAGCTATGTGTGTTTTTCTCAGTGATGAGGCAGCCCCACTCATAATGTGCCTGTGGTGTAACCTCTGCATCCCTCCGCCTCCTCCACAGCAGTCACTCTGAGTCCTCACTCTCACACCCCTTTACTCCAGGAGCCTTGTATGTTCATGCGTAGGGGCCAGCCCCCACCAGGGTCAGCTTCCCGGCCTCATGCCCTGGAAATCCAGGCTGCATTTGTACAACGGACAGTCAAGATGCTCTAGGGCATCATGATTATAAACACAATTTTTATGAAAACAATCTTGAGGGCATATCTTTGCATTTATCCTTAATTGTCTCTTTAATACATATTCTCTAGAAATAGAAATGCCTGGACAAAAGCATCTAAAACACACTCGTCATATTACAATCCAAAAAGCAAGTTCCAATTTATACATGCTTTTCCCATCTTGCATGAGAATATTTATTTCCACATATTCTTGCCAATGTTGGTAATTATCTTAGTTTGTATTTGTCAATTTTCTATATTCTACAGAAGTTTTTTTGTTTGTTTGTTTTTAATAAGGTTTAGCTGGGCGTGATGGCTCACGCCTGTAATCCCAGCACTTTGGGAGGGCGAGGCGGGCGGATCACAAGGGCAGGAGATCCAGACCACGGTGAAACCCCATCTCTATTAAAAATACAAAAAAGTAGCCGAGTGTGGTGGCGGGCTCCTCTAGTCCCAGCTACTCGGGAGGCTGAGGCAGGAGAATGGCGTGAACCTGGGAGGCGGAGGTTGCAGTGAGCCAAGATTGCGCCACTGCACTCCAGCCTGGTGACAGAGCGAGACTCTTGTCTAAATAAATAAATAAATAAATAAGGTTTAGTGTTTGTATATACAAACTCTAAGATAAGGAAGCAATTCTTTTTTTTTTTTTTTTTTACTGTAGTTTTACTGTAGTTTAACGTCATGCCCCTGTCATAGAACACAAGACAGCGCTTGGTTCCATATCCCCGGAAAATAGGGGCCAGGACATCACAGGTGTAGCCACAAATCTGAGCAGGGGTCCAAACACAGTGGAGGCTGGGTGCAGTGGCTCATGCCTGTAATCCCAGCACTTTGGGAGGCCGAGGCAGGAGGATTTTTGAGGCCAAGAGTTCACAACCAGCCTGGGCAAAATAGTGAGACTCTGTCTCTACAAAAAAGTTAAAAATTAACTTTTAATTAATTATGGGTGTGGTGCTGTGCACCTGTAATCCTAGCTACTCAGGAGGCTGAGGTGGAAGAATCACTTGAGCCTAGGCGTTCAAACTGCAGTGAGCTGTGATCACACCACTGTACTCCAGCCTGAGCAACAAAGACCCTGAATCAAAAACAAATACGAATTTTTTAAAAAAGTGTTTATTTTTAGACAGGGTCTCCTTCCCAAAGTGCTGGGATTACAGGTGTGAGCCACCTGGCCTGGCCAAAAAAAATTATTGAAATAGAGTGACACTGGTCTTTCCTTGGTGTGGAGCAGCCTTCCAGTAGACTCTGGACGCAGGTTCTGAAGTTCTCACAGTGACTTTGCTGTGTGGCTGATGCTGGAAAAAGGAAGGAAGTCTCAGAGTGATCAGGGAAAGGGAACCCAGCACACCACTCCCCAGCTGCCCCCATCAGAGTCCAATCCACCCTGGGCCATCAAAAGCAAGAAGGAGGTGACTTACGTGTCTGGCCACCTGGAGATGGTATCAGTAATTGCCGCTGACTTCCCTCCCAGAGGAAAGACAAGGAGCCTTTGGCTTCCTGCTTTTCTGACAGCCTGGGGGCTGGCACCTCAGGACTCACAGTTGATCCTAAATTCCTGCTCTTCTCTCACATCTGGACACAAACACAAAAATTATCAAAGACGTCTTTCCTGTTTGACATGTTAGAGGCAGCCTGGGAGCCCTTAGATTCTTCACTGGGAAAAGCAAACATGCTTCCTCTTTTCTTTCTGCAAAGGCAGGGGCCCTTTCCAGATCTTTCTTTTCTTTTTTCTTTTCTTTCTTCCTTTTCTTCTTTTTCTTTCCTTTTTTTTAGATGGAGTTTTGCTCTCGTTGCCCATGCTGGAGTGCAATGGCTCGATCTCGACTGACTGCAACCTCCGCCTCCCGGCTTCATGCGATTCTCCTGCCTCAGCCTCCTGAGTAGCTGGGATTACAGGCGCATGCCACAACGCCCAGCTAAGTTTTTTTGTATTTTTAGTAGAGACAGGGTTTCACTATGTTGGCCAGGCTGGTCTTCAACTCCTGACCTCAGGTGATCCACCCGCCTAGGCCTCCCAAAGTGCTGGGATTACAGGTGTGAGCAACTGCGCTGGTCAGATCTTTCCTTTTCTAAAAGGCATAAAGCCCTGTGGGTGTTGTATTTATTGAATAAAGATTGATGCTTCATGTTCTTCAACAGACCAGGAGAGTTTATCTTTCTTATTTAATAAGGTTTTTTGTTTTGTTTTGTTTTGTTTTGTTCTGCGACAGGGTCTCGCTCTGTCCCAGACTGGAGTGCAGTGGTGCGATCATGGCTCACTGCAACCTCGACCTCCCAGGTTCAAGCGATCCTCCCGGGTTCAAGCAATCCTCCCTCCTAGTCCTTCTGAAGTGCTGGAACTACAGACATAAGCCACCACACTGGGCCTATTTACTAGCTTTTTTACTGAAGAATTTATTCACTCACTTATTGGCCAGGCCCAGTACCTCATGCCTGTAATCCCAGCATTTTGGGAGGCCCAGGCAGGAGGATCACTTGAGCCTAGGAGTTCAAGACCAGCCTGGCCAACATAGCGAAGTCCCGTCTCCACTGAAAAAACAAAAATTAGCCATGGATGGTGGCACACGCCTGTAATCCCAGCTAAGTGGGAGGCTGAGGCAGGAGGGTCACTTGAGCCTGGGAGGCAGATGTTGCAGTGAGGCCATATCACACCACTGCACTCCAGTCTGGGTGACAGAGCGAGACTCTGTCGGAAAAAAAAAAAGAAAAAGCATTCACTCACTTGTTTTATTTTTCTTATTTAATAGGAAGAAGAAAGTACTGTACAAATCAGGGACTTAAGACTCCCACAAGAGCCCGGAGTCTTAAGTGGACAATGAGCCATTTAAAACCATGCCAGGGTCAGTCACGGTGGCTTAGCCTGTAATCCCAACACTTTGGGAGGCCAAGGATGGCGGGTCACTTGAGGTCAGGAGTTCGAGACCAGCCTGGCCAGCATGGTGAAACCCCGTCTCTAGTAAAAATACAAAAGTTAGCCGGAAGTGGTGGTGCGTGCTTGTAATCCCAGCTACTTGGAAGGTTAAGGCAGGAAAATTGCTTGAAACCTGGAAGCGGAGGAGGTTGCAGTGAGCCGAGATGACGCCACTGCACTCCTGTCTGGGCGACACAGCAAGACCCTGTTTAAAAACTAACTAAATAAATAATAAAATACGGGCTTGGTGGTTTACGCCTGTAATCCCAGCACTTTGGGAGGCCTAGGAGGGCGGATCACCTGAGGTCGGTAGTTCGAGATCAGCCTGGCCAACAAGGCGAAACCCTGTCTCTACTAAAAATACAAAAAAAAAAAAATTAGTCGGGCGTGGTGGCGGGCGCCAGTAATCCCAGCTACTCGGGAGGCTCGGGAGGCTGAGGCAGGAGAATCGGAGGTTGCAGTGGGCCGAGATTGCGTCACTGCACTCCAGCCTGGGCAACAGAGCGAGACTGTCTCAAAAAGAAAAAGAATTGTGGCATTTTTCAAGTATTTTTGGCAAGCTGCTTCCTGGTCGTGGGCGTCGCCCTCCGCAACCCTGCGCTTGTCCCCTGAGAGGAGAGGAGAAAGGAGCAGCCCCGAGCCCCGCTCCCCCGTGACCCCGCGCCGCCATCCGCTCTCGGCCGCCACGCCGGGGTCCTGCCGCCTCCCGACGACAACGTCGCCGCTTCACAGGAGGGAGGGGACCTGGCGAGCG
>NW_012117288.1:798533-806720 GCF_000951035.1 Colobus angolensis palliatus
CCCTCGTTCCTCCCCCCAACCCCCGGCTTCCCTACCGCTCCTCAGAGTCACCCACCCCCACGTACCCTAGTCCTCAGCGGCGCCCCCTTCTCCCCTGCGTCCCCTCGCTCCCTTCCAGAATCCCTATGGCCCCGGGATCCCCCTAATCCCGGGCCTCCACCCGGGCATCTCCTCAATCCCACCCCCCGGTGCTAGTTCCCGCATCCCGGCGTCCCCTCGCCGGGTCACTCCGCGACGCGGAGAAGGCGGAGCCCGAGTCTCGGCAGCCGGGTAGCTGCAACCCCTGCGGCGCCGCAGTTCAGTCTGGGATGTCCCAGCGCGTCCATGTTCCCACACCCGAGAAACGACACTCGCCAGCGCTCTAAGTTGGTGCTGGAGTTCAGGAAAGAGGGCATTTTTCCTCCGTAGCCTCTCAGCCCTGGGACCATACTGGAGAAACGAGGTCTTTAGTGATGCGAAGTCACTTGTTTGCTGTGACCTCGTGGCGCAATGGTAGCGCGTCTGACTCCAGATCAGAAGGTTGCGTGTTCAAGTCACGTCGGGGTCAAGGTGGAGATTATTTTTCTTTCTTAATTGTAGAGAACTGGAAGGAGAGTATTAAAAGTCACAAATGAAGAAATTAAGCCCCGTGCAAGATCTGTTGTCCTTCCAACGCAACGGAAAAGAACTCGTTTTTCCTTTCCTTGGGAGTAAAAACACCGTTCGGTTCCGAGGGAAAGAGTTTCCGGTGAGAGGGGCACCACCAACCCTCCGAGCGAACCACGAGGGAGCCGGAAGCCACCCAGCCCGGTCGCAGGGAGGGTGCCCTGCCCGCCACGCCCACGCTCACTTCTGTCCCCCCGCCGACTCACCTGGGCTCTCACCTGGAAGGGGTCCCTGGCGTCCCGGAAGTGTGCTCCCCACCCTAAGGACTGGTTTCTTTCGCATCTCCGTCTTCTCCCTGCCTGCCTTGAAATTCTCTTTTTTTGTCTGCTGCACTTTCAGGTATTCCTCGTCTCAGTGATGGTCTCTCTGGTGGTCCTTTCTCTGACACTTGAATTGACACCTCATTCTCAGCAGGTCTATAATTTGGCCACAGCCGTAAGGCCTGGATATTCACTTCAATGTTGTCTAACATTTGTTACCATGTATTACATCTGGTTGGAGGGTTCATAGGATCTAGTATTATGAAACATGATGTTCAGGTCTGAATTCTCTCCACCTGCGTGGTCCAAAACCCCCAGGCCAAGAAATTATAGTTTTCCAGGTTAGGAGACCCCACAGATGCTGGCAGAAGTTGAGGTAAATTATCTCTGAGAGACATACACCCTCACAATAGGCCTTCTAGTTTTCCCACATATAAAGTCTCAGTTGAAATTTACTCATAATACATTTTAAAGGAAAATAAAATTTGTGAAGCTGATTCTGCTGTCTACTGTTTTTGCAAAAACAACAAAATCAGATCCACAGATTCCAGTATGGAGATTATCAGATACTGAATACACAATGGATATGTTTAATCTTTTTCAAAAAATAAAAGAGGGGACCAAAAAGTTAACTAGAGAACGATAAACAATGAAAATATATGTGTAAATAACTAAAAAAAAATTCTAGCAATGAAAGATTTAATACTTGAAATCAGAAACACAATGGATATATTTAACAGCAGATCAGACTGAGTTGAAGAAAGAATAGGCCGGGCGCGGTGGCTCAAGCCTGTAATCCCAGCACTTTGGGAGGCCAAGACGGGCGGATCACAAGGTCAGGAGATCAAGACCATCCTGGCTAACACGGTGAAACCCCGTCTCTACTAAAAAATACAAAAAACTAGCCGGGCGACGAGGTGGGCGCCTGTAGTCCCAGCTACTTGGGAGGCGGAGGCAGGAGAATGGCGTAAACCTGGGAGGCGGAGCTTGCAGTGAGCTGAGATCCGGCCAGCCTGGGCTACAGAGCCAGACTCCGTCTCAAAAAAAAAAAAAAAAGAATAAAATGGAATATTGTGGTAATTCAAAATATATGGTCAGGTGTGACTAAATATACAAATTGACAACTGCTCTACCATATTGTAAAAATAGAGGGCCAGGCATGGTAGCTTATGCCTGTAATCCCAGCACTTTGGGAGGCCAAGACGGGCGGATCACAAGGTCAGGAGATCAAGACCATCCTGGCTAACACGGTGAAACCCCGTCTCTACTAAAGAATACAAAAAACTAGCCGGGCGACGAGGTGGGCGCCTGTAGTCCCAGCTACTTGGGAGGCGGAGGCAGGAGAATGGCGTAAACCTGGGAGGCGGAGCTTGCAGTGAGCTGAGATCCGGCCAGCCTGGGCTACAGAGCCAGACTCCGTCTCAAAAAAAAAAAAAAAAGAATAAAATGGAATATTGTGGTAATTCAAAATATATGGTCAGGTGTGACTAAATATACAAATTGACAACTGCTCTACCATATTGTAAAAATAGAGGGCCAGGCATGGTAGCTTATGCCTGTAATCCCAGCACTTTGGGAGGCCCAGGAGGGAGGATCTCTTGATCCTAAGAGTTCAAGACCAGCCTGGACAACATGGCGAGACCCCGTCTCGGATGTAGTGGTGCACCGCTGTGGTCCCAGCTACTCAGGAGGCTGTGGCAGGAGGATCACTTGAACCCAGGAGCTCAGGAGGCTGCAGTGAGCCATGATCACACCACTGCACTCCAGCCTGGGCAATAGAGTGAGACCCTGTCTCAAAAACAAAACAAAACAAAAAGTAGGCCAGACGGATCACCTGAGTTCAGGAGTTCGAGACCAGCCTGACCAACATGGAGAAACCCCATCTCTACTAAAAATGCAAAACTACCCAGGCGTGGTGGTGCATGCCTGTAATCCCAGCTACTCAGGAGACTGAGGCAGAAGAATCGCTTGAACCTGGGAGGCAGAGGTTGCGGTGAGTCAAGATCATGCCATTGCACTCCAGCCTGGGGAACAAGAGCGAAACTCTGTCTCAAAAAAAAAAAGAAAAAAGTCAAGGAACTATGTTTTGGTATAAAATTCTTTGATTTCTTTTAGGGCCTGCTGTCTGTCACGTTGGTATCTTTTTTTTTTTTTTTTTTTTTTGAGACAGAGTCTCGCTCTGTCACCCAGGCTGGAGTGCTGTGGCCAGATCTCAGCTCACTGCAAGCTCCGCCTCCCGGGTTCACGCCATTCTCCTGCCTCAGCCTCCCGGGTAGCTGGGACTACAGGTGCCGCCACCTCGCCCGGCTAGTTTTTTTTGTAGTTTTTAGTAGAGACAGGGTTTCACCGTGTTAGCCAGGGTGGTCTCGATCTCCTGACCTCGTGATCCGCCCGTCTCAGCCTCCCAAAGTGCTGAGATTACAGGCTTGAGCCACCGCGCCCGGCCCACGTTGGTATCTTATTGCTACGAAAAGTCAATCTTAAAGTCCCTGTTTATTTTCTTTTTCTTTGAGACAGAGTTTCGTTCTTGTTACCCAGGCTGCAGAATCTCGGCTCACTGCAACCTTTGCCTCCTGGGTTCAAGCAACTCTCCTGCCTCAGCGTCCCAAGTAGCTGGGATTACAGGCTTGGTGCACCACCACGCCTGGCTAATTTTGTATCTTTAGTAGAGATGGGGTTTCACTATTTCGGTCAGGCTGGTCTCAAATTCCTGACCTCAGATGATCCACCCACCTCGGCCTCCCAAAGTGCTGGGATTACAGGCATGAGCCACCACGCCCGGCCAAGGTGTCTGTTTAAAATTGATGCTGGGCAACTGTGCCTGAACTCCAAAGGGAGGAAGGTATAAGGAAGCACGACTACCCATTCCCACCACGGCGTGAAATCGTATTTCAGGTTTACTTTAGAAATGCAGTTGGCCCAGAGGAGGGGTCCGTTCTGTTGGTTGGGGAGCCTAGGAGTTTTAGTTTACACCACATACTGGCATCCTTGGCTCCAGAGGGGAGGAATGAGCTTGGGCTTCAGAACCGAGAATGTTCCTATCAGAATCTGTTCCTTCAATGGGCTAAAGCCTGAGCACATGTCACCAAAGCTGGAGAGCTAAGCGGCACAAGCCAAGATCTGGAATCCACCTTCTGTTCCTCCCACGCACCATCTGAACTTGATACTCAGCATGAGAAACTCCTTAGCATCAGCCCCACTCCCACCTCAGAGGAGGGGCAGCCTCCCTCAGGGGGGACTTCAGCCCCGGGGGACACTGCCTGGCCAGGCCTTGGTGAAGAGTCCTCATGACCTCATTCCCTGGAGCTGCCTGTGGGAGACAGAACTCTAGAATCTGAGTGTCAGAAAGAAACTGGGTGATCTCAGCCTAGTTCGTGCTCCAGGGGATACACAAAAATGACAGTGGCTGGGAATAGAGGCAAAAAGTGTCCAGAACGATTAAAGAACTGGAAGGTCTCATTTGTATAAAACAGACAGAATGCCAGGGACCCACAGACTCCCACTCACACAGGACTAGAAAGGAGAAGGCCAAAACATTAGCGGTAATGATCTCTGGGTGGCAAGATAACAGATTTTTTTTTTTTAATCTTTTTGCCTGTGTTTTATTATTTTAAAGCAACAAACAGTAAAGAATAGGGTAAATGTTCCAGCCTGCAGTGAGAGGACCTGGCTGGAAATCCTGACTCCTACCCTGATTAGCTGTGTGGCCTGGGACGGTTTATCTAACCTCTCAGTCCCCAACTTCTTCATCTGTAAAATGGGAATAATAGTGGTCCCCATCTTACAGGGCAAATAAGAGAATTCAGTGAGTGGATTAGAGTTCACACTGCGTAAGTGAACGTAGAGAGCTTCAAACAGTGCCTGGCACATGGCAAACACCATAGACGCTGGCAATGTGTTCACCATTACTCTGTAAACCAGAAGTAACATTCTGACCAGGTGTGGTGGCTCACACCTGTGATTCCAACACTTTGGGAGGCCAAGGCAGGAAGATCGCTGGAGCCCAGAAGTTTGAGACCAGTCTGGGCAACATAGAAAGAACTCATCTCTACAAATAATGATTTAAAAAATTAGCCAGGTGTGGTACATGCACCTGTAGTCCCAGCTATACTCAGGAGGCTGAGGTGGGAGGATTGCTTGAGCCCAGGAGGTGAAGGCTGCAGTGACCCATGATCATACTACTATACTCCAACCTGGGTGACAGAGCGAGACCCTGTCTCAAAATAAAATAAAATAAATACAAAATAATAAAATAAAAACTTCTAAGCTCTCCAACTGACTGGCAGACACCCCCATTCCCTACCCCTGCCCCGTCCTCAGCCAAGGACATTCCACAGTAAACCTGAAAATCTAGTTCAGGCCATGATGGGAACAGGAGTCCACATGCCTCATGATACCCTTCTCCCTTTGGAATTCAGGTACAAGAGACCAACATTAATGTTAAAATAAAGATCTGGCCGGGCACAGTAGCTCACGCTTTAATCCCAGCACTTTGGGAGGCCAAGGCGGGTGGATCACCTGAGGTCAGGAGTTTGAAACCAGCCCGGCCAATGTGGCGAAACCCTGTCTCTACTGAAAATACAAAAATTAGCCAGGCATGGTGGCGGGCACCTGTATCCCAGCTACTAGGGAGGCTGAGGCAGGAGAGTTGCTTGAACCCAGGAGGCGGAGGTTGCAGTGAGCTGAGATCAGGCCACTGCACTCCAGCCTGGGCAACAAGAGCAAAACTCTATCTCAAAATAAATAAATAAATAAAAATAAATAATAATAAAATAAAGATCTTAAGACTGACAAAACAATGTCTTTATAGGTACCAAATTTCAACCTGACTCTAGTATAGCATCACGTGACAGATAGCAGGCCCCGAAAGAAATCAATGTATTTTATTCCGGAATATATATATATGTATGTGTATATGTATGTGTGTGTGTATATATATAGAGAGAGAGAGAGGAGAGAGAGAGTTGTTGTTGTGTTTGAGATGGAGTTTCACTCTTGTCACCAAGGCTGGAGTGCAATGGCGCAATCTTGGCTCACTGCAACCTCTGCCTCCTGGGTTCAAACAATTCTCCTGCCTCAGCCTCCCAAGTAGCTGGGATTACAGGCACGTGCCATCATGCCCAGCTAATTTTTGTATTTTTATTAGAGATGAGGTTTCACCATATTGGCCAGGCTGGTCTTGAACTCCTGACTTCAAGTGATCCACCCTCCTCAGCCTCCCAAACTACTGGGATTACAGGCGTGAGGCACCGCGCCCGGCCCCAGAATATATTTTTTTGGCATATTTTGAAACAGCCCTGCAAAGCTGTCTCTTGTAGAGGAAATTTACATCCTGTAGAGAATCCCCCTCCCTTTCCAGGTCTTTTTCCTGGTCCAGGAGAGATTAACTAAGAGTCTGGTACCTTTTCAGGTCTGGTAAGACCTCTAAAGCCCACTTCCTGGAGGCTTCCTCTGCACGAACAGAACCTCGGTCTCCACAACCCCCTATCCCCAGACACTCCTTTCTACTGATGCCAAGTTTTTAGATCATAACTTAACTCTTTCAACCAATTGCCAATCAGAAAATCTTTGAATCCACCTATGACCTGGAAGCTCCAATCCACCCCCATCACTCCCACCTCTCACTCCCCTCTTTGAGTTATCCTGCCTTTCCATACAGAACCAATGTACACCTTACATGTATTGATTGATGTCTGCGAGTTCTGTCTCCCTAAAATGTATAAAATCACACTGTGACCTTGGGCATATATTCTCAGGACCTGCTGGGACTGTGTCACAAGTTGCGGTCCTCACATTTGGCTCAGAATAAATCTCTTCTAATATTCTCCAGAGTATGGCTCTTTTTGACAGTAGCTCTTCTAGAATTCTTAATGTTTCCAAGGCTAAGAAACTCATCACTAGATTAGTCAGCAAAAGAAGATTGTGTAAGTTCAGAACTTAGACCAAAAGTGTGTTCTGCTGTCACCCAACTCCAAGAGTGGGACCCGGTGATTCTGCGACCTGCGTGCTGTGATGGATCATTCAAATTCACGACAGGCTCCTGAGGCCATCACAGGCGGCCTGGCTCTTCTCAGGCCCTCCTGGTGGGGAGATTTTGACCACAGTTAGCAAGGGATAGAGCCAAGGACAGTTTCGCTGTCTAAAAAGCAAAACATCTCAGCACACCGGCAGAGGGCGCAAATGGCAAGCCCAGGAATCACAGGGACGTCGTTGGGAACATTTTTCCTCCAACATAGAACTAATTAACTGTGTGCTTGAGCATTCTCTAAAATAATTTCTGGAAAACCATGTAACCCTTGTACATGTTCCAAGTGGGCATAAAACATTTTCACCATAATTAAAAATAGTTGCAAGGGCTGGCATATTACAAATAGTAACATTTAAAAATAAAATGGTTACATCATTGTTTTAAATATATCCAATGACGTATATACACCACAATTTGATACTGTCACCCATTTTTAAAAAATACATGAACAAGTTCTTCCTTAAAGTCAGAAACTTTCATCTTTCCTTTTTCTCTTTATATTTCCATTCCTTCCCTCCATCAATTTGTAATATACTTTTATGCTGAAAGTATTTTATTTACCACTCTGTCATGACTCTCGCCACAAAAATACAAATGTAAATTGAAAATTAAAATGTCTCATTTCCTGAGATCTTCAAAGGCTAAGTATTAACAATTTTTCTTTGGGATAGAATTATCACTATTTTAAAAAATCTTTTTTGTCTCCCTCAAATCATGGGAACTATAATTAATATCAATACAGTGTTGCTACAAACAACACAAATATATCACACATCTTGATAATGTATTACAAGGTTTTGAAGTTGTCAGACTGCCTCTTTGTTTGGCTCTGAGAAGTGTTTCTGCCTTGGGGCAATGTGAGGCACAATGTGAGTGAGAAGGTGTCTTTCTTTAGTGACAAATACACTGCCAAGAGAAAGGAGAAGGCGGTTTTAATCAGAAACTTGGGAATCTGGAGCAGTAGTTGCTTTTTTTTTTTTTTTTTTGAGATGGAGTCTCACTCTGTCACCCAGGCTGGAGTGCAACGGCATGATGGCATGATCTCGGCTCACTGCAGCTTCTGCCTCCCGGGTTCAAGCGATTCTTCTGCCCCAACCTCTTGAGTAGCTGGAATTACAGGCACCTGCCATCATGCCCAGAAAATTTTTGTATTTTTGTAGAGACAGGGTTTTGCCATGTTGGCCAGGCTGGTCTTGAACTCCTGACCTCAGGTGATCCACCTGCCTCAGCCTCCCAAAGTGCTGGGATTACAGG
>NW_012117288.1:806770-810698 GCF_000951035.1 Colobus angolensis palliatus
TTAAAACTTTCCTTGTCACACACAGTATCCCCTTGTCACATACAGTTGACTGCTCCAGTTTGAAGATGCTATCAAAACCTGCTATGGAGAGACCGGGAAAGCTGGCCGAACCAGTGGCTCACTGGAGGGACCACAGCAGAGCAGACGGAGCAAACACATCCCAGATGCCGGAGGAGGAGCACACCCCAAGCTTGGTCTTTGAATGGCCCCAGAGAGCTGGGCCAGATGTCACTGAGCCAAGTCAACCCAAAGGAAGCCTGGAGACCGAGTCACAGGCAGAATCTGTGCAAAGGGACGAGTAGACATTTTAAAAAACAAAAAGAAAAATGCAGTTTTCCCAAATAACTTTATTACTTTATGACGAGGAATAACAGAACACCCATGAGTAGGTAGTTTTTCTGTTTTAAATTTTTTTTTTTTGGGGGACATTGTCTCTCTCTCTCACCTAGGCTGGAATGCAGTGGCACCATCTTGGCTCACTGCAATCTCTGCCTCTCAGGTTCAAGCGACTCTCCTGCCTTAGCCTCCTGAGGCGCTAGGATGACAGACGCCCACCACCACGCTGATTTTTTGTATTTTTTTTTAGTAGAGACAGAGTTTTGCCATGTTGCCCAGGCTAGCCTCAAACTCCTGACCTCAGGAGATCTGCCTGGTTCAGCCTCTCAGAAGGCTGGGCTTGAGCCACCACTCCCGGCCTGTTTTAAATGTTTTAACTTAGGTTAAAGAGTTGCTATTTTGGCCGGGTGCGATGGCTCAAGCCTGTAATCCCAGCACTTTGGGAGGCCGAGATGGGCGGATCATGAGGTCAGGAGATCAAGACCATCCTGGCTAACCTGGTGAAACCCCGTCTCTACTAAAAAATACAAAAACCTAGCCGGGCGAGGTGGCGGGTGCCTGTAGTCCCAGCTACTCGGGAGGCTGAGGCAGGAGAATGGCGTAAACCCGGGAGGCGGACCTTGCAGTGAGCTGAGATCCGGCCACTGCACTCCAGGCTGGGCGACAGAGTGAGACTCCGTCTCAAAAAAAAAAAAAGAAAAAAGACTTGCTATTTTAAGTGTTACATATGTCTATAGTCTATTTAATTGCCTTACTTTGCAATAAGACCCTGAAATAATTTACAGCTCTTTAAACTCCACTTTTACGGGCTGGACGCAGTGGCTCATTCCTATAATCCCAATGCCTTTGGATAGGCCAAGGTGGAGGGATCGCTCGTGGCCTGGAGTTCAAGACTAACCTGGCCAACATGGCAAGACTGCTACCCCCAACTATTATTATTTTGAGACAGGATATTGCTCTGTCACCCAGGATGGAATGCAGTGGTGCCATCAGAGCTCACTGGGACCTTGAACTCCTGGGCTCAAAGAATCCTGATGCCTCAGCCTCCTGTCTGTCTGGGACTACCAGCATGCAGCACCACACCTGACTAATATTTTTATTTTTTGTAGCAATGGGGTCTCACTATGTTGGCCAGGCTCGTACGGACTGCTGGCTTCAAGTGATCATCCAGCCTCAGCCTCCCAAAGGGATGGGATTATGGGCATGAGCCATCCCAACTGGTCTGGTTATTTTTTAATTAAAATTATTAATTAAATAATATTTATTTTTATTAGTGGTTCAGAACCTCAGAAGGCTGAGGAGGGAGGATTGCTTGAACCCAGGAGTTCAAGACCAGTCTACCAACATAGTGAGACCCAGTAGCTACCAAAAATAAATAAATAAATAATTAGTCGGGAGTCTAAGTTCCAGCTACTTGGGAGACTGAGACGGGAGGATCACTTGAGCCCAAGAGGTCGAGGCTACAGTGAGCGATGATTGCACCACTGCACCCCAACCTGGGTGATAGAGCGAGACCTTGTACCAAAAAAAAAAAAAAATAGAGGTAGTTTGCACTTGAATGCAACTTAAGTCCTCTACTTGTTGAAGACTGCCCATGATTGTCTGGTCTTAGACATTTTGAAATGGGATGAAATGTATGTACCTTAGCAGAAAGAACAGGCTTTAAAGTTAGACATATCTACATTCAAATCCTGGTTTGACCAGTTGCTTTTACATAAGCCTTAATTTTCTCATCTAAAAATAATAAGAATAAGAGATAATGACTGGGCGCGGTGGCTCGCACCTATAATCCCAGCACTTTGGGAGGCTGAGGTGGGCGGTTCACCAAGTCAGGAGATGGAGACCATCCTGGCTAACACGGTGAAACACCGTCTCTACTAAAAATACAAAAAATTAACCGGGCGTGGTGGAGGGAGCCTGTATTCCCAGCTACTCAGGAGGCTGAGGCAGGAGAATGCCGTGAACCCAGTAGGCGGAGCTTGCAGTGAGCTGAGATCGCGCCATTGCACTCCAGCCTGGGCGACAGAGCGAGACTCTATCTCAAAAAAAAAAGGAATAAGAGATAATAATGCCCATTGTGATTTTTTTTTTTTTTGGTAGGAATCAAATGAGAATGTGTTACAGGGCCTGGCAGTTAGGTGTTCAAAACTGGGGATTATTCTTGTGGTGATGCTGAACAGGGTTGTCTTTACACTTCCACTGCTCTGAGGGCCAGGACTCCTGGGGTCAGCTCTTGCCCTAAATTCTTGTGTGACCTTGGGCAAATCCCATTTTCCTCTGAGGCCCAGTGACCCCATGTGTCCAATGCAAGTTGGACGCCTGGAGAGGCCTCCAGCTTTGACACTCTCGTGTTAACTCTCTACAGCCTTGCTGCTCAGAAGGTGGGCCTCAGACCCGCAGCAGAGGAGGCCTGGGAGTAGCTGCAGATTCTCAGACCCCATCCCAGACCTACCCCCGACTCTGATTCTCATGCACGTTGCGACCGAAAAGGTTCTGCCCCGCTGTTCCGGATTAAACTGATTTGAGGTACCTTAGTGGAAGAACCAAACCACCAGAATGATTGGGAATTTAGACATTTTGTTGACTCTAGGAATTAGGCATATCCTGACAGTTTAGAGACATTACTCTTCATTTCTGACTCCTCACATCTGAAAATATGGAATTTATTCATTCTGAATGTTTTATTTCTGGGGACAGCAGGTACTCCCAGTGCATTTGCTGAATGAGTGATGAGCTGTGTATGGAGTTGGATATTCTTGTTTTTTGATTATCTGATGTTAAATGATGACCTTTTGTTCCCACTCTGTTTCTGGAATCAGGCAGAAGTAATTTCCAGTCCCCTATCTGCCACTAATTAGCCATTTAGCTCCAGGCAACTTACTTAAACCATTTGAACTGCAATTCACCCATCTGAAGAAAGCAAGTGATAACCCCCTCTAGGATCCTTGTCAGGATTATGAGATAATGGCTGAAAACACTCAGCCCAACCCGGAATATGGCAGCTGTTAATGATATTACAAGAAGGAAATGTCATTACATCAAATAGTAGGTAATGGACAATGGTATTACATTATTATCGTTGTCATTGTTAGTAATATCTTGGGGACAGATTCAAATGGAGCTATAGGACAAAAAGTGCTTCTGGGCATTCTCCCTCAGTGACCAGATGACACCCAGGTTCCTGGAAGATGGTTCCCTCCAAGGTCTTTGATATTACTTCTGGTCTGGTGTCACACTTGGTCCACAGTGGCCCCTCACAGGCATGGCCAAGCAAACACTCTTCTCCAAAGATGGCTTACAATCTGACAGTCCTTGTACTTCTTACAGACACAGTCCCTCAGATGACTCCAAGTGGCCTTTGTAGTTGCACAGAGCTTTCTGGACTGGAAAGATGGTGGACAGGATGTTCTCCTACTTTTTTATTTTATTTTATTTTATTTTATTTTATTTTATTTATTGAGATGGAGTTTCACTCCTGTCACCCAGGCTGGAGAGAAGTGGCATGGTCTTGGCTCACTGCAACCTCCACCTCCTGGGTTCAAGTGATTCTCCTGCCTCAGCCTCCCAAGTAGCTGGGATTACAGGCATGTAC
>NW_012117288.1:811118-816983 GCF_000951035.1 Colobus angolensis palliatus
GCCACCATGCCCGGCTAATTTTTTGCATTTTTAGTAGAGACGGGGTTTCACCATGTTAGCCAGGATGGTCTCGATCTCCTGACCTCGTGATCCGCCCACAGCCTCCCAAAGTGCTGGGATTACAGGCTTGAGCCACTGCGCCCGGCCTATTTTCACTTCTTTTGTGGATCTTCAGTTGCTTCAGGCCATCTGGATGCAGGTCACAGGGGATATGATGGCTTAGCTAGGGCTCAGAGGCCTGACACCTACCTCAGGTGATCCGCCACCTCAGCCTCCCAAAGTGCTGGGATTACAGGTGTGAGTCACCACGCCCTTATTTATTTATTTATTGAGATAGGGTCTCACTCTGTTGCCCAGGCTGGAGTGCAGTGGCACAATCATGGCTTGCTGCTGCCTTGACCTCCCGAGCTCAAGCAATCCTCCTATCTCAGCCTCCTGAGTAGCTGGGACTAGAGGCTCGTGACACAATGGCTGGCTAATTCTTAAATTTTTTGCAGAGATGAGATCTTGCTATGTTGCCCAGGCTGGTCTCCAACTCCAGGGCTCAACCTCCCATCCCATGATGCCGACTGTTTCTTGGGTCCAGGAGTCATGTTTGAAGGGGAACTGAACGACTTCAGCTAGCTCATCTCTGTCAAGACCTGGAGTATTTTATTTTAACCTCCAAAATTCAGCACTACTCCCATTCTGTCCTGCACTCAAGAACAGTGCTGAGTCAACTGAGCTCCTGGCCAGTCTGGGGGCCTGAGCTCCTTCCTGGTTGAGCACGACCAAGCCCTCAGAGTTATCAGACACCCTTGACTATCTCTGGTCTGCACATCCTGAGTCCAGATTGCAGCAGCAATTGGCCTAGGCATTAACCTTGGGCACTGCCTGGAGATTGTTGGGCTGAGTCATAAAAGATGTTGTGGGGGAAATAAAGAGAAATCAGACTGTTACGGTGTCTATGTAGAAAAAGGAAGACACAAGAAACTCCATTTTGATCTGTGCTAAGAAAAATACTTCTGCTTTGAGATGCCATTAATCTGTAGCCCTAGCCCCAACACTGTGCTCCTAGAAACTTGTGCTGTATTGACTCAAGGTTTAAGGGATTTAGGGCTGTGTAGGATGGCCTTGGTAAAAATGTGTTTGCAGGCAGTATGCTTGGTAAGTCATCGCCATTCTCCAGTCTCGAGTACCCAGGGACACAATGCACTACGGAAGGCCACAGGGACCCCTGCCCAAGAAAGCCTGGGTATTGTCCAGGTTTCCCCGCACTGAGATAGTCTGAGATATGGCCTCATGGGAAGGGAAAGACCTGACTGTTTCCCAGCCCGACACCCATAAAGGGTCTATGCCAAGGAGGATTAGTGAAAGAGGAAGGCCTTTATGCGGTCGAGATAAGAGGAAGGCATCTGTCTCCTGCTCGTCCCTGGGAATGGAATGACTCGGTGTAAAACTCAATCACACATTCTCTTTACTGGCTGGAGGTGAGACATGCTGGCAGCAATACTGCTCCTTAATGCACCGAGATGTTTGTGTAAAGTCAAACATAAATCTAGCCTAGGTACACATCCAGGCACAGCACCTTTTCTTAAACTTATTTATGACACAGAGTCTTTTGTTCACATGTTTTCCTGCTGACCCTCTCCCCACCATCACCCTACAATCATACCGCATTCCTCTTGCGGAGATAGTAAAGATAGTGATCAATAAATACTGAGGGAACTCAGAGACCAGCGCCAGTGTAGGTCCTCACTTGCTGAGTACCGGTCCCCTGGGCCCACTTTTCTTCCTCTATACTTTGTCTCTGTGTCTTATTTTTTTTCTCAGTCTCTAATCTTCACCTTGCGAGAAATACCCATGGGTGTGGAGGGGGCCCTTTCAAGATGTGGCCACACATTTTGAACAAAAAAATCACAAAAGATGTGGCTGCATGTGTTGCCCATTTGGGCTTAAAATCTCAGGGTCTTACATCTGCATATGGCTAGGTGAGCTGGGTGGGGCAAACGGGCGTCCTCTGTTGGGGTGTATGTGGGGGCACCTTGTAGGGCAGTGCTCCAAGTCCAGAGATGTATCAAGAGATTTGACATCTTGGACAGGGAATTGGACTTCTGCTGAGCATACACGTCAGACGCTGTCTCGGTTGCCTGCTTTACACCCATTCTGCTCATATTCTGTGCTCACAGAACCATAATGATTTTTCTTTTCAAAGAACAAGCTTTTGGTTTTGTTGATTTTTCTCTATTGATTTCCTGTTTCCAATTCTATTGGCTTCTGCTCTGATTTCTTTTTTTTCTTTTCTTTTGTTTGCTTTGGATTTAATTTGCTGTTCTTTTTCTTGTTTCCTACGGTAGAAGCTTCGATGACTGATTTTAGATCTTTCTCTTTTCTCATAGATGCAGTCAATGCTAGAAATTTCCCTCTAAGCACTGTTTTTTTTTCTTCTGCATCCCACAAATTCTGATAGTTTGTATTTTAATTTTCATAAGATTTAAATTCAATACCAACATGTTTTAAAACTTTTCTTGAAATTTCTTCTTTGGCCCATGTGTTACTCAGAAGTGTGTTGTTGGCTGGGGCAGTGCCTCACGCCTGTAATCCCAGCACTTTGGGAGGCCGAGGCAGGTGGATTTCCTGAGGTCAGGAATTCAAGACCAGCCTGACCCAACACAGTGAAACGCCGTCTCTACTAAATACAAAAAATTAGCTGAGTATGGTGACCCATGCCTGTAATCCCAGGTACTTGAGAGGCTGAGGCAGGAGAATCGCTTGAACCCGGAAGGCGAAGGTTGCAGTGAGCCAAGACTGTGCCACTGCACTCCAGCCTGGGCAGCAAGAGTGAAACTCTGTCTCAAAAAAGAAGTGTGCTGTTTAATCTCCAGATATTTCGGGTTTTTTTCCAGCTAACTTTCTATTATTGATTTCTAGTTTAATTTTATTGTGTCCTGACAACATATTTTGTGTGGTTTCTTTTTCTTTTTTTTCTTTTTTGAGACAGTTTCTCTCTTGTTGCCCAGGCTGGGGTGCAATGGTGCGATCTTGGCTCACCACAACCTCTGCCTCCCGGGTTCAAGCGATTCTCCTGCCTCAGCCTCCCGAGTAGCTGGGATTACAGGCATGCACCATCACAACCGGCTAAATTTTGTATTTTTAGTAGAGACAGGGTTTCTCCATGTTGGTCAGGCTGGTCTCGAACTCCCGACCTCAGATGATCCGCCCACCTGGGCCTCCCAAAGTGCTGGGATTACAGGCATGAGTCACTGCGCCTGGCCCAAAATGTTCTTCTGAAGCCCTGTGCTTCCCTCGGCTTCCTTTAAATTGTGTGTGTGTGTGTGTGTGTGTGTGACAGAGTTTTGCTCTTGTTGCCCAGGCTGCAGTGCAATGGCTGGATCTCAGCTCACCGCAATCTCCGCCTCCCGGGTTCAAGTGATTCTCCTGCCTCAGCCTCCTGAGTAACTGGGACTACAGATATGAGTCCTGGCTAATTTTGTAGTTTTAGTAGAGACGGGGTTTCTCCGTGTTGGTCAGGCTGGTCTCGAACTCTCAACCTCAGGTGATATGCCCACCTGGGCCTCCCAAAGTGGTGGGATTACAGGCGTGAGCCACGGCAGCTGGCCTGTGTGGTTTCTATTCTTTTGAATTTGTTAAGGTGTGTTTTATGGCCCAGAAAATGGCCTATCTCATGAATGTTCCATGCTACCTTGAGAAGAATGTATATTCTGCTGCTGCTGGATGAAGCAGCCTACAAATACTCATATATCCACTTGACTGGTGGTGCTATTGAGTTACTGAGCTTCTGCTCGCTGGATCTGTTCATTTTTGATAGAGGGGTGTTGAAATCTTCAACTAATAATAGTGGATTCACGTATTTCTTCTTGTAGTTCTACCAGTTTTTGCTTCACACATTAAGGATTGATATGGGGCTGGGTGAAGCACTTTGGGAGGCCAAGGTGGGCAGATTGCATGAGTCCAGGAGTTCGAGACCAGCCTCGGTAATATGGCAAAATCCTGTCTCTACAAAAAAATACAAAAATTAGCCAAGCATGGTGGCATGTGCCTATAGTCCCAGCTACTCAGGAGGCTGAGGTGAGAGGACCGCTTGAGGTTGCAGTGAGCCGAGATCGTACCAGTGCATTCAAGCCTGGGTGACACAGAGAGAGCAAGACCCCGTCTCAAAAAAAAAAAAAAAAAAAAAGATGGCTATGCATTAACCCCTTTACCATTGTGTAATACCCTTATAAAGATATCCCTTTCTTTGCTCTGAAATCTGTCTGAAGTCAGTATAGCTAACCCTTGCTTTCTGTTGATAAGTGTTAGTATAATATATCTTTCTCCATCCCTTTGCCTTTAATCTAGATGTGTCTTTATATTTAAAATATCTTTATTTTATTATTATCATTATTATTATTTTAATAGAGATGAGATCTTGCTACATTGCCCAGGCTGGTTTGGAACTCCTGGGTTTAAGCAATCCTCCCACCTCAGCTCCCAAATTGCTGGAATTACAGGCATGAGCCACCTTGCCTAGCCTATGTTTCTTTTTCTTTTTTAAAGAACTTTTTTCAGTGGTTCCCCAAAAGTTTGCAATATACATTTACAATTAATTCAAGTCCACTTTCAAATAACAATATGTCACTTCACAGGCAATACAAGTGCTTTATAATAACAAAATAATCCTAATTCCTCCCTCTCATTCCTTTCTATGGTTGCTGTCATTCATTTCACTTAGGCATACGTAAGCATATCTAAGTTTCAAGGGGTTGATCCTGGTTTGCCTAAACCAATCACCAATGCCCCTTGTCTAACCCACCACCACAAGCCTGTTTTGGAGCTATTATGGGGAAGGGTGTTGGGTTTCCCACTATAGGTAAGCTGGGATTCAACCATTTTCATTTTGATTTTAGATGATAGGGTGACCTTAGCAGGTTGGGCAACTTGGAGACATCCAGTCTGGGTTGTTAGAGTTTCTCATACATGTGGATTGGAATTATCTTGATTTTGCCACTTTTCATTGTTTATGTGTTCCTCGAGAGGCAACCACATGTTTAGGAATGTTTGCCACATGGTTATTAAGTTTCAAAGAGGAGGAATCACATAAGATTTAAATTCATGACCAGGCTCAGTGGTTCACGCTTGTAATCCCAGCACTTTGGGAGGCCAAGGTGGGAGGATCACTTTAGTGCAGGAATTAGAGACCAGCCTGGGCAACATGACAAACCCCATCTCTAACAACAACAACAACAACAAACATATTAGCTGGGCGTGGTGGCATGAGCCTACTTGGGAGGCTAAAGTGGGAAGATCACTTGAGCTAGGGAGGTAAAGGTTGCGGTGAGCCATGGTTGTACCACTGCACTCCAAAGTGGGTGACAGAGCAAGATGCTGTCTCGAGAAACAAAACAAAACAAAACAACCCATCACCAACAAGAAACAGGCTGGCCACAGTGGCTCACACCTGTAATCCTAGCACTTTGGAAGGCAGAGGTCACTTGAGGTCAGGAGTTTGAGACCAGCCTGGCCAACATGGTGAAACCCTGTCTCTACTGAAAATACAAAAATTACCCAAGCATGGTGGCGTGTGCCTGTAGTCCCAGCTACTTGGGAGACTGAGGCATGAGGATCCCTTGAATCCAGGAGGCAGAGCTTGCAGCAAGCCGAGATCGTGCCACTGCACTCCAGCCTGGACAACAGAGTGAGACTCTGTTTCAAAACAAAAATAAACAGGCCAGGCGCGGTGGCTCAAGCCTGTAATCCCAGCACTTTGGGAGGCCGAGACGGGCGGATCACGAGGTCAGGAGATAGAGACCATCCTGGCTAACACGGTGAAACCCCGTCTCTACTAAAAATACAAAAAAACTAGCCGGGCGAGGTGGCGGGCGCCTG
>NW_012117288.1:823923-827010 GCF_000951035.1 Colobus angolensis palliatus
CCTGTAGTCCCAGCTACTCCGGAGGCTGAGGCAGGAGAATGGCGTAAACCCGGGAGGCGGAGCTTGCAGTGAGCTGAGATCGGGCCACTGCACTCTAGCCCAGGCGACAGAGCAAGACTCCGTCTCAAAACAAAACAAAAATAAACAAAAAATAAATAAATAAAACCCCAAAACCTGACGCTTTGAACTGCTGTTGTGGTGGCTAAGTGCATGCATCACACCCCACAGTTAGGAGAAAATTACAAAGCAAACACTGGACTCTGAGATAAACCAGACCAAACCAAAAAAAACAGGGTCACTCTGTTAAGTCCCAGTATCCCAAATCAGTGAAACTTGAGTCGTTCCTGGAAGTTGTTGACTCCCTGACCGGAAATTATTCTCTCTGATTTTTGTAATGCTAATATCTGAAGATGTGTTATGACCTTTATGGATACGATTTTCATGTGAAATTTTCGCTCTTTTTTCTTTTTTTCGTATCATTAACAGACAGATAGTAACTTTGGTAATCTTGTCTTTCCTTTTTTCTTCAAAAACCTGTAGTGTTTTCTCAGTTGGAAATCCATTCCCTGAAGTCTGACCATGCAATTGTTGTGCAGATAACACTCTTCCTTGTCTAAAAAAACCATCTGCCTCTGGTTTTTTCTCCCACTGGGAAGGGTCCACTCAGAAAGCCTGGAGGCACTGATCTACTGGAGCTGCAGGGGCGGTTTGTCCAAGGGCGCAAATGAACCCAGATCATTTCTAAAGCTCCTATAACTTGGAGATGATGATGTTAATAGTGATGGCTTGTTTTGCATTCCTCAATAGGGTTCACAGGCAGGCATGGCTGCTCATGTCGGTAATCCCAACACTCTGGCAAACGCAGGCTGGAGGATCACTTGAGCTCAGGAGTTTGAGGCTCGCCTGGGCAACATAGGTAGACCCCATCTCTACAAAAACTAAAAATTGGCCAGGCATGGTGGTGAGCGCCTGTAATCCCTTCGAAGGAGGCTGAAGTGGGAGGATCACTTGAGCCTAGGAGGTTGAGGCTGCAGTGAGCTGAAATCATGCCACTGCACTCCAGCCTGGGTGACAAAGTGAAACCCTGTCTCAAAAAAAAAAAAAAAAAGGAGTCACAGTGCACTTTTACACTCATTTCATCCTTTGATCCTCCCAATAAGGATGAATTTCATGAGGCAATAAACCTTAACTCTCAAGAATCCTGTTTTTTTTTTTTTTTTAGACGGAGTCTCGCTCTGTTGCCCAGGCTGGAGTGTAGTGGCCGGATCTCAGCTCACTGCAAGCTCCGCCTCCCGGGTTCACGCCATTCTCCTGCCTCAGCCTCCAGAGTAGCTGGGACTACAGGCGCCCGCCACCTCGCCCGGCTAGTTTTTTGTATTTTTTAGTAGAGACGGGGTTTCACCGGGTTAGCCAGGATGGTCTCAATCTCCTGACCTTGTGATCCGCCCGTCTCGGCCTCCCAAAGTGCTGGGATTACAGGCTTGAGCCACCGCGCCCGGCCTTTTGTATTTTTTTTTTTGTAGAGATGGGGTTTCACCATGTTGCCCATTCTGGTGTTGAACTCCTGAGCTCAAACAATTCTTCTGCCTCAGCCTTTCAACGTGCTGGGATTACAGACGTAAGCCACTGCGCTACCCCGTGTATCTAAATTTAAAAAGCCTTCCCCTTTCTTGCCAAAAATAGATATTTGCCTTTTACCATCACCTGTTTATACTCTCTGCCTCCCTTGCTCTCTCCCTCTCTGTCTTCATTTAATATCTGTGACTCTCTTGGCTTTGCCCTTTTCCAATATTGGCTTTATCCTAGGGCCAGCAGCCTTATGGCTGTAGCACTTCCAGACATAACATTTAGATACTGCTGGGTGTGGTGGCTCACGCCTGTAATTCCAGCACTTTGGGAGGCCAAGGCAGGTGGATTGCTCGAGCTCAGGAGTTCGAGACCAGCCTGGACAACATGGTGAAACCCTGTGTCTACAAAAAAATATAAAAATTAGCCAGGCTTGGTGATGGGCTCCTGTGGTCCCAGCTATTTGGGAGACTGAGGTGGGAGGACCTCTTGAGTCTAGGAAGCAGAGGTTGCAGTGAGCCAAGATCACACACTGCACTCCAGCCTGGGCAAAAGAGTGAGACTCTGTCTCAAAAAAAAAAAAAAAAAAAAAAAAAAAAACTGGATACCGCAACATCTGAAGGAGAAGATAGGGAACTTTTTCTTGTCTGACTGTTAGAAATAGGAAACCTTTTCCAGAAACGCCATTAGATTTTCACTCAAGATTCATGGCTAGAATTGGATCATGAGCTTAGGCAACATAGTGAGACTCTGTCTCTAATATACATTGATTTGTTTTTCTAAGACCAGCCGAGCGGGTGCAAAAGAACCAGCGGGTAGGCAAAGGTCAGGAGCAAAACTGCAAGTTTATTTTGGTAACCTAAGGTGTGGGGAAGAAGTCTGTCGGCCTCCGGCAAAGAAGGCCGACAGAGTCCCCCCCACCCATGGGGCTCTCGGGCGGGGTTCCTGCATCCCGACATCAGTGGGGCTGGAGGAAGGCCACGTGGCTCACTGGCGGAGAGCGGCTTTTCTAGGAGTGGGAGGGCAATAGGCGGGGCACGGGCGTGTCGGGGGCATTCCGCAGGTGCGACCAGGTAAATCTTGGTCTCTTCAGATTGACGTCACCTGGCGCATGCCTGGTTGGTCTGCACCTTCCCTGGTGGCTGGCTGCATTTTCGCCCACGCGGGAAAAGTTGGGAGGGGGGAAAAGTTGGGAGGGGGGGATGAAGAACCCGGAAGTGCACCATCTTACCTCCTTCGTCCAAACAGTCCAACCTTTTATTGATAATAGTGATAAAGGGGCGCCGTGGTCTGTCTGGCTACTTCCTGCTGTTAAGGGGCGTTGTTAAAGTCGGAGCCTATGGTTGGTATTTGGACGCACGGATGAAAAATAAAATAAGGCACAGTATTAGTATAGGAATGAGGAATGGAAGCATTTGTTGGAATAGGCAAAACCCAGAAGGAAGGTCCTGGCAAGGCTGAGGAGTATGAGATAGTTAAGAAAATTTAGTAAGTTTGAGGCGAGTGGGGGAAAGCCAAACT
>NW_012117288.1:832845-834702 GCF_000951035.1 Colobus angolensis palliatus
GGACCTCGGACCTGCGCAGGATTTTGGCCGAGGGAGGTAAAGAGGAGACAAGGGCACTTACCCCAGAGAGGCCATGAGAGTGAGGGAAGCGAGTCTCAGGTCCTGGTCCGTCCGCGGCGTGGCACGAGGAGGAGGAGGCTCCCGGGACCCTGGGGGCCCTGAGGAGGGGTCTCCTCCCGGGTTTCGGCACCAACTGATTTGTTTTTCTAAGACCAGCCGAGCGGGCGCAAAAGAACCAGCGGGTAGGCAAAGGTCAGGAGCAAAACTGCAAGTTTATTTTGGTAACCTAAGGTGTGGGGAAGAAGTCTGTCGGCCTCCGGCAAAGAAGGCCGACAGAGTCCCCCCCCACCATGGGGCTCTCGGGCGGGGTTCCTGCATCCCAACATCAGTGGGGCTGGAGGAAGGCCGCGTAGCTCACTGGCGGAGAGCGGCTTTTCTAGGAGTGGGAGGGCAATAGGAGGGGCACGGGCGTGTCGGGGGCGTTCTGCAGGTGCGACCAGGTAAATCTTGGTCTCTTCAGATTGATGTCACCTGGCGCATGCCTGGTTGGTCTGCACCTTCCCTGGTGGCTGGCTGCATTTTCGCGCACGTGGGAAAAGTTGGGAGGGGGGAAGGTTGGGAGGGGGGGATGAAGAACCCGGAAGTGCACCATCTTGCCTCCGTTCATCTGAACATACATATAAATACATTAAATAGAATTGGGTCATGCATGTCCATTCCTACATAGGGCCCTGAGAAGGAAAATGAGATTCTTGTGCCTGGCTAAAATGAGCCATTTGGGGTGAAAGGAATGTTGGGGAACTAGCCATAATGACCACCATCAAGTCTACAATAAATAGAGTATTGAGGGCCGGGTGCGGTGGCTCACGCCTGTAATCCCAGCACTTTGGGAGGCTGAGGTGGGCAGATCATGAGGTCAGGAGTTCGAGACGAGTCTGGCCAACATAGTGAAACCTCATCTCTACTAAAAATACAAAAATTAGCCAGGCGTGGTGGCACATGCCTGTAGTCCCAGCTACTCAGGAGACTGAGGGAGGAGAATTGATTGAACCCAGGAGGTGGAGGTTGGAATGAGCCACTCATTCTAATGAGTCTAGCCACTCCAGCTTGGGCAAAAGAGTGAGACTTCATCAAAAAAAAAAAAAAAAAAAAAAGAGAGAGAGAATCGGAGTGTTTGGAGTTTTCACCTGTAACATGTAATGCTAGAAGCATGGGAATGTGTAAAATACGATGGCTGCAAACATTCAGAAAGCACACGCCACAATGTCCTGAAAAAGTACCCACTAGAAAATGAAAAGCTAATCAGAATTTCAAAGTACAGGGAAGACGGAGATGTGGTCAGAACATGGTGAGTATGAGATGCTGAACAAGGCCCCCCAAAGATGTCCCCATCCTAACTCTTGAAACCTGTGAATACGTAACCTTGCGTGGCAAAGGGACTTGGAGATGTGATTACTGCAAAGATTGTAAGATGCAAAGGTTATTCTGGGTTATCGGGTGGGCCTAATGGAATCTCTTTTTCTGAGAGGAGGACAAGAGAGTAAAAGCTAGAAAAAGGAGACGTGATGAAAGAACAGAGGCTGCAGTGATGCGCTTTGGAGATGGAGGAAGAGGGAGGTGGCATCTAGAAGCAGGAACAGGCAAGGGAATGGATTCTTCCTGAGCCCCAGCAAGAAAGCAGCTCTGCCAACACCTTGATTTCACCCCCACGAAACCCATTTCAGGCTTCTGACCTCTGTTAAATAGTAACTTTATGTTATTGTAACCCATTAAATTTGTGGTAATGTGTTACAGCAGCAATCAATAAACACTTATCACAAGTGACCAAAATTAATTCAAGAAGAGGTTAAAAAAAAA
>NW_012117288.1:835592-838415 GCF_000951035.1 Colobus angolensis palliatus
GTCTCTATAAAAATAAATAAATATAAAAATCCTGAATATTAGCAATAAATCTACCACTATATACCTGTTATAGTATACTATTAGGAATAAGGGAAGTTTATTCCAGGAATCAGTGACAGCTACACATTAGGAAATCTACAATGAACTTATATTAACAAGCAAAAAGAGAAGAAAAATATTATTATTTCAATTAATATTAAAAAAAAAAAATCTGTGAGCACAGTGGTTCATGCCTGTAATCCCAGCACTCTGGGAGGCCAAGGCATGAGGATTGCTTAGAGCCCAGGAGTTTGAGACCGGCCTGGGCAATATAGTGAGACCTCTTTGTCCCTATAAAAAATATGAAAACAGGCCGGGCATGGTGGATCATGCCTGTAATACCAGCACTTTGGGAGGCCTAGGCAGGTGGATCACCTGAGGTTGAGACCAGCCTGACCAACATGGAGAAACCCCATCTTCACTTAAAAAAAAAAAAAAAATACAAAATTAGTCGGGCATGGTGGCACATGCCTGTAATCCCAGCTACTACTCAGGAGGCTGAGGCAGGGGAGTTGCTTGAACCCAGGAGGCGGAGGTTGCAGTGAGCCAAGATCGCACATTTGCACTCCAGCCTGGGCAACAAGAGTGAAACTCCGTCTCAAAAAAAAAAAAAAAAAAGGAAAAAGAAAACAAAATTAGCCGGATTTGGTGGCACATGACTGTAGTCCCAGTTCTTCAGGAGGCTAAGGTGGGAGGATTCCTTGAGCTAGGGAGGTTGAAGCTGCTTTGAGGCAAGATCAAACCATTGCACTCTAGCCTAGGCGACAGAGACAGATCCTGTCCCAAAACAAAACAAACTGATAAAATTCAACTTTCATACATGCTTTTAATAATATATTTCAGCAAGTTAAGAACCATATATGAACATAATTATGATTATTTATCAAGCATCAGTAACAAATTTATCATATCCCTAGTCCAGTGAGTGTCCCACTCCCTAGATAAGTACTGATTAGGGGGATATGATTTAACTAGAAGACAGTATTTTCATGAGGTGCATTCTTTCTGAATAAATCTGCAGATATAATGCAATGTCAATCAAAATCCTAACAACAGGGTTCTTTGTTTTTTTAATTGTTTTGTTTTTTGTTTTTTATTGAGATAGGGTCTTACTCTGCTGCCCAGGCTGGAGTGCAGTAGTGCAATCATAGCTCACTGCAGCCTCAAACTGCTGGGCTCAGTCAATCCTGTCACCTCAGCCTCCCAAAGTGCTGGGGCTACAGGTGTGGGCTACCAAGCTCAGCCAACCACACATTGTTTTAAAAGCTATTTATCAGCCAACAGAGCTCTACTTCTTTCCTCCTTAGTTTTCTTTTTCAGAGTTTTTGTTATATCTTTTCCTGTTTACACTATCAATTGCTTTTAGAATCATTCTATTAAATTTTAAAATAACGGAATACACAGAAGTGGACTAAAACCTAATATGTTAATTGAAAATTAATTTTCCTGCTCAACTTTTTGGAAGGAAGTCACTATGTACAATCCATCTTTAAGGAGTGAGGGGTTATGTTCTGCATCACATGGACCTTTTGTTTTTTGTTGCTATTGTGAAGGATTTCTTTTAGTATTTTCATATATGTTATTACCAATATAAAGGACTGATATGACTTGTTGAAGAACTTCTATGTAGCAACTTTATTAAACCCCTTTATCAATTCTATTAGTTTTTCTTCATATTTTATTTCTTTGGGTTGGGTTGTGTGGAATTATTTTTTAAGAGATGGGGTCTCACTGTGTTGCCCAGGCTGGGCTCGAAACTCCTGGGTTCAAGTGATCCTCCCACCTCGGCCTTCCAAAGTGTTACGATTGTAGGCATGAGTCACTGTGCCTGGCCCAGTCTGGCAATTTCTACTGTGAGTAATCCCTTTGCCTTTTCTTTCCTAATATTATACATTACATTTCCATTTCCTGTCTTATTACATCAGTCAGGACTTCCAGAAGATTATCAAAGAACAGCAGTGATCACAGATCTAGTGAACATCCTTGGATATTTGTCTGTTGAGACTCTCAGTTCTTTTGGAAAACTTCTCTACTCCATACCTACAGTCCTCGTGGGATGAGACCAGTCACAGGGTGCCTAATTCTACCCTGTAGGTACAAAGCTGGGTGCATGGTCCAGGGCAAGCCAAACATCAGACCCTATTTTCCCACCCAGGGCGATTGTTCCAGAGGTGGGCAAGAAACCTAAGCAGGGCCAACCAGATTTTCTCCCAGTTTTTTGTTTGTTAGTTTGGAGCCAGAAGAGAGGAGGGGAGGGCCTTACTTTCTGGTTTAACAGATGGGAAAGACAGAAACGAGGGCATCAGAGGCCACCCACCACTATAACCTGCACAGGAAGAGAAAGGCTGCCTGCAGAGGAGGAAGAGAAACCACGGAAAGAATCCCAAGTGGCAAGGAGAAAGGAAGAGAGGGACCTAGATGGGGAGAGGGACGATCTTGTTTGTGTGTGTGTTTTTTTTACATGAATTCTCCCTCTGCCACCAGGCTGGAGAGCAGTGGCGAGATCTCGGCTCACTGCAACTACCGTCTCCTGGGTTCAAGCAATTCTCCTGCCTCAGCCTCCCTAGTAGCTGGGATTACAGGCGCGCGCCAGGGCGCACAGCTAATTTTCGGTAGAGATGGTGTTTCACCATGTTGGCCTGGTGTTTCACCAGGCCGAATGATCTTGTTTTTAAATCCCTGAATCCGGCCGGGCGCAGTGGCTCACGCCTGTAATCCCAGCAGTTTGGGAGGCCGAGACGGGAGGATCACGAAGTCAGGAGATCGAGACCATCCTGGCCAACA
>NW_012117288.1:838465-839576 GCF_000951035.1 Colobus angolensis palliatus
GGGAGGCGGAGCTTGCAGTGAGCCGAGATCGCGCCACTTGAGACCATCCTGGCCAACACGGTGAAACCCCTTCTCTACTAAAAATACAAAAAAAATTAGCCGGGCGTAGTGGTGGGAGCCTGTAAACCCAGCTACTCGGGAGGCAGGAGAATGGAGTGAACCTAGGAGGCGGAGCTTGCAGTGAGCCCAGATGGTGCCACTGCACTCCAGCCTGGGGGACAGAGTGAGACTCCGTCTCAAAAAAAAAAAAAAAATCCCTGAATCCACACTTCCTGATTATGTGAGCCAAAAAATTTGTTTTCCGTTTTCTTTACTTACATTGGATCACTTACAATGGAAGGAATTTTGACTATTACAGAAATCATTCTTGTCCTGGTAACTGACACTTATTAGGTAATAGTTGGTGCCAGGCTGAGGGCAGGTGGCACTGACTCAGGTCCTCCGCCCAGGCAACCCCAGTCTTCTTCACAGCTGGCGATGAGATGTTCTTTCACGTTTGCAGATGAGGAAGCTGAGGCTCTGGGAGGAAAGCGTGCTGCCCATGCCCTTTTGGGCCACAGCCTCTTGTACTCCCACAGCAGGCTGATGGATAAACTTCCAACACGACCAGCGGGCACCAAATGTGCAACTTGGCAAATGGGAGCATGTTGCTCTATGCTGATAGATTCTAAGTTCTCTAATGGAACAACTGATGAAAGGAGAGGAGTATGCAACATCCAAACCAGCATCAAAGCGTGTACCCAACTCAATCTGCACAGTAAATGCGCCCAACCCATACACCCCGCGGGGTGCTAATGTAGTCACCGCTCCAAACCTCTGAGTCCTTCCAGGCCAGGTCATTCAGAACCTGAAACTCCCAGCGGAGGTGCAGAGCCGGGGTGAGTCCTGGCGTCCGCGAGACTTGGAGGACCCAGCCCCCGGAGCGCATTCCGTTAGTTTCCAGAGCTTTTTCAAACTTTGCCTTTCAAGTGCAGGAGTTCCTTGGTCTTTGCAAGACCCGCAGGCGTCCGCAGTGGTGCAGAAAAAGGTGCAAAGGGTGCGCCCAAGGTCGCAGGCTGCCTGGCTGCGCTTTCAGTCGGGCCCCCCTACGCCAGGCGCGGGGCGGGCTCTA
>NW_012117288.1:840426-843677 GCF_000951035.1 Colobus angolensis palliatus
CCGCTCCGCACCACCCGACTGGGAGCCCCGCGGGGTACTGCGGGCACAGCTGGCATGCGCCTAGGCGCACGTTGGCTCGGAGAGGCCGGCGGCTCCCGCCTCCTACGCCAGGAGACACCGTGGAGCTGGGACCTTTGCGCCTAACGGGGCTCAACCAGGTCCAGGCTGCATTTGCATCCGGGGGTGCCTTCTCTGGGAGCTGATTCCAACCAACAAAGCACAAGTTGCCTGAACTTCAAAACACGAGGGAACTTATTTCTTTGAAAATCAGCGGTAAAAAGTTCGGGAGCTCAGCGATCTAAATAATCCCGAGGCATGGAGGAGGAGGTGCGTGGTCTGTCGTGGACTTAGAGCTGCGAAATGATTTCTTCAGAATTAAGTCAACCTCTACCGAGGAAACCAGAGGCATCCTGTACCGCCCCTCCCTGCCAGTAATTATGTATGTAAAAGGAAAAAGGGGTTTTAATGTGGTTCTTTGTGGGATCGAGGTGTTCTTATCTGTGGGATTCTTTTCTTTTTAATCATTAGGTTAGGGCTGTTTCTGCCTTGTCTCCTAAAAGTAACGTGGTTTTTAAAACCACAAAAATATAATCCTATCCACGTTCTCCTGCCAGCTTGGGTGGTTTTCAAACCGAGAGGGCAGGACGCTGCGCAAGAAGCGACCGGTGTGCACTTAAGGCGTGAATAAGCTTTTGACTTTGAGGCCCACATTCTGCACCTGCGCGGGCTGAGGGGGGCCGCTGTGCCCCTGGAGTGGGGACTCGGTGGTTTGTGGGATATTGTGGCACACGCTGTGGTGTTCAGGACAGCAAGAGTAATGCCGAAGTCAAAGCCATGGAATGAAGATCCATCAGTGATGTTTTCTCACAGACCAGAAAGAACTCATGATTTGGAGCCGGCCACGGTGGCTCACGCCTGTAATCCCAGCACTTTGGGAGGCTGAGACGGGTTGATCACTTGAGGTCAGGAATTTGAGACCAGCCTGGGCAAAATGGTGAAACTCCGTCACTACTAAAAATACAAAAAGTAGCCAGACGTGGTGGCGGGCGCCTGTAGTCCCAGCTACTCCAGAGGCTGAGGCACGAGAATTGCTTGAACCTGGGAGGCGGAGGTTACAGTGAGCCAGATCCTGCCACTGCACTCCAGCCTGGTCATGGCCGGGCCCGGTGGCTCACGCCTGTAATCCCAGCACTTTGGGAGGCCGATGCAGGCAGATCACGAGGTCAAGAGATCGAGACCATCCTGGCTAACAAACCCCGTCTCTACTAAAAATGCAAAAAAAAAAAAAAAAAGAGCTAGGCATGGTGGCAGACGCCTGTAATCCCAGCTACTTGGGAGGCTGAGGCAGGAGAATCGCTTGAACCTGGGAGCAGAGTTTGCAGTGAGCCTAGATAGCACCGTTGCACTCCAGCCTGGGCAAAAAGAGCAGAACTCTGTGTCAAAAAAACAAAAATAAAAAAAACCTCATGATTTAGAATCTCAAGACCTTGGGCTGCATGCCCTGCTTTGAGCTCCGAAAGTAAGTCAGGAAGCAGCTGTGCAGATTGAAACAGCCCTTAACCTCTTCTAGTCTCTGCGTAGTCATCTGTAAAATGGAGATAATAATCGTGTCTTGTCCTAACACTCCCTCACAGAGCTGCTGTAAGAAGGAGCTTTCTAAGGCTATTATTGTTTTATTTTTTTTTTTGAGACAGGGTCTTGATCTGTTGGCCAGGCTGGCGTGCAGTAGTGCGATCACAGCTCACTACAGCCTCAACTTCCGAAGTAGTGGAGACTACAGGCACACACCACCATGCCTGGCTAATTTTTGTGTTTTGGGTTAGAGATAGAGTCTCCTTGTGTTGCCCATTACTTGAATTCCTGGGCTCAAGCAATCCTCCTGCCTTCGGTCTCCCAAGAGCTGGGATTATAAGCATGAGCCACCTTGCCCACCCTGTTATTGCTTTAATAGTATAGCAATAATAATAATAATAACAATAATAATAATAATAACAGGGCAGGTTTCTGAAATCCAGCCCTCCTAGTAGCTTGATCCCCTTGATGTGGGGTCCTCGCCAGGTCTCCAGGGATGAGCACTGGATTGACGCACTGGAGACCTCACCTTTTCTCTTTGTCTGTACATGCGTGTATACCATTGTGTTTATTACAAATGTCATGCATATTTGCTGTAGAAAAAAATAGAAAACCGAGACCAACAAAAGGAAAAAACCCTCTGAAATCTCACCACTGAGCGGTAGTTTGGGAGCTTTCCTTCCAGTCCTTTGTGCGTGTGTGTCTCTGCTTTGTGCAAATGTGATGGTAGAGTTTTGCTACCTGTTTTAGTCTTTCATGAAGTGTACGTGGACCCGCCTGGGTCTGTCTCCCATCTCTAATCCCATCTGCTGTAAAGTTTTCTGTTTGCTAAAGGGCATGGGATAAGGAGAGACCACCCCCTTCTTTTCCCATGCTCATTGTCCAATACTTTCTACTTCAAGTGTCCAACATAACATGAGGAAGATGCCCTGTCTGGCTCTCCTCTCTGTAATTTTCTCTCTTATTCACCATCTCCCTTCCAGACTTCTCAAGTTAACCCTGACCCTTGAGGTCTCACTGGGCTTTAAATGAGGCCTTTGTAAAGAGAATAACCCATAACACAATGGAAAGTGTGAGCCGAATGGTGCTTGCTTCTCAAAAGATGTGTCCATTTCATCTTGGAGAAAGCTTGAGGAAGACTGGATTTGCAAGGGAAGGAATGTGCAGATACCTGGCCTCAGGTACTCCAGCTGTGCCTCCTCTTTGTCATCAGCCTCTCATCACCTGGCTGAATCCAGAAACTTCAAACAGCAAAAGTTCTGAAAAGTAACACCAAAGGTGGACCCCCGGGCATTGCCCAGGATGTAACAGAGGTGGGATAGCCTAGGCTCCAACTCAGGGAAGTGTTTCCACTTGTAAGGGAAGGAGGTGGCGGACCTTCTAGGGCTGCAGGGTGGAAATATCAGATAAGACAGGCAGGTTGAGGGGGGTGAGGTGGGGGATCTGGAGAGACCCGCTTTACCCAGGACACACAAAGGAAAAAATGCAAGCTGACCTTTTGAATTGTATCCTGAAGGCAATGGAGAAGATAATTGATCAGGAAGTGGTTACTGACACCAGATTCTGCAGGAGAAGCCTGGTCAGAGACAGACAGGCCTAGGCTGGAGGAAGAGAAGACCTACAGGGAAGGCGGTTCCTCCCATTCAAAGGGTGAGAGGAAGTAGTCAAAGATGACAGGA
>NW_012117288.1:844322-849087 GCF_000951035.1 Colobus angolensis palliatus
AAAAAAAAAAAAAAAAGATGACAGGAGCTGGACAGAGGAAAGCCGGGTGAGGTCCGGCCCCCGCCGCCTCTACTCCCTGTTTCCTCCTCCAATCCGTCCTCACCAAGGCCTTTGGCTTTAACTCCTTAAATACCTCTCAGAGGAATCCACTTTTTAAATGCCCATCTGAGCTTATGTCTCCTGCTCAGAACCTTTTCCTTGGTCCTGCAAAGCCCTCTGTGGCCTGGGCCTGGCCAGCCCTCCAGCCTCATCTCGCGTCCCTATCTCCTGGTTACACCCTCCACCCAGCCTCTTTTCAGTGCCTCAGCCTGGAAGTCCTCCCCTACAGACAAGTCTGGTACCCGACTATTTGACATTGACTTGCTCATCATGCAGGTTTCAGCTCCACTTCATTTCCCCCAGAAACCTCTGATTCTCTGCTGCATCCCATAGCTCATCACACAAATGTCTTGAACTGTGTAATTTATTGCGTTTTGAACATCTTTCCCTACTCTACAGATGCTCCCTGGCTTACGATGGGGTTATGTGCACTGAAAATATCATTAAGTCAAAATGCCTCTAAAGGATGAGATCATGGATTGCAAGAGTCCTGACTTGCGTGGGACGGCCGTGACTGGCTTGCCACCCCTATGCTGGCCAATTATCTTCGGTTCCATTGCAAGAGTAATAGCTGCCTTCTTTTCCCCAGAAGCAGGAGACACATATGGCCGTTTTGTGCTCATGATGGGATGCGAAAACACAAAACAATACCCCAAAAATGCTGGCAACACAGTCTACTGTAGAGTGTCAGTTGCCTGCACTCGTGATGGCAGGGCTGATGGGCAGCTGTGGCCCACTGCCCTGACAGGCACTGCAAGTCTGAGACTACACATTACTAGCCCGGGAAAAGATCAATATCGCAAATTCCAAGTACAGTTTCTACTGAATGTCCATTGCTTTTGCACCACTGCAAAGTTGAAAAATTGTACCTCAGAGCCATCTGTACTGTGGGTCCCATGGGGCAGAAATGGAGTAATGGTGTCTAACTCACACCTGTTCCCCCAGTGCTTGGATGTACTTCGTGCTCCAAAGACAGTGGCTGTATGTAACCATCTGAGTTGAGAGTCAGGTAGCTGGGCTGGTTGCAAAACCTCCTGGGCTGTGCTTCCTCACATGTAAAGGAAGTAGGGCTGTCCCAGGTGACCTCTCAGCTTTTTTCCAGTGAGTGAACTTTCAGCAGTCATGGGAGGGGGTAGGAGAGGCTGTCTGGAGGTGCCTGGCCCTGGAGAGCAACTTCTAAAGCCTCCAGGCATTGAAGGTCTTTATCTGGCTGCCAAGTTTGCTTATTGTTATCCAGCCAAAATCTGAGCAGGGTCGCTGTGACAAGAAGGGACGGAAGTACGGTCAGCCTGGAAGTTTCTTTGCTTGAGACAGGGTCTTGCTCTGTCACCCAGGCTAGAATGCAGTGGTGTGGGCGGCTCACTGCAGCCTCAAAATCCTGAGCTCAAGTGATCCTTCATGCCTCAGGCTCCTGAGTGGCTGGGATCATAGGTGCGTGCCACCATGCATGCTATTTTTGCTATTTTTTTGTAGAGACGTGGTCTCTACAAAATGTTGCTGGGCTGGTCTTGAACTCCTGGCCTCAAGCAGTCCTCTCGCCTCAGCGTCCCCAAGTGCTGTGATTGCAGGCATGAGCCACCGTGCCCAGCCCAGTCTGGCAATTTCTGTCATCCATTCAGCTCTGTCCAAGCCACTGCCAGTTAAGGCTGTTCTTCAGACAGCAGCTGCTGAGACATCTAGCGGAACAGGCCTTTGTCCAGAATTGGTTCATTCCCTGGGCACGGAAATACACTCTGTGATAGCACAGTCCAGAGGGTCTGGAGCACTCTCAAAGTGTGACCCTGGACCACATGCATCTTGCCTGGGTGTGTATGAGGGAGCGTGGCGATATACTGAAATGAAGATTCCTCAACCCCACGGACCTCTTGTGCCTTTTTTTTCTTTCTTTTTTCTTTTTTTTTTTTTGAGACGGAGTCTCTGTCACCCAGGCTGGAGTGTAGCGGTTCGATCTCCACTCACTGCAACCTCTGTCTCCTGGGTTCAAACAATTATCCTGCCTCAGCTTCCCGAGTAGCTGGGATTACAGGTGTGCACCACTGCGCCCAGCTCATTTTTTGTATTTTTAGTAGAGACGGGGCTTCACCATATTGGCCAGGCTGGTCTCAAACTTCTGACCTCAGGTGATCCACCCGCCTCCGCCTCCCAAAGTGTTGAGATTACAGGTGTGAGCCACTGAGCCCGGCCTAACTTCCTGGGGCTTGCAATGGGCCACGACAAAGCCTCCCAGGTGACCCTTATGTACATGATCCACAGTCTGTGGCCAAGTGTTCACCCAAAGGGCTTGAAACCAAGATCTGAAAGAGGTTAGTAAATCTGGACTGAAGCCGAGATCCCTGGCACGGACTTTCAGGATGGGCCGGCTGCATGAGGCTGCCCGACTCAGGCAGTCAGAGCACAGGGTTGTTGCCATAACCCGAGCAGAGCCGCAGCAGCTCTCAGAAAACTATTTTTGCTGGCATTGGCATTGAAGGTGCATCTCACATGGGTTAGTCTAACTCAGCTCAACTTCCTGGACTTTTGTATCCGAGACATCTAATGATTCCCACCCTTGGACGGGCCCCCACCCAAGTGGGAAAGATGCTCAGAGCAGTGCAGTTTGTGATGGTAAAATCCGCGCGGCACTCCAAAGACCGGGTAGTAGGGGACACCGAGCACGTTTCCACGCGAAGCCATGAAAAACAGCTCACAGGTGGCCCGCAGGGAGGCAGGGAGCTGTGGAGTGGAAACGTGATGTTCCGTGGGAAAGGAGAAGACAGATTCTCTGAACACAACCGTTTGTGACAGATGATATGCAAAAGCCTAAAGCACAGTAAGCTGAAAAGATTTGGAAGTGATGCCGAGTTTACAAATAAAAAGGACCCTGTGGCCTTTAAAAGTACATGAATTCACAATTTAAAGAGACACCAAGCTCCACCTAATGGGGACATCTGTAAAGGTGGTGACAATGCCGAAATCGTGTGGCACCGTTCCCAGTACAGGCCTACGGGGCGTCAATTGGCTCTAGGTTTAGATTCTACAGCATCTGGTTCTTCATCCCAGCCTTTTTTATTGACACCTCCACCCCACCCCCTTTTATTCCCATCTTCTGTCTTATTTTGGCTTACTCATGCAGAACATTGCAAAAGTGCTCCTCATGTTCAGTAGTGGGGGACTGTTGGCGATTAAATTCACATTAGGCTTCTGTGGTAGTGAGAGAGGTGCCTGGATCATGTAGGAGTTGATACAAGAAAGATAATTCTCCTACAACACACACACACACACACACACACACACACACACACACCCCCGGAACAGGCTTTGCATGCTCTGAAGTTCTGGGCCCATCACAGGAGTTGAAAATGGTCTCTCCCCAGATGTGGATTCTGGGGAAGAAAAGAGGGAGATCATCGGAACCATCACGGCTCGGGGGCCTGATGAGGTCCTGATGTAGCAATTTCGGGTCGGCTGCAGAGCTGGCAGATGGGCAGTGTGTGAGCCTGGTGGAGGTCCAATGAAGCTAAGTCATTGGAACCCTAAAAGAGGGGCCTTTCTGTGGGCTCAGCACAGAGGATTCTGTTCTCCTTGAGGGCGGCGAGAGGCGGCCTTGCGGCTGGACCAGCAGCAGCATCACCAACTCTGGGGTACCAGCTTCATTGAGGGCCCCATGGGGCAGATGCAGGCAGCGGCGGCAGCAACAAATCCTTAGGCACCCATTCTCTCCTAGGGAGCAGGGATCAGGTGAACCCCCCATTTTGGGCCGTGTAGCCTGCCAGGGGAGAGGGGATTCCTCAAGAAAGATACTGGACGGCCTGGGTCTAGTGGGTGGGGGGCAGGAGGTTATTTTAAGTTAACCTCCAGAAATAAGCTCATTATCCAATCGTGTAGTGAAAGCACTGTGGAGCAATTCATAGAATTGCCCCCTGGAATTTTGAGGAAGAATGGTTCAATATTCCAGAATTTGCCCTCACATCTGAGGCTTCCTAGATTGCAAGGTGTTCAGCAGGCCTGTAATGTTTCACCCTGAGAGTCTGGATCCCACTGGGACTCCAAATGGACGATCTCATTGCTTCCTCTGGTCTTCGGACTTCCTTGCTGGAGTGAGTTCTTGTTGTTGAAGGCTGCATTCCCTCCAGTCTGCACTAGGAATCTTGGATAACAAGGGGGTTATCCCAGAAAGCTGCCTCTGCAGATTTCAGAGGAAATTTAATGTGATCTATGGCTTGAGAAACTGAAGCAAAAAACCAAAAAGGCAGGTTGGGGGCGGTGGCTCATGCCTGTAATCCCAGCACTTTGGGAGGCCGAGGTGGGTGGATCATGAGGTCAGGGGTTCGAGACCAGCCTGACCAACATGGTGAAACCCTGTCTCTACTAAAAATCCAAAAATTAGGCGGGCGTGGTGGCGCCCGCCTATAATCCCAGCTGCTCAAGAGGCTGAGGCAGGAGAATCACTTGAACCCGGGAGGCGGAGGTTGCAGTGAGCCGAGATCGCGCCACTGCACTCCAGTCCGGGTGATGGTGTGAGACTCTGCCTCAGAAAAAAAAAAAGAAAAACCGAAAAGGCTGGGAAGTTCTCAAAAAAAGTGATTCTGACCCAGTGGTTGCAAATAAATGTTTTAATATTTCAAAAAGCCTCCCATCCCCAGCCCCAGAAACTGTACGTTTGCCTGTGAAAGGTGGCAGAGGCTCA
>NW_012117288.1:856227-857653 GCF_000951035.1 Colobus angolensis palliatus
TCACCTTGTTGCTCAGGCTGGTCTTGAACTCCTGACCTCAGGTGATCCACCCGCCTCGGCCTCCCAAAGTGCTGGGATTACAGGCATGAGTCACAGCACCCGGCCTACATCATCTTATTTCTAATCCGTGGAACTCGTTCCCACTCTTGGTCCCACAGCTTGGGGAGGGGAACAGTAAAAGGGGCGTTCAAGTCTGACTTCCTCAGAGGAACTGACTCCCCCATGACCACCCCTCAGTTGTCTGTGTTACTGAGAGTCCTAATCTAGAAATGAGTCTGGAAGGTGAAAGTCTAGATCTTTGTGTCCAAATTTAAAATTGGAAAGATCTGCAAATCCTCTCCGTATAGTAGATGTGAACTCCCCCAAACCAGAGACATGTCATCAGTCTCAGCCAGGAATTGTCAACTGGCTACACAAGACCAAAGGGTTTGGTTTGTCTAGTTAGGGTATTTCTAGAAAAGTGGATTCAGTGGCTCTCGAGCAGGTGTATGTTCCCCTTTCCTTTCCTCCTGCCCTGACGGAGACACAGTTTCACTTGATCTGCCTGGTCTCACCAGGCATTTGAGTTTGCTACCCATAAACTATGCAAGATGCCTGGGAACTAGTCACCAAGTATATGTGGAACTAGCTATGAGTACATATGGCTTATTTATTTGTTTATTTATTTTGAAGTGGAGTCTCGCTTTGTCGCCCAATCTGGAGTGCAGTGGTGCAATCTTGGCTCACTGCAGCTGCCACCTCCAGGGTTCAAATGATTCTCCTGCCTCAGCCTGGGATTACAGGCATGCGCCACCACACCCAGCTAATTTTTTGTATTTTTGGTAGAGATGGGGTTTCACCATGTTGGTCAGGTGGGTCTTGAACTCCTGATTTTGTGATCCGCCCTCCTCGACCTCCCAAAGTGCTGGAATTACAGGCGTGAGCCACTGCCCCAGCATGGCTTATTTTATTTTGTCTTTAGTGGGCAACATGGACAAATCCCAGGTTTAATTATCCATTTTGTTTTTAAGTATTGTATTTGCAATAGAGGAGAAGACAGAAATGCACTTAGCAAGACTCAGCAGATTCTCTTTGGCCAAGGAATTGCAGGATGTGGCCAAGGACTTATCAAAGTCAGTGGTTCCAGGCTGGGTGCAGTTTGGGCTGTTGTCCACAGGTTCCCTGCTGTACAATCAAGTGGAGGTACCAGGTTCCAGATAGGGAGCGCATCAGACATCCTGTGATACCACTCCCTGGTTTGGGGGCCACTGCCCTGGGCTCCCCAAAGCTTCAGGGTTTGCTGCTGACCCTGGTGAAGGTGAGCACACCTGGAAATCCTCTGGCACTAGCCTGGACTTCAGACTGCCTCTGCACTCCCAGTGCCCCCCAGGGCACGGACACAGGCCATGCTAGGTCTCCAGCAGGTGGACTTTTCTGTGCTACTGTG
>NW_012117288.1:859423-859733 GCF_000951035.1 Colobus angolensis palliatus
CACACCTGGCCAACAATTCTTAAACAATAGCCTTATGATTGTAACACCAGAAATCCCATCTGTAGGAACAGTGGGGATGCATATGGCCAGTGTGTGTGGTAAGAACAATGGGGATGCACATGGCCAGTGTCTGGTAGGAACAGTGGGGATGCAGGTGGCCAGTGTCTGGTAGGAACAATGGGGATGCACATGGCCAGTGTGTGTGGTAGGAACAGTGGGGATGCACGTGGCCAGTGTCTGGTAGGAACAGTGGGGATGCACATGGCCAGTGTGTGTGGTAGGAACAATGGGGATGCACGTGGCCAGTGTC
>NW_012117288.1:860498-860889 GCF_000951035.1 Colobus angolensis palliatus
GTGGCCAGTGTCTGGTAGGAACAGTGGGGATGCACATGGCCAGTGTGTGTGGTAGGAACAATGGGGATGCACGTGGCCAGTGTCTGGTAGGAACAATGGGGATGCATGTGGCCAGTGTCTGGTGCCACATGACTTTCAGTTATAAGGAAGTGGGTCAAAGTGCAGCCTGATTAATACTATAGTTCTGGACCGGGCGGGGTGGCTCACACCTGTAATCCCAGCAGTTTGGGAGGCCAAGGTGGGCAGATCATGAGGTGAAGAGATTGAGACCATTCTGGCTAACATGGTGAAACCCCGTCACTACTAAAAATACAAAAATTAGCCGGTTGTGGTAGCGCGCGCCTGTAGTCCCAGCTACTCGGGAGGCTGAGGCAGGAGAATCGCTTGAACC
>NW_012117288.1:862380-864862 GCF_000951035.1 Colobus angolensis palliatus
TTTTTTTTTTTTTTTTTGAGACGGACTCTGGCTGTGTTGCCCAGCTTGGAGTGCAGTGGCGGGATCTCGGCTCCCTGTAACCTTTGCCTCCCTAAAAAAATTTTTTTTTCAGTCTCTAAAAATAAATGAAGTGTGAATTTCAGATTGTTTACTTCTGTAAAAGAAAAAATTTTTTAAATAGAATTTTTTTTAAAAAAAGGAATGGATCTCTGAATCCTGCCCTGGGTGAATTAAGTCCAGAATGTCATTAGTGAGACCCTGGCATCAGAGTTTTGAAAATGATCCCCCGGAGATGCTAATGGAAACTGAGTTTGAGAAGCATCCTTCACACCATCCTCATCCTACCTAAACACTAGGGCAAAGTCTCTAGGGCCGTGGGCTTCTTTTTTTTTTGAGAAGGAGTCTTGCTCTGCCCCACAGGCTGGAGTGCGGTGGCGTGATCTCAGCTCACTGCAACTTCTGCCTCCTGGGTTCAAGCGATTCTCCTGCCTCAGCCTCCTGAGTAGCTGGGATTACAGGCGTGAGCCACCTCACCCAGCCAACCTGCTTCTTTATGAGGCACAACTGAAGGCTTTCAGGGAACAGCTGGGGTGCTGGGTCTGTGCTAATGGGTTCATTTTGGCTGTGTGCACCCCAGACGTACGGGAGCCAGAACCTGAAGTACGTGGGCGTGATCCTACAGCGGAGCGCACTCATTCTGCTCCTCTGCTGCTTCCCCTGCTGGGCGCTGTTTCTCAACACCCAGCACATCCTGCTGCTCTTCAGACAGGACCCGGCTGTGTCCAGGTAAGATGGAACCTGTCACGGCGGGACTGTGTGCCCATCCCACAGAAAGATCATCCTGTCTGGGTGCAGCCAAGGCCAGGGACAAGGCTGCACACCGAGGTGGTGCTAATCTCTCCTTGGCTTACGTCTCCCAGATCTTAGTACTTTCCTCACCTGGCACCTGAGATGTACTCCCCCTCCCCTCCTGGGTGACTTGCATGGTTAAGAGTTTTAAATGAAAATAGATTTGCAAGCACTCTGCATGTGGGATGGTAGTTTGTGCCCTTTGCTCAAAGCTTGGTTATTCTTGACCTTGGTTGATATTAGAATCACCTGGGTGCTTTCAAATCCACCTGTGCCCCTGCTCCCTATCACTCAATTTTCTGTTGTTTTTTTTTTTTTTTTGTTTGAGACCAAGTCTCGCTCTGTCCCCCAGGCTGGAGTGCAGTGGTGCGATCTTGGCTCGCTGCAACCTCTGCCTCCCGGGTTCAAGCAATTCTCCTGCCTCAGGCTCCCAAGTAGCTGGGATTACAGGCGCCCGCCACCACGCCTGACTAAGTTTTGAACTTTTAGTAGAGACGGGGTTTCATCATGTTGGCGAGGCTGGCCTCAAACTCCTGACCTCATGGGATCTGCCACCTCGGCCTCTCAAAGTGCATGAGCCACCATGCCTGGCCAGGATTCTGTTTTAATTGGTCTGGGGTGAGGCCTGGGTATCGGTATCTTTCAAAGCACCCTAGGTAATTCTAATGTGCTGCCAAGTTTGAAAACCAGTGATTTAATTGGGTAAGAGCTTTTAAAACTCTAATCTAGACCAGCGGCTCTGAACCTAGGAGACATTTGGCAACGTCTGAAGACATTTCCGGTTATCATAGCTGGCAGTAGGCGGGTGCTCCTGGTAGAAGCCAAGGAGGCTGTGAAACATCCGGCAGTGCTCGGGACAGCACCCCACAACAGGCGGAGAATTACGTGGCCATAGTGCTGAGGTTGAAAAACCCTGTCCTACACATAAAGACATCAAATAACCAAGAAGAGTTATCTGGGTTATAAGATGACAAGCTCTATATGTAAATTTTCACATTTGCTCTAGCAATTTTTTCTTTCTTTCTTTTGTTTTTTTTGAGATGGAGTCTCGCCCTGTCGTCCAGGCTGGAGTGCAATGGCGTGATCTCAGCTCATTGCAACCTCCTCCTCCCGGGTTCAAACGATTCTCCTGCCTCAGCCTCCCGAGTAGCTGGGATTACAGACAGCCGCCACCACGCCCGGCTATTTTTTGTATTTTTAGTAGAGACGGGGTTTTACTGTGTTAGCCAGGTGGTCTCGAACTCCTGACCTCATGATCTGCCTACCTCGGCCTCCCAAAGTGCTGGGATTACAGGCGTGAGCCACCGCGCCCGGCCTGCTCCAGCAACTTAAACCTATTAATTTGGAAAGAGCCAAGGATGCAAAAGGCAGTTTTAGTTATTTTCTTCTGCCCACCTTTCCCTGGAAACAGAGGCCTCCATCACAGTTTTTGTTTTGTTTTTCTTTTCGTTATTTAGGCTTACCCAGACCTATGTCACGATCTTCATTCCAGCTCTTCCTGTAAGTGCTTAAGGGCTAAGAGGTTGCCTTCTTTGGGTCGGTGGGTGAAAGGTAGCCACCATATCTGTGAGCTCAGTGCATTGGCTCAGTCTTAGATGATTCTTTTTTTTTTTTTTTTTTTTTGAGACGGAGT
>NW_012117288.1:865839-875122 GCF_000951035.1 Colobus angolensis palliatus
CGTGATCTGCCCGGCTCGGCCTCCCAAAGTGCTGGGATTACAGGCTTGAGCCACCGCACCCGGCTGCTTTTTCTTTTTTTTTAAGCTAGGTTGTCACTCTGTCGCCCAGGCCGAAGTGCAGTGGCACAATCTTCACTCATTGCAACCTCTGCCTCCCGGGCTTAAGTGATCCTCCCACCTCAGCCTCCCAATTAGCTGGTACTGCAGGTGCACACCACCATACCCAGCTAATTTTTGTATTTTTTGTAGAGACAGCATTTTACCATGTTTCCCAGGCTGGTCTCGAACTCCTGGGTTCAAGCGATCTGTCTGCCTTGGCCTCCCACAGTTTTGGGTTGCATGTGTGAGCCACCACGCCTGGCCTGAGAGCTAAGTGTTTGTTATTCAGCTGGAGACTGTAGCTGAATTAGTCTGCGGTGGCTTCCATAATATAATACCACACACTAGGGGGCTTAAACAACAGAAGTTTATTTTCTTACAGTTCAGGAAGCTGGACGTCCAAGGTCAAGGCGCAGCAGGGTTGGTGTCCTCTGCGGCCTCTCTCCTTGGCCTGCAGACGGCCACCCTCTGCAGGTTGTCCCCTATGCATTCATATCCTGGTGTCTCCTGTCTTCTTATGAGGACACCAGTCCTATTGGATTAGGGCCCCACCCTAATGACCTCATTTTAATTTTATCTCCCTTTGAGGACCTCCAGTTAGTCACACTGGGGACTAGGGCTTCAATATACGGATCTAGGGACACCATTTGCCCTCAGAATTGACAGTGTGCTCACTTATTTGTCCTGAAACCTTGTAAATGTGACAGTCTTTCATGATTCCACCACATAGGCCCAGTCTATATGGAGGTGCCCATCTGGAGTGTGCCCGGGGCCTCCTCTCCATGCCAGTGTCCCCAGAAGAGTCCTGCACCTCCTTTTGCCAGACAGAGGGAATATGCTTGGGGCATATTCACCCATAAAGGAGATGTGGGAAGCCCCCGGGCCATAACCCCCTGGCCCCAGCCCTGTCCTGAGACGGCAGCCTCTGTGGCTCCGTGCGGGAGCAGAGGGCAGCCGAGCCTTGGCTGTGGCTCCCAGCTCCCTGCCGTGTGACCTCACTGCTGTGTGGCAAGGCTGAAACATTAACATTCATCTCTCTTGTTCTCTTGTAGGCAACCTTTCTTTATATGCTACAAGTTAAATATTTGCTCAACCAGGTAATACTGACTGTTCTCTTCCTTTGGGAGGCTAATGGGAGGGAGTTTGTACCTTTCTGGGAGTGGGGGCCCTGAAGATACTCCAGGACCAGGGACACCAGGGTGGAGGGAGCTCACTGCTGGGAGCCACTGAAAGGTATTTTTTCAGTGTTGTGCACACACGACTCGGATGTCAGAGGTTTGTTAAGTGATACCAAGGAAAGAACATGTTATATTTGGCTCTGGAAAACTTATCCAATCTCCACTTGGAAATATTGTCATTGGCAGGGTGGGCTCAGAGCCGCAGTGTTCCTTGGCTCTGCATTTTAACCAATGTCCTGGAAAGAAGGGTGCATACCTGTTTGCTCCCGAGACAGAGCGCAGGCTGGGGGCGGCTCGTCTGGCGGAGAGGGAACCAACCTGTCTGCTCTGTTCTGTCTGAATGGCCCCACTTTTCTCAGCGAGGATGTAAGAGCTCAAACTCTCATGACACCTAACGTCAGCCAGAACACCTATGTGATTAAACAGTCACGGCCAAAGGCCCTGGCTCGGAAGGGGTAGATTTATGAAACCAGCATATGTGGGACTCTCCACATTCTTCTAGATAAGTCCAGGTAAACAGGGGTACCCGGCAATGGGTCCCGGCCGCACTGGTGGGCTCTCCAGGGATGTGCAACAGCGAGGGCCAGGATGGGAGGAGGAAGAAAGGAAGTTTCCCACCTATGCAGTGTTCTTAAAGTTAAGATATTACCCTACTAAAAAAAAAGTTTTTAAAGTAGATATGGGATCTTGCTATGTTGCCCAGGCTGGTTTCAAATTCCTGGGCTCAAGAAATCCTCCTGCCTTAGTCTCCCAAGGTGCTGGGATTACAAGTGTGAGCCACTGCATCTGGCCAGGATATTGCTCTATCAACAAAACAAGAATATTTAGAATCCCTATTAGTATTTAGAATGACATCTCAGAAATAGGCGTAGACTAGAGAGAAGGAAACCCACACATGTCATCCGGCTCTGGGCTGTCTCCTTTTGATCTAGACCCTTGCTAAGGCAGCATGGATACCTTAGCACGCTGCAAGGCCTTCTCCCGGACTCAGTCCCCCAACAACTGCGGTGGCCCTAACCTCAGGGTCTGATGTGACCTGCTGAGGACAGTGAGTGTGAAAGTCTTCTCTCCTGTTCTCTGGGGCACAGGGAAAGGCCTGGAAGTAGGAGCCACGAGCTGAGAGGGATTGGGAGCTTTGAATTTGGTGACAGAGGACACGTGGGGTTTCCAAGGTCAGGAAGGAAGGCAGGGCATCCCAGACAGAGGGGATGCCTGTTTCTAGGGGCTGGGGCCCACAGAGTCTCGTTAGGTCACTGTGCTGGGAGAGGGCGCAGTGAGATGATGGCATCGAGAGGCAGGCTGGCCCAAGGTCAGGCTTTGTGTTCTCTGCTGGGGCATTTAGTTTTGGGGAATTAACTAATTGGGAGAGGAAGAGGTGAGAGTTATGGACATGATCCAAACAAATGATGGTGAAGGTCTGTGATGAAGAGTTTGCGTTGTGGGAGCAGTGGGAGATAGGATGATGGGTGGGTTCTATAGAAATGGCAGGGGCTGTCGGGCCCCCAGGGTGGAAGGAGTTTCTGCCCTGGGCCCTTCCCTAGGAAGACAGGGCGACCTTTAGCTGAGCGTAGCACCAAAGAGAAGCAGCTGGGAGTTTGGAGAAAGTGAATGCTCTCGGAGAGGGCGGAGGGTGTGAAGAGAGCAAGATGGTACTGGGGGAAGACAGACTTTCAAGTAGGAGAGTCAAGAGGGCCTTAGAGGAGGTCACTCCACTGGGCATGGAGACGCATGCGTATTGCAGGCTTGGCCAGTTCCTCTTGTCCTCCCACGAGCCTGCTCCTCTGCCTTCTTCCATTCCATCGCAATGGGTGGAATTGCGTGGCCTCCCCATTTTCACTCCCAGTAACCTGTCCTTTTTGTCCCTGTCACATCCTCGACTCCATCTTTCCTTCCCTCCCACATCTGGTCAGTCACCTTGTCCTTTAGCTTCTGCCTGCTCCTCCCAATTCTCAGTGCCACCACCTGAATTCATTTCTTTCTTTTCTTTTCTTTTCTTTTTTTTTTTTTTTTTTTGAGGCAGAGTCTCACTTTGTTGCCCAGGCTGGAATGCAGTGATGTGATCTCAGCTCACTGCAACCTCCACCTTCCAGGTTCAAGTGATTCTCCTGCCTCAGCCTCCCAAGTAGCTGGGACTACAGGCGTGTGCCACCGTGCCCAGCTAGTTTTTGTATTTTTAGTAGAGACGGGGTTTCACCATGTTGGCCAGGCTGGTCTCAAACTCCTGACCTCAGGTGATCCACCCACCTTGGCCTCCCGAAGTGCTGGGATTACAGGTGTGACCCACCACGCCCAGCCCTGAATTCATTTCTTGTCATTTGTCCTCTGTGTCATTTCAGAGGACCTTAACCTGTCTCCATCCACTGCCGTCTGGCTGAAAAGTAAATCTGATCACTAATTCCCTTGCTAAAAACTAACCAGGGCCTCCCCATAAATATGTGGCCTACACAAGTCATCGGCCAAGACCATTGTCCTGGCCCCGTCAGCCTGAGACCACCAGAGATAGGCCTGCAGGCCAGTGGGTTTGCAGTTGGATTTATCAACCTGTGGCAATGAGAGAGACTAAAGGGGCCGGGGGATGCCTCACCAAAAGAAGAAAAGTTATTATAAAGGTTTGAAGAAGGGTGGGGCTGAGGTGACATTATTAAACATGTCGAAACCACGGTTTGATAGGCACCGAGCAGATCTGTGAGTGAGGGGCCCAACACCAGGTCTGGGCTGTGACGTGGACCCGGTGCTCCTCCTTTGGAAACTCAAGGCTAAGAAGGATGTTGAGGGTGGACAGATGTAGAATGCCACATCCAGGAGCTCCCACGAAGCTCTGTGCCTGGGTTCAAACTGAGACTTACTTTTTTGTGTTAAAGTGATTTTGAGCCTCCAGGCAAGAGTGGGGTGTTTTCTTTTTACTGATATGATTTCAAACAGCAGTGTTTCCGAACAGTGTGATTTTAGAGAACAAAGTTTCTCAATGAGTCAGAAAGCACTCGTCATTCTACTAGGGGAGTAATGACATTCTACTAGGGGAGTAATGGCTTTATGGGGACAGCGTGACCTTGGGAGAAAGGTTTCCTCTTACGTTTGCACTGACTTTATCTGCGTCTGCTATTCTAGCCGGATGCGGAGCAGAACAGAGTTTTACTTCCTTGGTCTGATGTAGTTTTACTTTCACGCCCCGTCTTACTTTGACACACCAAATAGTCTGGATGTTTCTCCGGTCCTGTACTTTTGACAGTTAGATATGTTGGAATCCCTTCCATATTCTAGAAAAGAACTCTAGTTTCTTCAAGACCTTAGGTCAATTTTTTGAATTTCTATTTTGGTCAAGAAAGTATTCTCATTTTCTCCTACCGTCCGGTGTCAAAGATGGCTTGTTGACCCATTTAGCCCCTGCCAGTCCTTGCAATGTTGGAAATAAGCCATTTATCTTCTTCCTTCTCTGCTGCTGAACATATCTTGCCTGTGTCTCTCTGTGGCCAGAACTCTGCACTTTATACCTCAAAGAGAGAAGGAAGAGAAAGGGATGGGAGAGTGGAAGGGCAGGAGCAACAAGGACGTGGCCTCCCCAGTTAAGCCCCCCTGCTCTGCCTGTGACACCCACTGGGCAGGCCAGCTGGAGCCTGTGTGCTTGGGTAGCAGAAAGGCGGTCCTATTCTGTGGATCTCAAGGATGGCATATGCGGTGTCCTTGTTCCAGGGAATTCTACTGCCCCAGATCGTAACTGGAGTTGCAGCCAACCTTGTCAATGCCCTCGCCAACTATCTGTTTCTCCATCAGCTGCATCTTGGGGTGATGTGAGTCCAATGTACTCTTGGGACAGGGAGAAGGGATGACTTGCATGTGGTTTTTCCAGGAGGGAGAAGAGTGGGCTCTTTAGCTGGTTCTTGTGTTCACACGTGGTCTCTTTCTTGCACACTGTGGAAAGCACTGTCAGGGCTGGAGGGTGAGGCTGCTCTGGGAAGAAGACCTTGGTCTGCTGAGGACGGCACGGGAAGGGATGAGTCTCCCCTCCTCACCGAGTGAGGCAGGGAGAGGCGCAGGAAGGTGCCTCCCTCTCACTGGGACTGTTCTTTCCAGAGGCTCTGCAGTGGCAAATTTGATTTCCCAGTACACCCTGGCTCTACTCCTCTTTTTCTACATCCTTGGGAAAAAACTGCATCAAGCTACATGGGGAGGTAACGACTGCCCTTTTGTCTTCCAACTGGGACGTGGGTTTTGTCTCGGGTTGAATTCCAGCCCGATGGCCAGATCTCCTGGAAATGTGTGTGTCCCGCCCACAGGTTGGTCCCTCGAGTGCCTGCAGGACTGGGCCTCCTTCCTCCGCCTGGCCGTCCCCAGCATGCTCATGCTATGCATGGAGTGGTGGGCCTATGAGGTCGGGAGCTTCCTCAGCGGTCTGTATGAGGACGGATGACGGGGACTGGTGGGAACCCGGGGGCCCTGTCTGGGTGCAAGACGACAGCTGTCTCTTTTCACCAGGCATCCTTGGCATGGTGGAGCTGGGCGCTCAGTCCATCGTATATGAACTGGCCATCGTTGTGTACATGGTAAGCAGGGGAGTTGTGGGGAGGTGCCAGGCGTTTTCCTTGCTCGGTATCTGAAAGAGTCCATGGATGAGCATAGACGTTTGTACATGAATCATTTGTGAAATGATGAACAAAAGTCAAATCCCATCCTTGAGCCTGGGAGGGTACCTCTGCTACAGCTGGATCTTCCCTGGGAACTGAAGGGGGGCTGGAGAGAAACTGCACGTGATCTGCTGGTTCTCCGTCTCCTAACGCAGCTCCCAGCTGAATCTTCCCTTGAAAGATTTGATTTTGTTTCCATACTTTTAGAATCTTTTTCAGTTGTCACAACACAGATACCTTGAGGGGCCAGGTGGGTGGCATAGCAGAGGGCTGAGGCTGGGTGTATGGCCACAAACATCAAGCTGCCTGTGTCACTGTGCCCGCTCCTGCCTGGTTCTGAAGCCTCTGAAAACACAGTGTGGCTACTCCTAGGTAGATCCCCAAAACAACTGAAAGCAGGGTCTTAAAGGGATTTTTTTTTTTTTTTTTTTTGAGACAGAGTCCCACTCTTGTTGCCTTGGCTGGAGTGCAATGGTGTGATTTCGGCTCACTGCAACCTCCACCTCCTGGGTTCAAGCATTTCTTCTGCCTCAGCCTCCTAAGTAGCTGAGATTACAGGTGCCTGCCACCACGCGCAGCTACTTTTGTATTTTTAGTAGAGACAGGGTTTCACCGTGTTGGTCAGGCTGGTCTTGAACTTGTGACCTCAGGTGATCCACACGCCTCGGCCTCCCAAAGTGTTGGGATTACAGGCGTGAGCCACCGCACTCGACTTAAAGGGGTGTTTGTTAACTGTGTTCACAGGAGCATTATTGACAGTAGACAAAAGGTGGAAGCAACCTATATGTCCACGGGTAAACAAAATGGGTTCTTCACATACTGTGGAATATTATTCAGCCTTAAAGGGGAGGAAATTTTGATCATAGAGAACATCAGTCTTTAGGAGGGTTTCTTTGACTTTATTTTCCTGAAAACATCAGCTGGAGATTCTGAAGGAAGCAAGTACCATTTTAGAAATGTAAAATTAAAAAACAGAAAGGGAGTTTGTGATGTGGGGAGAAACTCAAGCCAGCAGATATGCTTGGCATTTTTTGCAGTATTAATACTTAGATTTTGCAGTATAAACATAAACATATTGGTTATATTTTAAAAGTACATAGAGTACACATTTCCTGTTTTCTTTAAGAATTATTCTCTTGCAGACCTATGTTTTTTTGTTTTTGTTTTTCTATCCTTGGCAGAGTTTTTTTTAACATGGATTTTTTACTTCACTTTTAGTATTTTATTTACATTTTATGTTTGAGTAAATTCATTAACTATATCTAAGTCAAAATGCTTAATGGTATATAGGATTCCACTATATGTGATATACTTTTAAAATCGATTTCCTATGGTTGAACAGTTTATTTCCAATGTTTCAATATTAACAACTCTTCAAGGAACATCCTAGGACAAATATCTTCATATACTTGTCTGATTATTTCTTTAAGATTCGTAAAAGAGAAACCAAGGCACGATTCTACGTCTTTTGAATATGTTTTCATATGCTTTCCAATAGGCTTGTAAGAATTTACACTTACATTTCTTCTCAATCAAAAGAAAGATGTATGTGCTTTCCTCAGGTTCACCAGTTTTGCCACATTTATTCTGTCTGGTCTATCTACATAGTCCATGTTCAAATAAAATATCAATACAGTCAATTCAAAACAATACCAATTGTTCTGGTAATGTGCCTTATCACTGATTTTCCCCTAGCATCTTTAGTGTCCTTTAATCTGGAACAGATCTTCATTGTTCCGTTGTCTTTCTTGACCTTGGCATTTTGAAGAACATAGGCCATTATCTGTAGACGTTCACTCAGTGTGGTGCAGCTGATGTTTCCTTATAAATAAGTTTAGATTGTCCGTTTTGGGCAGGAAAGCTAGAGAAGTGATGCTGTGTCCTCGTTAGTGCACCGTATCAGGAGACACATAATGTTGATCTGTCTCAGTGTTGGTGATACTACCTTTTTACTTGGTGGAGGTGGTTTTTTTTCTTTTTGAGACAGCATCTTGCTCTGTCACCCAGGCTGGTGACAGTGGCCTAATCTTGGCTTACTACAGTCCGACCTCCTGGGCTCAAGCAATCCTTCCACTTCAGCCTCCTGAGTAGCTGGGACTACAGGCATGCACCACCACTCCCAGCTAATTTTTTAAAACAATTTGGTCTTGTTATGTTGCATAGGCTGGTCTCAAACTCCTGGGCTCAAGCAATCCTTCCACCTTGGCCTTCCAAAGTGCTGGGATTACAGGCACAGCCATTACACCCTGCCAGTATTAACTTTTATTGCTTGGTTAAGGTGGTGCCTGCCAGGTTTCTCCTGTCAAGTTACTGCCTTTCCCTTTGTAATGAATAAATAATTTGTCAGGTGATCTCTATGTTTGTCCCTACTTATGAATTTATAGGCAGAGACTCAGTCTTCTATTACTTTTTTATTCCCCAATCTGTGTATCAGATTTTCTTTAAGCTGGTCCTTTGTCATCCTGATCCTAAGGCAATGTTCGTGTTTCAACAAGTGATGACTCCTTTTTCCTTATTAATATTAATTTTTCAAGTGGTAACTTTATATATAAATATAGTAATGGTAAATCTTTATTGTGCAATTCCTACATGCTGCTTCTAAGCAGTTAGGCATGTATGGACTCATTAAGTTCCCACAATAGCCCAATGAGATAGGTTCTATGATTAAACTCCTTTTTTATTTATTTATTTTTTTTGAGATGGAGTCTTGCTCTGTCACCCAGGCTGGAGTGCAGTGGTGCGATCTCGGCTCACTGCAAGCTCCATCTCCTGGGTTCACGCCATTCTCCTGCCTCAGCTTCCCAAGTAGCTGGGACTACAGGCGCCCGCCACCATGCCCGGCTAATTTTTTTGTATTTTTTAGTAGAGACGGGGTTTCACCGTGTTAGCCAGGATGGTCTCGATCTCCTGACCTCGTGATCCACCCACCTCGGCCTCCCAAAGTACTGGGATTACAGGCGTGAGCCCGTAATCGCGCCCGGCCGATTCAACTCCTTTTACAGATAAAACAAAACTCTAGAGGTTTAGAGAGGGTAAGTAACTTGCTCAGGGTGATGCAGCTGATAAAAGTGGCTGTGCTGGGATTTGAACCCAAGCCATAGCCATCTGGCTTCAGAATTGTGATCCCTAACCACAATGCAGGGTTTCTTCCCTGCAGTTCCTCTAGTGCCACTCCTGTCTTGTAAACTGGATCCCTTGATAGTCTTTCAGAATAGACACTGTGCCGTGTGTGGTAGCGCATGCCTGTCATCCCAGCTACTTGAGAGGCTGAGGTTGCAGGATCGTTTGAGCCCAGGAGGTCGAGGCTGTAGTGAGCTATGACTGTGCCGCTGCACACCAGCCTGAAGGACACAATGAGACCCCGTCCCTATTTTATTTTATTTA
>NW_012117288.1:876476-878270 GCF_000951035.1 Colobus angolensis palliatus
AAAAAAAAAAAAAAAAAAATGGTTCCTCCAAGAGCAAGGTGCTGGCAGAAAAAGTTTTTTAAAACTAGGAATGTTTTTAAAAAAGAGGCCAGGCACAGTGGTTCACGCCTGTAATCCTTGCACTTTGGAAGGTCAAGGTAGGCAGATCACCTGAGGTCAGGAGTTCGAGACTAGCCCGGGCAACATGGTGAAACCCCCATCTCCGCTAAAAATACAAAAATTAGCTGTGCATGGTGGCACGCACCTGTAATCCCAGCTACTTGGGAGGCTGAGGCAGGAGAATCACTGGAACCCAGGAGGCGGAGGTTGCAGTGAGCTGAGATCGCGCCACTGCACTCCAGCCTAGGTGACAAGAGTGAGACTCCATCTCAAAAATTTAAAAAAGAAATGGTTAGGTTGGATAGATGCTATCATAGAGGGGCCGCCTGTGGTTGTTGCAGCAGGGATGTCTGAATCATTTGCAAGATCAGAGGCTCCACTGATGTTACTTGGGAAGAACATATTAGATGTAGGAACTGATTTATAATCTACAATGCCAACTTAATGGCCATTGGTGATGATTTTATGCTTCTGCTGGTCATGTATTTTAAAAGTGGAAAGCCCTTTTTAGTACGATGCATTACATTTTCAGTTAATTATTTTGTTTCCAATGGTAAGAATCCTCTTGGTTTCTTAGTATCAGCCAAACTGCCCGGTTTTTAGTAGTTGCATAATATGTTTGTCAAACTGAATTGAAGTTAAAATCTCACCAGTGAGCTGTCTCAAAAGTCACATACTCAGATTGATTACTGAAGAATTCTTGGATAAGTCCCCTCTGCTCTGCAGAATTTGTTTCCTTCATCGGTGATGCTAGTGTGTACATTCGGACTATATAGAAACTTTATGGCGATACTTCTTATTTGGGACACCATTGTCAGCAGTTACAAGATGCAAATGGACTTTGCCTTCCTGGATTCAGAAAGCTGGTGGAGTGGACAGAACTAATTTCATGGTTTATTCTTCACACATTTGACTTTTGACTTCAGATCGTTGGTTTTCATTTTTCAGCTTCAGCTATTTTGTTATGGGGAAATAAGATGTTTAGGCCAGGCACGGTGGCTCACTCCTGTAATCCCAACACTTTGAGAGGCTGAAGCAGATGGATTGCCTGAGTTCAGGAGTTCAAGACCAGCTGGTCAACATGGGGAAATCCTGTCTGTACTAAAAATACAAAAAAAAAAAATTAGCCAGGTGTGGTGAGGCACACCTGCAATCCCAGCTACTCAGGAGGTGGAGGCAGGAGAATCACTTGAACCTGGGAGACGGAGGGTGCAGTGAGCTGAGATTGCACCACTGCACTCCAGCCTGGGCAGCAGAGTGAGACTCTGTCTCAAACAAACAAACAAACAAATAGAAAGATGTTTATAGCTCCCTCTCTCAGAATGAATGGGGAAGGTGATGGTAAGTAGTTGACTTTTTTCACAAAGGGAATCAGGATGACCTTTATGAGGACCAGGATAGATGGATGGTTTCAGAGGAATATGGTAGACACTGGACTCTGAATCTGTCCGCTTGGGAAACCATAGAGCGCAGTAAAAGAATGAAAACCAAGAGGCCCACAAACTATAGAACTGACGAGACAAGGAAACATCAGAAACTCAACAATCAAATTACTTGTAAGGTGACCAGGATCCGACCCAACCTGCTACAATCGGTGAAAGAGCTCAACCTCTACCTAACTTAATCACAGGGGGCGGGAGCTCAACCTCTACCTAACTTAATCACAGGGGGCGGGAGCTCAACCTCTACCTAACT
>NW_012117288.1:878320-882982 GCF_000951035.1 Colobus angolensis palliatus
CCTAACTTAATCACAGGGGGCGGGAGCTCAACCTCTACCTAACTTAATCACAGGGGGCGGGAGCTCAACCTCTACCTAACTTAATCACAGGGGGCAGGAAACGACACCTCTAACAAAGAAAGGAGGACGTTACTACTGACCACAATCATTTTTTAAAATCCTAAGAGACTACTTTGCACGACTTTTTCCAAGGAAATCTAAAAACCTGGAATAAACAGATAATTATCTAGGGAAATAATTGATCAGGATGTACCCTAGAAAAGATAGAAGGTCTAAATAAACTGATTTCCTGGTAAGAAATAAGAGAAAGCTATTTTAAAATGTCAAAAAGCACAATGCCAGAAGGTTCCAAAGGATGATTTTATAAAATCTTCAAAACATAGGGAATTGCAAACACAGATCAAACAGAAAATTTCCCAGAGCACAGGAAAAGGAAAACTTCGCATTCTGTTTATGAAGCAAATATAGCATTGGTGCCAAAATCTGCCAAAGTTTGCACATAAAAAAGAAAATCACAGATCATTCTTATGTATTAATACCAATCTAAAAATCCAAAATAAAAATATTGTTAGACAGAATTTAGCAGCACATTGAAAAGAATATATTTTGGTGAAATATAAAAGTGAATATAGGCCAGGTGCAGTGGCTCATGCCTGTAATCCCAACACTTTGGGAGACTGAGGCAAAAGGATCACTTGAGCCCAGGAGTTCGAGACCAGCCTGGACAACATGGTGAAACGCCATCTCTACAAAAAATACAATTTAGCTGGGCATGGTGGTGTGCACCTGTAGTCCTAGCTACTCAAGAGGCTGAGGTGGGAGGATCACTTGAGCCTGAGAGGTTGAGACTGCAGTGAGCCATGATTGTACTGCTCCACTCCAGCCTGGGTGACAGTGAGACCCTGTCTCAAAAAAAAAGTGAATATAATATCTCAGTGGAAAAAGCAAGGTGCAGAACATCATATAGAGAATGCTGCATGTGAAATGATAGAATATAGAAAGGAAAATTAAGAATATACATTTGTATTTGCTTATATTTTCATAGACACTAGACAAACATGGAACGTGCTAAGAATTGTTACTTGGGCCAGGTGCGGTGGCTCAAGCCTGTAGTCCCAGCACTTTGGGAGGCCGAGACGGGCGCATCACGAGGTCAGGAGATCGAGACCATCCTGGCTAACACGGTGAAACCCCGTCTCTACTAAAAAATACAAAAATCTAGCCAGGCGAGGTGTGGGCGCCTGTAGTCCCAGCTACTCTGGAGGCTGAGGCGGGAGAATGGCATAAACCTGGGAGGCGGAGCTTGCAATGAGCTGAGATCCAGCCACTGCACTCCAGCCTGGGCAACAGAGCAAGACTCCGTCTCAAAAAAAAAAAAAAAAAAAGAATTGTTACCTGGAGGAGGCAGGGCTGGTACTGGTACTGGGGCAAACTGGAAGGGCATTTGCAGTAAGACTTTGCTTACTATCTTGTTCATATTGTACCATTTTTTGACCACGTGCATGTTACCTATTCAGAAAATAAAATTTGAATAAAATAATTATATTTCTGTCCTTTTTGGTGAGGAAGAAGTGAGCCTCTTGTTCAGTGCTGGATTTCTTTTTTTATTTTTGAGATGGAGTTTCGCTCTTGTTGCCCAGGCTGGAGTGCAATAGTGCAATCTCGGCTCACCACAGTCTCTGCCTCCTGGTTTCAAGCGATTCTCCTGCCTCAGCCTCCTGAGTAGCTGGGATTACGGGCATGCACACCCGCTAATTTTGTATTTTTAGTAGAGACGGGATTTCTCCATGTTGGTCAGGCTGGTCTCGAACTCCTGACCTTGGGTGATCCGCTCACCTTGACCTCCTGAAGTGCTGGGATTACAGGCGTGAGCCACCGTGCCCAGCCCAGTGCTGGATTTCTTATTTAGTAATTAAACAAGTATTTACTGGCAGACAGTCTTCTAGGTTCTAGATTGGAGTGACCAAACTCACTCCAAGGGTGTTGTGGATTTCTTGCTTCCGCAGGTCAGGGCAGCATTTTTCTCATCTCCCTTCATGTGTAGGGGTTAGCATCCAAGTCCAAGTCTCTAGCTTTAGAGGTGCCATTTCTAGGAACCAAGGATAATTCTACAGAATATATCTATGGCCTTTACCAACCTTCGTTCTGTAGAGGGAACTTAATTTTTACTCTGTAGCGCTTCACTCAGGTTTACTAAGAGACACAGTCAGACTTGGCCTGTGGCATCATCTTAAAAGAGGGATGATCATAGCATCCAAACTTGCTGGGATGATAGATGCGTGCCACTGTGCCCAACCAAACTTTTTTTCAGCTGGTGGGGAACGGGGGAGGGGTGTCATCAAATCACTTGATTTGTCTATACTGACCACATGGACTATGCAGTAGCTCCTCTTTCTCCTCGGTTTTGCTTTCCAAGGTTTAGTCACCTGCAGTCAATTTTGGTCTGAAAATCTTTTTTTTTGAGATGGAGTCTCACTCTATCGCCCAGGCTGGAGTGCGGTGGCGTGATCTCAACTCACTGCAACCTCCGCCTCCTGGGTTCAAGCGATTCTCCTGCCTCAGCCTCCTGAGTAGCTGGGATTACGGGCATGCACACCCGCTAATTTTGTATTTTTAGTAGAGACGGGATTTCTCCATGTTGGTCAGGCTGGTCTCGAACTCCTGACCTTGGGTGATCCGCTCACCTTGACCTCCTGAAGTGCTGGGATTACAGGCGTGAGCCACCGTGCCCAGCCCAGTGCTGGATTTCTTATTTAGTAATTAAACAAGTATTTACTGGCAGACAGTCTTCTAGGTTCTAGATTGGAGTGACCAAACTCACTCCAAGGGTGTTGTGGATTTCTTGCTTCCGCAGGTCAGGGCAGCATTTTTCTCATCTCCCTTCATGTGTAGGGGTTAGCATCCAAGTCCAAGTCTCTAGCTTTAGAGGTGCCATTTCTAGGAACCAAGGATAATTCTACAGAATATATCTATGGCCTTTACCAACCTTCGTTCTGTAGAGGGAACTTAATTTTTACTCTGTAGCGCTTCACTCAGGTTTACTAAGAGACACAGTCAGACTTGGCCTGTGGCATCATCTTAAAAGAGGGATGATCATAGCATCCAAACTTGCTGGGATGATAGATGCGTGCCACTGTGCCCAACCAAACTTTTTTTCAGCTGGTGGGGAACGGGGGAGGGGTGTCATCAAATCACTTGATTTGTCTATACTGACCACATGGACTATGCAGTAGCTCCTCTTTCTCCTCGGTTTTGCTTTCCAAGGTTTAGTCACCTGCAGTCAATTTTGGTCTGAAAATCTTTTTTTTTGAGATGGAGTCTCACTCTATCGCCCAGGCTGGAGTGCGGTGGCGTGATCTCGGCTCACTGCAAGCTCCGCCTCCCAGGTTCATGCCATTCTCCTGCCTCAGCCTCCCGAGTAGCTGGGACTACAGGCGCCCGCCACCACAGCTGGCTAATTTTTATATTTTTAGTAGAGACGGGGTTTCACTGTGTTAGTCAGGGTGGTCTCGATCTCCTGACCTTGTGATCCACCCGCCTCGGCCTCCCAAAGTGCTGGGATTACAGGCGTGAGCCACCGTGACTGGCCCCTGAAAATCTTAAGTGGAAAATTCCAGAAATAAACAATTCATAAGTTTTCAATTGCATGCTGTTATGAGTATTAGGAGGAAATCTCACATCCCACCTGGGACATGAAATCATCCCTTTGTCCAACGTCTCCACTCAAAGCTGAAATAACTAGCTTTCCACCTGCTAGTTATTTCAGATGGACGGTTTCGGTATCACAGTGCTAGCAACAGCCCCAAAGCACAAAAGTGGTGATGCCGGCATGTGGTTATGGCCTACTTTATTACTACTGTTGTTACTCTGTTTCTGTGCCCAATTTATAAATTAACATTATCATAGGTGTGTGTGTATAAGGAAAACAATGTATTTAGGGTTCAGTCCTCTCTGCGATTTCAGGCATCCACTGGGGGTCTTGGAACATATCTCCTGAAGACAAGGATGTGGTGCTGCATATTCTTTTCTAAAAGTCATGAGATAAAACATGCAGTTAGTTTCCTCTATGGGCCCAGCAACAGGAGAACTGTCCCTGACTAGGCTGCTGGCCTCAATGCATGTGCATGTTTGTAATATGCAGAAAGCTATATCCTTTTTTTTTTTTTTTTTTGAGACAGTCTCACTCTGTCATCCAGGCTGAAGTGCAGTGGTGCGATCTCAACTCACTGCAACCTCCGCCTCCTGGGTTCAAGTGATTCTCCTGCCTCAGCCTCCTGAGTAGCTGGGATTACAGGTACCTGCCACCAGGCCTGGCTAATTTTGTATTTTTAGTAGATACAGGGTTTTGCCATGTTGGCCAGGCTAGTCTCAAACTCCTGACCTCAGGTGATCCTCCCGCCTCAGTCTCCCAAAGTGCTGAGATTACAGGCATGAGCCACTGCGCCCAGCCAGAAAGCTATATACTTCTTTCTCCACTTTGTCCTCCTAATCACCACGTGCTTTCTTTTTCCTAACAGAGACGTCATTAATCTGGTGGCTCAGGTGGTTCCAATTTATGCTGTTTCCCACCTCTTTGAAGCTCTTGCTGTAAGTATTATGTAGTAGTTCCCTAAGCCCTGTTGTGATCTATGGATTTCTTCTTCTTTTTTTTTTTTTTTTTTT
>NW_012117288.1:883177-896888 GCF_000951035.1 Colobus angolensis palliatus
GGTTTCACCGTGTTAGCCAGGATGGTCTCGATCTCCTGACCTTGTGATCCGCCCGTCTCGGCCTCCCAAAGTGCTGGGATTACAGACTTGAGCCACCGCACCCGGCCGGGATTTCTTCTGATGGTGGTAAATTTCAGCTGAGAGGACAGGTCAGGGTAGGTAGGAAGATTGAATATTGTTATCACATTTTATTTAGAAGGATACTGTCACCTTATGGGTTTTAGTGTCAGAGTCCCACAGAAATGAAGTGCTCACGAGATGGGAGTGTTTCAGGAGCGCCGACTGATGGAATGCTTTCTGCCTGCAGTGCACGAGCAGTGGCGTTCTGAGGGGGAGCGGAAATCAGAAGGTTGGAGCCATTGTGAATACCGTTGGGTACTACATGGTTGGCCTCCCCATCGGGATAACGCTGATGTTCGCAACCAAACTTGGAGTGATGGGTAAGCTCTAACCTCTGCAGGCAGGGCTTAGCTGCTCACCAGTCCAGGAAATGTCTGTCGGAGCACACAGGCCTTTGACTGAGGCTCACTGCTGAAACTCGGGAACTCACCGACGTCCATTCTGTGTCTTGTTAGAGAGCGTAGAGGGCATTCAGGAGGTGACCTCCAGCTCTAGCCAGGGCCCCAAGGCTGCATTGTCCTGCCCCTCACACCCCTGCGGGCGATCTTCCATGCTGACACACTTGAGCACAGATGCCCTTTCTACTCACCTCCTATCCTGAATCATCCAGCCCTCACTTCTCTAAAGGAGGCGACAGTAGGAACCGCTGAAGAAGCATTCGGAAGCTTCCCGTTTGCATGTTCCATGCTGTTCTTTAGAGACAGCGTGTGATCCCCTGTGGGTGACTCTGCAGGGCTGAGGCCATCGTAGGCGGTCTGTCCTGTGTGCGTGGGGTGCCGCGGGGTCAGCACTCACGGTGGCACTGTGCATCCTAGAGCAGCGCCCCGTGTGTTCACCAAGCAGCGTGGCTGGATCCTTGGAGGGCAACAGGTGGCCATTGCCCTTCTCATCACACTCATTGCGCTCCACAGCCTCCACCTCCCTCCTCGCACAGCCTTAGCTCTGTGCCTGTGGGTCTCCTCATAAGGCCATGCACGTGGTCGGTGTGAACAGCACAGAAGGAAGAGGGTGGACTTGAGCACCTTCCCACATTTGGAAGAAAAAACTTAATCCACAGCATCTGAAATTACCAGAGCTAATCTTTTTAAAAAGTACAGAAATAAATGACTGCCCAGCTTTGATTTCTAAAATAATAATTAGGAATACATTGGCAGTTAATAAATGATGATATGAAAACCTGGACATTCATCTTTGGGATGAGTAGTGACCGACTTAAAGCGAGGCTTGTTTTGATCCATCTGTACTTGGCAGGCTCAGAGGTGGTGAGAAGTCAACTGATAGCTACAGGGAGCTTCCAGTTCAGTATGTTCCTTTATGTGGCACATTTTTCTCAAGTTCAATAATATTTTAATTAAAAATACAGGAGTTGTTCAAAGAATAGAATTGCCAATGCAAAGTTCACTGGGCTTGCATGATAGTGCAGAAAATTATTTAGCTGAGTTTCTTGTATGATTCATGTTTTGGATTTGCCATTGCTTAGCTAACACAAATATTATAGGAATCTTAATTTATTTTTATTTTTAAAGTAATATATTTTATGTAACACAATATATCTAAAATATTATTACAAAATATATTTTATGTAACACAATATATCTAAAATATTATTGTAACATGCAATCAGTATAAGGTATTAAGGAAATACTTTAAATTCTCTTTTTTATATCTTTTATGTTTTAAATTGATAAATTATAATTGTTTGCATTTATGGGGTACAGTGTGGTATTTTGATATATTTATAGAATGTGGAACAATTAGATCAAGCTAATTAACATACTTATCACCACTTTTTTTATGGCGAGACATTTCAAATTTACCTAGTTAATTTGAAATGTACAGTACATTGACTAGTCACCTTGGTGTGCAATTGATCTCAAAACTTATTCTTCCTGTCTATCAGAAACTTTGCACCTTAACAACTCCCCATTCCCACGCCCTCCCCTCCTTGCCACCAGTCCCTGGTAACCATCATTCTACTCTCTACTTCTATGAGTTCAACTTTTTCAGAAGAGGAATCTACTTTATTCCCTTGTTTCATTTTTTATAGATGGGATCTTGCTATGTTGCCCAGGCTGGTCTCAAACTCCTTGATTCAAGTGATCCTCCCACTTTTGCCTCCCAAGTATCTGGGATTACAGGCATGAGGAACCTGCTTTGAAATATAAATCCATCTATATCCCAAGTGCTGTCCTTGGCTCACCTATTCATTTAACAAAATATATCTAGGCCAAGCACAATGGCTCATGCCTGTAATTCCAGCCACTTTGGGAGGCTGAGGTGGGCAGTTCACTTGAGGTTAGGAGTTTGAGACCAGCCTGGGCAACATGGCGAAACCCCGTCTCTACTAAAAGTACAAAAATTAGCCAGGTGTGGTGGTGTGCGTCTGTAGTCCCAGCTACTTGGGAGGCTGAGGCACAAGAATTGCTTGAACCTGGGAAGTGGAGGCTGCAGTGAGCCAAGATGGCACCACCGCACCGCACTCCAGCCTGGGCAACAGAGTGAGATTTTATCTAAAAAAAAAAAAAAAAAAAAAAAAAAAAAAAAAAAAAAAAAAAGCATAACTAACTGTGCAAAGTAGAAGAGGAAGTTGAGAATCACTGAAAAGAAATGGTAGGGGCCCTGGGGATGTGAGGGCTCTGTGAGAAGACTGTAGTCAATCCCTCCACCCACCTATTAGAAGAAAGTGTGGTATGAATTGGTTTTGAGTCTCATATCTCCTCTGGTATGGTATGCAGTATACCTACACAAGGTGTCTAGGAGAGCATCAGAATTCTGCAGGTTCTCAGAAGCAACCCCAGGAAATCATAATGACCCTCAGAATCCCTGGGAGATGTTGTAAATATGTAAATTCCTGGACCTTGCCCATGAGATTCTAATAACCATCCTACTTTGGGCTCCTAGGTTGGGTCAAATAGAAATCTTTTAAATGATGTATGCTAAAATTATTGGAAATCTAATTCATAACTTTCAGATTATAGCTGGAGGTAGCTGGTTATTTCCTGTTTAAGATGGTTCAGGTGAGCTTGTAGTTTCTATGTACTGAGAACACTGGATTTGAAAGTGGAAGTCAGTAGCTTCCTTTTACTAATTTTGTATAGGACTAGCAGGTGGCACCAACTATACTATTCTAAGAGCAGGCGAGGCTGGGCGCAGTGACTCATACCTATAATCCTAGTGCTTTGGGAGGCCAAGGCGGGAGGACCACTTGACTCCAGGAGTTGGAGGCTGCAGTGAGCTGTGGTCATGCCACTGCTCTCCAGCCTGAGCAGCAGAGCAAGACCCTGCCTCTAAAAAGCAAACAAACAAACAAACAAACAAAAGGGCAGGCTGATCATACCTGAACATGTGATTGGTACCAAGAAAACAGAGCTATAGACCCTGTACCAAATCCATAAACCAGGAACCCAGACTAGCCACGTTAACCCTTACATAGATCTGGACAGCTGTGGAAATCAACCAGGACCAACCAAGCAAGACCAGCAAAGGCTGTGTATTCTCAGCAAGGGTGTTGGCCGCCATCACTTGCATTTGGGCAGAGACTCAAAGGCAGGCAAAGGAGTGGGAAAGCGTCACAGTGGATAAAAGGGGAGGCTGCAGGTGTGCCCTGAGTGGAGGTTGTTGATCTGGGGGATGTTGGAGGTAGCTGACTAGAAATGGGCCTCATGTGATTGGTTAGGGGGGATGTATTTTACTTTCTCTGGTTGGTTCTAAGTTGGAAGTGCAGACCAAAATTAGGGAAGCTGTCAGTTGCTAATCAAGTCCTGGCCATCTGGGGCCAATTGTTACAGAAGTTACTGGTTAGCTTCCTGGATTGTCACCAGAGGTGGCAATCTTGCTTCCTGCGAGCCTGATTTAGGGAAGGCTGGCTTCCTGGGTTTATTGTAGATAGGGGGTGGGTTCTTGGGCAGGATGCTGCACGTTGTGAGACATAGGTCTGTTTTTATTACGGTCAGGCCCTTGTCTTTTGGTTATTGTTGAAGCTTTTTGTTCTTCCATTAGTTTACTATTGACCAAAAAACCCTCCTCATCTGGGGTCTCCCTCTGTGCCCTACGTGGTGCCTTGAGATCCACAGGGCTTTTCCCGCCATCCGTTCCCACCTGGCCTGCCTTTGGTGTTCTCCAGTCATCTCTGGGTGCCCAGCCCTGCTCTGGAAGCTTCCAGCAAAGTCTGTGTCAGAAGCAAGTTAAGGTCCAAGGTCTAGCAGGAACTCTGAGGGAGAGAACATTAGTAATTTATATGGCTAGTGATTTCTGCTTTTTTTTTTTTATTTATATATATGTTAGTCCCCTTTTTTGAGGAAACTAGGGCAGAAGTAGTTGGTCCTGGGAAATTTTAATTTCCTTGTAACTGGCATTTTTCTTAATATTCAAGCATCATAATCAGTAAGGCCAAAAATGTCCTCTAAATATTTGTTCTGAAATCCTGAACCAAAGGAGATGGCCCTTTTGGGGGTGGCCTCAGGGAGTACTGGGCTTTCCAGCACCTTCTGGAACTTTCTGGAAGCCCGAGGAGGAGCAGGGTAGAGGTCTCTGGCCCACTGTGGGCTCCACCTCAGCCATGAAAGCAGATATTAAGTATGGCTGATAGAAATGAGATAGACAAAACATATTCCCCAGGGGCAGCTGGTTTTCTATGGAATTAACTTCTATTAAATATTTCTATTTCTAGGTCTGTGGTCAGGGATCATCATCTGTACAGTCTTTCAAGCTGTGTGTTTTCTAGGCTTTATTATTCAGCTAAATTGGAAAAAAGCGTGTCAGCAGGTAACTATGTTCATTCTGTCCTGGTAAAGGTTCCTCTCCTAGAAAAACAGGATCTGATCTGGCTCTCCCTTTTTTCTTTTGGAAAGTTCTTTTCTCATTTTCTTTCTTCTTATCTCACAAATACTATTTTTCTTGTTGTTTTAACTAGACAGTTCAGATGTGAAGGGCCAGATGACCCCAGCTTTATCCATTCCCAGAAAAACAGGGGCCTCCTTTCTTCCTTGTCTCCCATGCCAGGCTGCCACCCTTGTGCAGGAAAATCCAATTTCAGGACAAGAATTAGAACTGGAGAGAAAGGTGGGATGCATCAAAGTCATCCTGATGTCGTTTTTATGATTGCCAAATGTTTTGTTAAGATGCTTGTGTGCATCCTTCCCTTCAACTTTCTAGGGTCAGTGTGAGGTCTAGAAATAGGTGGTAGAAAAATGAGATGAGTCGAGGTATGGTGGCTTATGCCTGTAGTCCCAGCTATTCAGGAGGCTGAGGCGGGAGGATCGCTTGAGCCCAAGAGTTCGAGGCTGCGGTGAGCTGTGATTGCACCACTGCACCCCAGCCTGGGTGATGGAGCGAGGCCCTGTCTCTGCAAATAAAAATTTTTAAAAAAGAAAAAAGAGATAAAAAGAAGGGAGAGTTCCAAATGATCTTTGTCCTTCTCTTGTCCCTGTCTCCCTCACCCTGTACTGTTCCCATGCCACCTTCCCTCTCATGGACCCCATTTCAACCTTTTCTGTTTCCTTTTTCTTAAGAGACAGGCTCTCACTCTGTCACCCAGGCTGGACTGTAGTGGCAGGATCACAGCTCGCTGGAGTCTTAACCTCCTGGGCTCAAGTGATCCTCCTGTCTCAGCCTCCTGAGTAGTGGGGAATACAGACATACACCACCATGCCTGGCTGGGTTTTTTTGTTTTTCGTTTTTAATTTTTTAGTTGAGATGGGGTCTTGCTGTGTTGCGCAGGCTGGCCTTGAATTCCTGGGCTCAAGCAATCCTCCCTCCTCAGCCCCCCAAAGTGCTGGGATAACTGGTGTGAGCACTGAGCCTGGTCCCATTTCAATCTTTATGAAAGATGACCTGTGAATAAGAGGAGCTTCTGCTGTACATGCCAATTAAGGAAAATGGCTTGGCTTTTCCTAAACTAGATGGTTGAGTTTATTAACTCGTTTATTATTATTATTATTAACTAGTTTATTAATAAGGTCGACCTTATTAACACCATCATGAAGCCTGAAGGACTGACTGAGTTTCATTTTCCAGGCTCAGGTACACGCCAATTTGAAAGCAGATGTGGCTCGGAGTGGGAATTCCGCTCTCCCTCAGGACCCATTTCACCCAGGTATGATATGACTCCCTCAGCCCTTGGACAGGGTTGTCTAGGTGGGACTGGAGGGGCTGTTTGTGAGACACAGCTAGATTTGCTGCTATGAGCTCTCATTTAAACAGGGCAATAGTGTTTCAGAAACACATGATAAAGTCAAGTAACAAGCAATTCAAGGTAAACTGACTTCAAGTTTATTTACTTTAATTCCACACATTAGTAGACTGCTATAGATGACTGAAAGCTCCCCAGTGCCTCCCCTAATTTCTGCAAGCACTTTCCAGGCATTTCCAACACTTGGAGATACTGTGCTTCTACCATAGCTTGGAAACTGACATTTGTTTGTTTTAATGGGGTCCCTGCTGTTCATGGTGCAGACACTTGTGGACTTTAAACAGGTTGTTTGCTTGGACGTTTGCTTGTGATGCACATCACGCAAATGTGGTTATGGTTTTCTTCAGTCAGTTGAGTAATCCCCCCCCTACCCAATTCCTGGCCCGTTAGGCAGTTAGCCACCCACTCACAGTAATCCTTGCTCCTTTATCATTTAATAACCCTTTGATTCCATAGACTGTCTGATATGCAGTCAATGGTCAATTGTGTTGTTTCTGCCAATTTTCATTCATGTTGTCTAGGCTCCTGTGTTGTGTGTCTGGTTATCTTTGATTTTAATTTATTTTTAAATTAATTTTTTTAAAATAAAAAAAATTAGGCCGGGCACAGTGGCTCACGCCTGTAATCCCAGCGCTTTGGGAGGCCAAGGCGGGTGGATCACAAGATCAAGAGATTGAGACCATCCTGGCTAACACAGTGAAACCCCATCTCTACTAAAAATACAAAAAATTAGCTGGGTGAGGTGGCGGGCGCCTGTAATCCCAGCTACTCGGGAGGCTGAGGCAGGAGAATGGCGTGAACCCGGGAGGCAGAGCTTGCAGTGAGCGGAGACTGCACCACTGTACTCCAGCCTGGGTGACAGAGCGAGACCCGTCTCAAAAAAGTAAATAAATAAAATAAAATAATTTTAAAAAGTTTTTTTAAATAGAGAGAGGGTCTCACCCTGTTGCCCAGGCTGGTGTGCAATGGTACGATGGTAGCTCACTGCAGCCTCTACATCTTGGGCTCAAGCAATCCTCCTGCCTTGGCCTCCCAAAGCAGTGGGATTACAGGCATGAGCCACTGCACCTGACTGGTTATCTTTTATTATGTTCCAGAATTTATATTTGAAAATTGTTCATAGAAGTAACTTGAGCCTGAAAGAATGTTGTCTATTTATCTTCAGAGAGGATTTTCTTTTGCTTCTTTTGGACACTGAGGGTGACCAGCAGTCTAGGGCAATCTTGGAAATGGAGCTTTCTGGAGCATCCAGCCGACCTGAAGGTGTGCTGCAGCCAGTGTGAGGCTTGGTTTACTTCTTCTGGTTCATGCTTTTTTTTTTTTTAATTTGAGACGGAGTCTTGCTCTGTCGCCCAGGCTAGAGTGCAGTGGCGTGATCTCTGCTCACTGCAAGCTCTGCCTCCCAGATTCAAGTGATTCTCCTGCCTCAGCTTCCTGAGTAGCTGCGATTATAGGCACGTGCCACCACACCTGGCTAATTTTTGTATTTTTAGTGGATATGGGGTATCACCATGTTGGTCAGGCTGGTCTCGAACTCCTGACCACAAGTGATCTGCCCTCCTCGGCCCCCTAAAGTGCTGGGATTACAGGTGTGAGCCACCGCACCCAGAGTGGTTCATCCTTAAGTCTTGGATGCAGCCCTTTGGGGTTCTAACCTCAAATACAAAGAGGTTTGCCAGAGCCTGATTCTTGGTAGGTACCCAAGTCCCCAAAGTCCTGATCAGCGTCTCCGTCACGTGATCTGGATGTAGCTCTCTCTGACCTGCATCCTCTGATCTTTCTGATCTGAATGAACTCTGATCCAAGGCAGCTCTAGAGGCTGGGCGGCCCCTCTGAGTTTCCTTTATCCCCTGGATCTTGCCCTGGTGACTCTTCATTACATTGTTTGCATTCTGATGCCTTCAAGACGATATTTAATTTGTTTTATTCAGATTCTATAATGATCTTCAGGGAAGGGTTGGTCGATGTTTTCCACCATCTTACCAGTTTCCTTGATTTGTGAAATCTGCCTGACAATAGCACTTATCTCTGTTGTTGTTGTTTTTGTGACAGAGGCTCAAGGCTCCTTGCCAGGCTGGAGTTCAGCGGCTTCTCACTGCAACCTCTACCTCCTCTAACTCAGGTTTAAGTGATTCTCCTGCCTCAGCCTCCCCAGTAGCTGGGATTACAGGCGTGTGCCACCACGCCCCGCTAATGTTTGTATTTTTAGCACAAACCGGGTTTCACCATGTTGGCCAGACTTTTCTTGAACTCCTGACCTCAAGTGATCCACCTGGCTCAGCCTCCCAAAGTGCTGGGATTAGAGGCATGAGTGCTGGGATTACAGGGATTCCAGGCGTGAGGCATGAGTGCTGGGATTACAGGCGTGAGCCACTGTGCCCGGCCTAACAATGGCACTTACTTCATACTACCCCTGTTGGGGTTGAGAAGCACCCAGGACTGCCTGACCAGGGAATGCATTTTGTTAAGAGTGAGCTGATATGACTCTGTTCAAAATGATTTTCTTTTTTTCTCTCTCTCTTTCCTTCCTTCCTATTTTCCTTCCTATCTTCCTTCCCTTCCTTCCTTTCCTCCCTCCCTCCCTCCCTCCTTTCCTTCCTCCCTTCTTTCCTTCCTTCTTTCCTCCCTCCCTCCCTCCCTCTTTCTCTTTCTCTTTCTGTCACCCAGGCTGGAGTGCAGTGGTGCGATCATGGTTCACTGCAGCCTTGACCTCCTGAGCTCAAGCGATCTGCCTGTCTCAGCCTCCCAAAGTGCTGGGATTAGAGGCGTGAGCCACTGCACCCAGCCCAAAATGATTTTCTTTCAGAACTCTGAGGATATTGCTACATTCCTAACATTCATCCACTTATGCTCATTAGGAAGTGGGATGGCTAAGCTTATTCTTGTGCCATTATGTAATCTGCCTTCATTTTAGGATATTTTCTTATTATTATTCCTTTTTTTTTTTTTTTTTTTTGAGATAGGATCTTGTTCTGTCACCCAGGCTGGAGTGCAGTGGTGCAATTATAGCTCACTGCAGTCTCAAACTCCTGGGCTCAAGCAGTCCTCCCATTTTAGCCTCCTGAGTAGCTGGGATTACAGGTGCGTGCCACTATGCTCAGCTAACTCTTTAATATTTTTGTAGAGACCAGGTCTTGCTTTGCAGCCCAGGTTGGTCTTGAACTTCTGGATTCAAGCAATCCTCCTGCTTTACCCTCTCCAAGTAATGGGATTACAGGTGTGAACCACCATGCCTGGCCTATTACTCTGACTGTTCTGAAGTGTCTTGACACTAAGTCTAGATGTGAGTCATTATCTGCTTGAAACTGTTGGGGTGAAGGAGAAGCTTTTCCCTTGCCCTCGGTGGTTCACTGAAAAATCAACTTATAATAAGGCCGATCAGTAAGAGAAAAGACATACAAATGTATTTAACCGTGCACAAGGGAAGAATCACAGTGATTACGCAACCTCGCAGTGAGGACCAACACGCATATAACCAACTTTCAGAGGGGAGAGAGGAGATGGGGCATTTGGTGCTTCTGTTGAGGGATAGTAAATGATTACTAGGGAAAATGAATGGATATTTGGCAGAATGAATGGACTGGGGGCAGGGTGGAGAGACTGGTTCTCTTTGGAAGTTGAATGAACCTGAGAGACTGGCATTATTGTGTAAAAGGTTTGGCAATCGTTCTTCTTGGTGGGTTTGTCTGGCTTTCATGTAGGAGGGGGAAAAGTCTCTTTCAAGGCCTGTTGATCTCTAAAGAGTTTTTAATTTAAAATACTCATTATAGGAGGGAGCCATATCTTGGGGTGAAATTCCCTGCACTCCTTCAATACTTAGTAGGTCCTTTGATGTGAACGGTCACATCTTTCTCCCATTCTGGGAACAGCCTTGTATTCTTTCTTCCTTTCTTTTTTTTTGGACACTAGGTCTCTCTTGGTCACTCAGGCTGGACTGCAGTATTACAATCATAGCTCACTGCAGCCTCGAACTCCTGGGCTCAAGTGATCCTCCCACCTCTGCCTCCCAAGTAGTTGGGACTATAGGCATGCGCCACCATGCCCAGCGAAGTTTTTGTTCGTAGAGATGAGGTGTCACTATGTTGCCCAGGCTGGTCTTGAACTTCTGGGCTCAAGGGATCCTCCCACCTCAGCCTCCCAAAGTGTTGGAATTACAGGTGTGAGCCACCACGCCCAGCCTTGAATTATTTCTTAGGTTGTTTCCCCTTGTGTTTTGTTCTGAAATGCTTATTAAATTGGTGTTGGCTCCTTGAAAATTTCCCCTGTGAATCTTTTTTTTTTTTTTTTTTTGGAGATGGAGTTTTGCTCTTGTTGCCCAGGCTAGAGTGCAATGGCACCATCTTCGCTCACTGCAACCTCCGCCTCCTGGGTTCAAGTGATTCTCCTGCCTCACTGCCTCAGCCTCCCGAGTAGCTGGGATTACAGGCATGTGCCACCATGCCCGGCTAATTTTCTATTTTTAGTAGAGACGGGGTTTCTCCATATTGGTCAGGCTGGTCTCTAACTTCCAACCTCAGGTGATCTGCCTGCCTCAGCCTCCCAAACTGCTGGGATTACAGGCAAGAGCCATCATGCCTGTAACCCTGTGAATTTTAATGGAGAGGGCTTCCCTGTGAAGTTTAATGGAGAGGGCTACCTTATTTCTCTAGCTCCTGGGAGAGTGCTCCCTGGAGCACCCAAGCCAGCCCCGGTAGGATCATCGGTGTTTGTGAAGGAGTGAGTGGAGAGGCACTCTGGGATAGGATTTCTTTTATTTATTCACTGTAGCAATAGCATCCTGAATTAACTTTCTCTCAGCTATTAGCACATATTCCTTTTATACATAACCCTTTATACAAATGAAAAAAACGTAACCTTTTAAGCTGCTAAGGTCCTTTTTCCTCCCAGGGTGCCCTGAAAACCATGAAGGAATTTTAATGAACGATGTTGGAAAGACGGGCGAGACTCAGTTGGATCAGCAGATGCGCCAAGAAGAACCTTTGCCAGAACATCCACAGGACAGTGCTAAGTTGTCCAGGACACAGCTGGTGCTGCGGCGAGGGCTTCTGCTCCTGGGGGCCTTCTTAATCTTGCTGGTGGGGATTTTAGTGAGATTCTATGTCAGAATTCAGTGACGTGGCAGGAAAGAAAGTCAGGTCAAGTGATGCTTTTTGAGCTTACACACAATTCACAGGCCCACCAGTGACAATTTACTTTGAGTTAACGTCATTCAGGTGTACCCATGGATTCTGAGGGTTGGGAATGCAAAGATACATTTCTCTAAAAAAAGAAAAAGCAACTAAGGTTAAAAGCTATATTGTGGCCCCAGACACTGTCTGAAAGATGACATGAGTAATATAATTCACCACTCTCTGAACCAAGGACCATTGGCCAATGGCTTTGCTATTTTTTTAGACACAAACCCATAAACTCAGTGCTTAAGAATTCATACTGCCTGAATTATGTAAAATATATTTTACAATATGTCTTTCCTTGGGCCTTAGATTACTATTCACTGGGCAAATGGTATTTGTTTTTGTTTTAATTTTTTTTTTTTTTAATAGACGAAAGTCTTGCTCTGTCACGCAGGCTGGAGTCCAGTGGTGCGATCACAGCTCACTGCAGCCTCAAACTCCTGGGCTTCAAGCAATCCTCCTGTGTCAACCACCAGAGTAGCTGAGACTTCAGGGGTGTGCCACCATGCCCAGCTGGCATTTGTTAATCTTCATTTAAGGTCTAGATCTAGGCACTGTGGGCACTGAAAAACAGTCGGGAAATCTTTGGAGCTGTGGAAATCCAAACAAGGACTGATAATTCCTGGTAGGGGTGTGTGCGTGACCTACTGCAGCCTCAACCTCCTGGGCTCAAGTGATCCTCGCATCTCAGCCTCCTGAGTAGCTGAGACCACAGGCATGTCCCACCACGCCTGGCTAATTTTTTATTTTTTGTAGAGACGGGGTCTCCCCTTTGTTTCCCAGGCTGGTCTTGAATTCCTGGGATCAAGTGATCCTTCCACTTTGCCCTCCCAAAGTGTTGGGATTATAGGCGTGAGCCAGAGGACAAAATTTTAATAAAGGTCTTAGCTTAAGTAGTAATCCTACTTCATTAACCTTCCTGGGGCGGGGTATGCACTGATAATTCAGCAAGCCTCAGTACATCCTAAGTATGCTCAGTGCTGTGGAAGTGGATTACACCAAATTAAGTAATTCTTATCACACCCAATTAAAAGTCAAGAAGCCAGGGATAAAAGCACCCCAGGCACATAACATTAATCTAGTAATGTAATTCTCTGCACATCCAGCTGGTGAAACTGCCTGCTGTAAGCTGAGGCCAGCTTTATCCATAACTGCTGAGATAACTTGCTGAAGCTCTAGGAATAATTTTGCCTGCCCAGTTGCTCACCAGTTGTAGCTTGCCAGCTCCCAGGACCCTTCCCGGTGCCAATAAACTTTCTCAAAGAGCTATACTGACATTTCTTTTGATAAAACCTCCAGCCTTCTCTGTGTTGTTCCGACATACTGAGGACCACCTGGTCTACATGGATGCCCTGAACTGCAATTCTTTCTTCCCAAATAAAACATTAAATGGAGATTTGCCTGTACATGTTTGACTTAGTGCTAGGATGGATATAATGCTCTAGGCATGGCCTTTTCCTGAAATAACAAAATCAGAAAAGTTACCCGCTTTGAGTAAAAAACACCCAAGTGCTGATTTTGGTTGGGGCCACCTTGAGGTATCTCTACCCTCAGTGCCTTGTTCTTGGGGCCACGAGGCCCAATCTCCAGGAAGGCAGATAAAGGCCTGCACTGTGGCCCTCGGGGTTGGGCCTGGGGGCAGGGGGCAGACACTGCAGAGGCCCCTCCCCAGTTCCTCATCAGGAACTCTCCAGCTCTGTCTCCATTCCCCTCGCACAGGACTCCCTGCCCTTCCCCTTGCCAGGTAGGGCAGGGACCCCTGGGGGATGAGAGGAGTTTCCTTCAGTCAACAGCCACAAATAGCCGCTGGCCCCACCCCGGGCCGCCAGGAGCAGGGAGGCTGGGGTGTCTGCGAGACAGGACCCCTCCTCTCCCAGAAACACCTGAACCCGCAGCAAGCCCAGGCCAGGAGAAGCATGCCAGAAAGCGCTAGACCCGTCTTCCGCGGGGGAGGATGGAATCACCAGCTCCGTCCTGTCTGCCCACCCTCTAGGCATTTTGCTCTTCCAACGTGACCCACAAACTCTCCTGATAAAAACCTGTGTCATCCAAAAGCACACGAGGGGTCCTCCCCCGCAGGGATCCCTTCCTCGAGCCCCCTTCATCAGCCCCCAAAGACCCTCCCGGTCCCCTCCTGCAGGGTTCTGCGGGCGGCATCACTGCACTGGGCGTCTGGAGCGGGTCCGGGGCCGGGCTGGGTGGGGCCGAGCCGTCCTCCGCCCTCCCT
>NW_012117288.1:897173-916167 GCF_000951035.1 Colobus angolensis palliatus
GGGCGCGGGCTTCCAGGAGGGAGGGCGGCTATGAACGCGCCTTGCTTTCTGCGCCTCCGCAGTTTCTTGCTCAGTTGATCATCTTTCTCAATAGCCTCCTCAGCTCCATCTTCTGTGGACATCTGGGCAAGGTCGAGCTGGACGCTGTCACGCTCGCCCTCACGGTGGGTGCCTGATTTCGCCCCTGTAGGAGCTAACGGGCGGCCAAGGTTTAGGATTTGAGCGGTGTCCCCGGGCGCTGTGGCTCACAACGGTAATCCCAGCGCTTTGGGAGGCCCAGGTGGGAGGATGGCTTGAGCTCAGGAGTTCGAGACCAGCCTAGGCAGCATAGCAAGACCCTGTCTCTACTAAAAATACAAAAATCTACTAAAAATACAAAAATTATCCTGGCGTAGTGGCACCGCCTGTGGTCCCAGCTACTTGGGAGACTGAGACAGGAGGATCGCTTGAGCCCAGGAGATGGAGGCTGCAGTGAGCTGAGATCGCACCACTGCACTCCAGCCTTGGCAAGAGAGCAAGACCCTGTTTCAAAAATGAACACACAAGGCCGGGCGCAGTGGCTAACTCCTGTAATCCCAGCCAGCACTTTGGGAGGCCGAGGTGGGCGGATCACCTGAGGTCAGGAGTTCGAGACCAGCCTGGCCAATATGGCAAACCCCCTCTCTACTAAAAATACAAAAATTAGCCGGGTGTGGTGGCACGCACCTGTAATCCCAGCTATTCGGGAGGCTGAGGCACGAAAACCGCTTGAACCCAGGGGCCTGAGGTTGCAGTGAGCTGGAATTTTGCCACTGCACTCCAGCCTGGGTAACAGAAGGAGACTCCGTCTAAAAAAAAAAGGAAAGAAAAAAAAATCAATTTGAATTGTATCATGTCTTATGCATCTTCGTTTACAGGTCTGGGACTGACCTGTGGCTTACCATTACCTGATTAGATTTGGAAGGAGCTTGTGTCAATACTTAGAAAAGTGTAAAACTGAAAAAACTGCACTTTCTTCTATTATGAAATTAAATCAGCAGACTTTTAGGTAATTTAGGTTGTTTGTCATTAATTGGATTACACAGTGCATTCAGCTCCTACCCTTTTACCCTTGTGGAAAAGCCTCTCCCTTGGGTTGAAATCACGCCTCCTGGGACGTGTCTTCCCTGGCTTTTGTTAGTGATGTGGAAAGTTGTTTCTTCCTGCATTTCATCCAGGCTTTCAGAGAACGTGGAAAACACTTCTGCTAGTGATGGTAGGCGGCTTTCCCTAGTCTCAGAAAATGTCCCTTGTGTCCCCGTGAGGTGGGTACACACCCTAAGAATACGGAGGGCCACCGGAGCTTCTCATTTGGCTTCATGGTAGAGAAGACCGTGCCAGGTGGAATCAGTCACATTTTATTTACAGGCCTATTATTTGGTGAGCTAATTGGGTTAAGGGACATTTTTGCTTCCTTTGAAACTTTAGACTGGGGCTCTAGGAAGAGGCACGAAGACAGAGGAGATTCGTATACATGGCTGGTGGGGACATTTCCTGCTGTGTCCCCGCAGGGCCCAGGATTGGGGTCCAACTTTTCTGATCACTGCTTGCCAACCATCACTGCGCCCAGGACGCTCCCTGGGTTTGCTTCTGAGCCATCTGTCACTCCTCCCTGTGGATGACGTCTAATGGCCAGTCAGCTGCCTCGTTCAAGAGGACCTCAGCACCTGGGTGTCCACTCTTCTCCTCTCCCCGCCTCTGCTGTCATCCCTGGGGTGTGGGCCCGACCCTGTGGCCCACAGTTACAGCTTTCATTTTTGAAAGGGTTCAAGACCATGTAATTGGCTGAAAATGTCCACATAGCTACAATGACCAGATAGCCACCTACTCTTAACCTAGGATTGAGAAACTGGGGACCTCACCTGGAGACTTCGGGGTCTTGTTTTAAGAGCAGGAGGATGCGCTCGGTGTTGACGAAGTTGGCCCAGCAGGGAAAGCAGCACAGCATGAGGATGAGGACTTCTCTCTGCATATGATCCCCACGCACTTGAGGTTCTTGCCTCCAAAGGACTTGAGGAACAAATGCGTTGCTAACAGCAAATGTTGGGGCAGGCTGAGGCTGGGGGCCTGTGCCACAAGCAGCCCTTCCCAGGGGTGCCTGCCCGCCGCCCAGGCAGCCCTATTTCCCACCATCTGCTCCCGCCCTCCCCACCAACAGCTGACAGCATTGGGGGAGCTTCTGAGCCAGGGACAACCAGTGAGCCAGCTGGCCCCTGTGGCATTTGACACGTGTCCTGGGACAATGTGTCCCTGCTCCTAGGAGCTGGGACTGTTAACATGGAGGGTATAGGCAGCAGAAACTGAAGCTTAAAAGACAGTTTTCAACATTGGGGGAGACAGATGATGCAGGAGAGTGTGTGCCGTGGTAGAAGGTGAAGTTGTGGGGGACTTTGAGGGCCAGGGATACTGGGGGAGGGTGCAGAGGAAGAAAAGCACATACTGTAGGCTGAGAGGGGCGGCTAGGGAGGCGGCAAGAATTTTGGGGGGTGGTAGGTCACGGAGGCCAAGGCAGTGCTCTAGAAAACAGGGATGGCCAAGTGGATTAAGGACGGCCAAGGGCTCACCTGAGGATTTTGTCCCAGGAGGCTGGGAAGAGGCCAGGCCCAGTGGGCTGGGCAGGAGCAAACAAGGCATCAATGGGGGCTTAGTCAGGAGTGCAGGCCAGGCCTGAGTGCAAAGAACACCTTCAAGAAGCTTGGCTTGAAGGAGGCCAACAGGGAAGGAGGGGTGGTGGTAAGGGAGGGCAATTTTAGGGTATGGGAGACCAGACTGGGAGGAACAAAGGACAAAATGCCCTTGAACAGGTGGCCCCAGAGGACAGCACTAGTCAAGCTGACTCTGCTGTTTTTTTGTTTTTGTTTTTTTTGAGATGAAGTCTCGCTCTGTCGCCCAGGCTGCAGTGGTGAAATCTTGGCTCACTGCAACCTCTGCCTCCCAGATTCAAGGGATTCTCCCAATGCAGCCTCCTGAGGAGCTGGGATTACAGGCGCCCACCACCACGCCTGGCTAATTTTTGTATTTTTAGTAGAGACGGGGTTTCACCATGTTGGCCAAAATTGTCTCGACAGCTTAGTTGAAATACCACCGCCCTTGGTCAAAGGCGGAGGAGTGCAGAGCCCCTTATATGGAACAGGCTACAGAAATTACTGTGGTTAGGCTGGGCACAGTGGCTCACGCCTGTAATCCCAGCACTTTGGGAGGTTGAGGCGGGCAGATCACCTGAAGTCAGGAGTTCGAGACCAGCCTGACCAACATGGCGAAACCCCGTCTCTACTAAAAATACAAAAATTAGCCGGGCGTGGTGGTGGGTGCCTATAATCCCAACTACTTGTGAGGCTGAGGCAGGAGAATCTCTTGAATCCGGTAGGCAGAGGTTGCAGTGAGATATTCTAGGAAGAGAATAGACTAATTTTTAAGATAACTGTAAAAACAAAATTTTTTACCTTTAGACAAATGTTCATAATATAAAAGGATTAACAAAAGTGTTTTTTTTAAAAAAAATAAAAGAACATTTATTTATATTCCACCTTGTTCCACAACTAATTTGAACTAGTTTACAGCAACACTTCCCTAAAAGAAGGATAAATAAATAGCTGTTAGAATTGGGTCAAAGAAACATGGGTGGAAAAGCCTGGAGCCGGGGGTGAGTTGGCATGGGATAGCCAGGAAATCGTGCTGAGGTTTTATGGAATCCTTGATTCGGGGGAAGGGCAGGCCTGGGTACTGAGCCTCAGCCACATTCCCCTTGACCCTCAGAAGGCAGACACCACGACATGGAGCGTGGTATTCTGGGCAGCTTGCCGCCAGAGACAGAGTAGCAATTTTTGTTCCATCTTTTATAAAGTTATGTGTTGTAAGGAAGAGGTCTAACGTCAGAGGTGAGTTTGATAAAAGCTTGTGACAGCGGAAGCCACAGGGCCCAAGGCCGTGGTCCTGCTTACATGGTTAGACTGAGTCCTGGGGGAGAGTAACACATTTCTCATTTCTTTGTGTTGGGAGTATTCAATATCTTCTTTTCTTTTATTTCTTTCTCTTTTTTTTTTTTTTTGAGATAGGATCTTGCTCTGTCACCCAGACTGGAGTGCAGTGGTGCAATCACAGCTCACTGCAGCCTCAAACTCCTAGGCTCAAGTGATTGTCCCACCTCAGCCTTCTAAGTAGCTAGAACCACAGTTGTGTGCTACCACGTCCAGCTAATTTTTTTTTTTTAAGACAGAGTCTTGCTCTGTTACCGAGGCTGGAGTGCAGTGACTCACTGCAACCTCCATCTCCCGGATTCAAACGATTCTCCTGCCTCAGCCTCCTGAGTAGCTGGGACTACAGGCATGTGCCAACACGGGTAATTTTTGTATTTTTAGTAGAGACAGGGTTTCACTGTATTGGCCAGGCTGGTCTCGAACTCCTGACCTCAAATGATCCACCTGCCTCGGCCTCCCAGAGTGCTGGGATTACAGGAGTGAGCCACAACACCTGGCCAATGTCCAGCTAATTTTTAAAAGTTTTGTAGAGATGGGGTCTGGTCATGTTGCCCAGGCTTCGGTATCCTTCCAGCTATTTGAAGCTATCTGTGATTGTTTACTGCAGTCATCCTGCAGTGTGCTGAACACAGGCCTATTCCTTCTGTTTAACTGTAACTTTGTATCCTTTAACACATCTCTCCCTATCCCCCCTATCCCCCTTACCCTCCTATGTGACTTTTTTTTTTTTTTTTTTGAGACAGAGTCTTGCTCTGTTGCCTAGGCTGGAGTGCAGGGGTACTGTCTTGGCTCACTGCAACCTCTGCCTCCCAGGTTCAAACAATTCTTGTGCCTCAGCTTCCTGAGTAACTGGGACTACAAGTGCGTACCACCACTCCCAGCTAATTTTTGTAGTTTTAGTAGAGATGGGTTTTGCCATGTTGACTGGGCTGCTCTTGAATGCCTGGCCTCAAGTGATCTGTACACCTCGGCTTCCCAAAGTGCTAGGATTACAGATGTGAGCCACCGTGCCCAGCTCTGTGTGACTTTTTTAAAACACAAAACTTTTCATAAATTGGCATGCTTTACCCTTCTGTTTTCCTGGCAGTCTAAGGGGTTTGGGAGCTTTAGTCATGCCCCTCTCCCCTGGCTGGAATTCAGGGTCGCAGTGTGGGTGTATCCTCATTGTGCCACAGCCCTCCTGGGGCACGGTTAGATGGAGACCCTGGTCTCGTGGAGTCCCGCTGGGCAGTGTGTGTGTGGCCTGTCAGTTACATGGTGGGGGCTGGAGTTTGTGTTCACCAGGCCAGAGTCATGGTCAGTGAAGAAGCTAACTCACATCACCACTAACCGTGAGACCCAGGACGCAAGCGAGGGTCTTTCAGCCCCTCACCCTGCATGCCTCTTGTGCCCTACTTGCAGGCTACACTATGTGGCCTTGATTGTCAGGGACTGGGTGAAGTCTGGTCAAGAGGGTGACACAACTAGTCCTGTTCCTCACTGGAGGACTAAAGCTTGGGATCTGGAGCCAGACTTCCCAGACTCAGGTCACCATCTGAGTAACTTGGGCAAGGGACATACACTTTGTGTAACTCACGCTACCCAAAACAAAAAATGAGATGAGTGGTCCTAGCACCATGTGCATGAGGGGCTTAGGGCAGTGCCTGGCACATAGTATGTGCTCAATAAAAGTTTGCTGTTATTATTACTAAATGCACATCCTACTGGCAGATCGGGGCATCACCTTTAGATGTTAACCACAACCTAACTTTATTTATTTTTTATGTTTTTGAGACAGGGTCTCACTCTGTCACCCAGGGTAGAGTGCAATGGCATCATCTTGACTCACTGCAACCTTCACCTCTTGGGTTCAAGCGATTCTCCTGCCGCAGCTTCCCGAGTAACTGGGATTACAGGTGCCTGCCATCATGCCTGGCCAATTTTGTATTTTAAGTAGAGATGGGGTTTCACCATGTTGGTTAGGCTGGTCTCAAACTCCTGACTGCAAGTGATCTACCTGCCTCGGCCTCCCAAAGTGCTGGGATTACAGGTGTGAGCCACCGCACCTGGCCCACAACTTAACTGTAAATATAGAAATTATAATGTGCTATACTGTTTAAGAAAAACTAGGTTTCATATTTCCCCAGTTGACACAAGGTGGTTATCGTCCTTTAGTCAGAAGGTACATTTTTGTTCAATAATCAATAAGGATAGATGTAGACACCCATTTGATCTAAAATACAGCATACATTTAAAATACAGCCTTGACCTCCATGACCTCCCGCCCCCTGAAGTTCTTTAGAGACAAGCTTTTTGAGGTTCCTCCATGAAAAGCGAGCTGTCTGATGTGACCCTGAACTGGTGTCGTCTCCAGAACATCTGCCACACCGGCTCTGTTGTTGCAGGTGGTGAAGGTTACTGGGATTGCAGTTGGCATCGGCCTCGCCTCAGCTCGTGACACCTTCATGTCTCAGGTGAGCACCACCCTCCCCCACATACCATTTTTTGGCAGTTACCTTTCATAATAGAGACTTTCTAGGACCATCCACCCTATGGGTTTTGTTGCATTTTATTTGTCAAATACAGATGGCCCCCGACTTCGATTTTTCAGCTTTGCGATGGTACAACAGCGACACGCGTTCAGTAGCTGCACTTCAAGCCCAATACAACCATTGTGCTTTCCACTTTCAGTACCCTCCAGTAGATTCCATGAGAGAGTCAACACTGTATCACAAATAGGCTTTATCTAAAATGATTTTACTCAGCTGTGGGCTAATGTAAGCGTTCTGAGCATGTTTAAAGTGGGCCAGGCTACACTGTAATGTTTGGTAGGTTAGATGCATTCAATGCATTTTCAGCTCACGATATTTCTAATTTACAGTTGTGAGGTAGCTAGGTAGCCCATTGTAAGTCATGGAGCATCTTTTTAAAACATTTTATTTTTATTTTTGGAGGCAAGGTCTCCCTATGTTGCCCAGGCAGGTTGAACTTGAACTCCTGGGCTCAAGAGATCCTTCTGCCTCAGCCTCCCATGTAGCTGGGACTACTGGAGCAAACATCTGTACCTGGCTGCAAATGACTGGAAATACAACCAGGGTCGGCCGGGTGCAGTGGCTCACGCCTGTAACCCCAGCCCTCTGGAATGCCAAGGTAGGCAGATCTGACCTGAGGTCAGAAGTTCGAGACCAGCCTGGCAAACATGATGAAACCCCATCTCTACTAAAGATACAATGGTGGTGGGCACCTGTAACCCCAGCTACTCAGGAGGCTGAGGTTGGAGAATCACTTGAATCCGGGAGGTGGAGGCTGCAGTGAGCCGAGATCCCGCCACAGCACTCCAGCCTGGGCAACAGAGCGAGACTTCATCTCAAAAAACAAAAACAAAAAAAAACCCAGCAGAGTCAGCTTGACTAGTGCTGTCCTCTGGGGCCACCTGTTCAAGGGCATTTTGTCCTTTGTTCCTCCCTCCCAGTCTGGTCTTCTATACCCTAAAATCGCCCTCCCTCACCACCATCCCTCCTTCCCTGCTGGCCTCCTTCAGGCCAAGCTTCTTGAAGGTGTTCTTTGCACTCAGGCCTGGCCTGCACTCCTGACTAAGCCCCCATTGATGCCTTGTTTGTTCCTGCCCAGCCCACTGGGCCTGGCCTCTTCCCGGCCTTCTGTGACAAAATCCTCAGGTGAGCGCTTGGCTGTCCTTACTCCATATGGACATTCCTGCTTTCTAGAGCACTGCCTTGGCCTCCATGACCTACCACCCCCGGAAGTTCTTGCCGCCCCCCTAACTGCCCTTCTCAGCCTACAGTATGTGCTTTTCTTCCTCTGCACCCTCCCCCAGTATCCCTGGCCCTCAGAGTCCCCCACAACTTCACCTTCTACCACGGCACACGCTCTCCTGCAGCATCTGTCTCCCCCATTGTTGAAAACTGTCTTTTAAGCTTCAGCTTCTGCTGCCTATACCCACCATGTTAACAGTCCCAGCTCCTAGGAGCAGGGACACATTGTCCCAGGACACATGTCAAATGCCACAGGGGCCAGCTGGCTCACTGGTTGTCCCTGGCTCAGAAGCTCCCCCAATGCTGTCAGCTGTTGTGGGGAGGGCGGGAGCAGATGGTGGGAAACAGGGCTGCCTGGGCGGCGGGCAGGCACCCCTGGGAGGGGCTGCTTGTGGCACAGGCCCCCAGCCTTGGCCTGCCCCGACATATGCTGTTAGCAGCGTTTGTTTCCTCAAGTCCTTTGGAGGCAAGAACCTCAAGCGCGTGGGGATCATATGTAGAGAGGAGTCCTCATCCTCATGCTGTGCTGCTTTCCCTGCTGGGCCAACTTCATCAACACCGAGCGCATCCTCCTGCTCTTAAAACAAGACCCCGAAGTCTCCAGGTGAGGTCCGCTGTTTCTCAATCCTAGGTTAAAAGTAAGTGGCTATCTGGTCATTGTAGCTATGTGGACATTTTCAGCCAATTACATGGTCTTGAACCCTTTAAAAATTGAAAGCTGGCCAGGCGTGGTGGCTCACACTTGTAATCCCAGCACTTTGGGAGGCTGAGGCGGGTGGATCATCTGAGGTCAGGAGTTCGAGACCAGCCTGGCCGACATGGTGAAACCCCGTCTCTACTAAAAATACAAAAAAATTAGCTGGGCGTGGTGGCGGGTGCCTGTAATCCCAGCTACTCGGGAGGCTGAGGCAGGAGAATTGCTTGAACCCGGGAGGCGGAGGTTGCAGTGAGCCAAGATCGCACCATTGCACTCCAGCCTGGGTGACAAGAGCAAAACTCCATCTCAAAAAAAAAAAAAAAAAAGGAAGCTGTGACTGTGGACCATAGGGCTTGGGGCTGCAGGGACCACCTGACCCTGGGTGACAAGATACAGGACCAGGGTGTTGTGTGCCTGGCCTGTCTCCCATTCACCAAGTCCCTCCGTTTTGCTGTCTGGCAAATGCATAGAATACTTTTCCCCTGAAGTAGAATAACAGTGTAATCGCCTTCATGTATGACTTTAGAGTTGGGTTTTTTCTTTAACCTGTAATTCCAGCGTATTCTCTGGTATTGTCCTTGGGGCACGTGGTCCTTTCTAGAAGACTGTCTCGCTCACTGTTAGGTGGCCCTGACACTTTCAAATGGTTTCTGAATTTTGCCCAAGTTTTAGTTCCTTTTGCTGTGTTCACTCCACCTTTTATGCTAAGAATGAGCTGAAAAATGGAAAGTGGTCAGGCTTCCCCTTAGATGGCAGACGTTTAGTAGACTTAGTGTCATGTTGGTGTAGGTTGAAGAAAAACACTTAAAGTTATTAAGTTTCTCCCATTTTTAAGCTGGGTCTGGTGGCTCATGTCTGTAATCCCAGCACTTTGGGAGGCCGAGGCAGGAGGATCGCTTGAGCCCAGAAGTTTGAGGTTACAGCGAGCTATGATGGCACCATTGTACTCCAGTCTGGGCATGAGAGTGACCTTGTCTCTAAAAAATAAATAATTTTTAATTTTTAATTTTTAGAAAATACTCTTGCGGGTTCAATTTGAAGACAGTATGACCAGCAACTGTTTTAATATTAACCGAAGACTATTTTGTTTGTTTCAGAATAGCCCAAATTTATGTGCTGATTTTCATTCCTGCCCTTCTTGTAAGTTTCAAGGCTGTTGTGTCTCATGACATGAAGCAGCTCACAGGTGTTGCCCTGCACGTGCCCCTTCCCCCCACTCTTGTTTGTTTCTCCATCTTGGTGCAGTTCATGCCAAAAGCCCAACATGTATTTCTTGGCCCTGTTGTCCCTCCCTTGCTGACTCTCAGGACATGTACCACTCTGATGTCCAGTAGCTTAAATTAAAGTCAAAGATTGGGCCGGGTGCAGGGGCTCACACCTGTAACCCCAGCACTTTAGGAGGCCGGGGCGGGCGGATCATGAGGTCAGGAGATGGAGACCATCCTGGCTAACATGGTGAAACCCTGTCTCTACTAAAATACAAAAAAAATTAGCTGGGTGGTGGTGGGCGCCTGTAGTCCCAGTTACTCGGGAGGCTGAGGCAGGAGAATGGTGGGAACCCAGGAGGCAGGGCTTGCAGTGAGCCGGGATCGCGCCACTGCACTCCAGCCTGGGTGACTGAGCAAGACTCCATCTCAAAAAATAAAATAAAATAAAATAAAATAAAATAAAATAAAATAAAGACAAAGATTGATGAGGGGAAGACATTTCCTTCCTGATTCCTTATTCTACGGTTACTTCTGATTGCAAATCAACCAGAATGTTTCTGGGATCATCTAGGATTTGGGGAGTGCTGCATTTGGGCACCCTCAGAGCCCTTCAAAATGTCAAGACGGTGGTTTCTGCTTCAGCTAGTTAGAATTTGCCTGTGTCAGTTCTTCAGGGAGTACATCTTTTATCCACTCTGGAAAATTCCAAATAGTTAGTGCCCTAGCATTGTCTCATGTGAGTGAGGTTCTCTGAGATCACACATCAAGGGGAAGTTTCTTATTTAAGATTAAAAACCAGAACTAAACTAAACCATTGGAATTTATATTAATGAGAAGTGTGTGTTTTTCTGTTTAAACTTACAGGCAGCGTTCTTGTTCCAGCTGCAGATAAGATATTTACAAAGTCAGGTATAGATTCTTTTTATAATTTTTACTCCATAATCCTGGAAATGTCTAGTAAATATTTGTAGGGAATGTTCTATAAAAGTAATTCACATTTTTCTGCCTTTAATTCTACCCTAGAGTTCTTTGTCTGAGAGATTGAGGCCTTGTAGGTGAATATTGTCTAGCCTGAGAGAGACGGCTGTATCAATCCGTCCCATTCCCCTTTCAATCACCACCACCCCCTTCTCTCTGCAGCCCCTGCCTTGACCCCTCCCCTCTCTTGGGGTTGGTGCCAACTTTGCATCTGGCCTGGGGCCTGGCTCTTGTGCTTCTGCTTTAGAGAGAAGGGCCCGGGGTCCCTACAGCCACTAGGGAGCAGTGAAGGAGGAGTCTGAGGGCAAGATTTGGGTGCACAGTGGAGAGAAGCAGGGCTCTGCCTCCCTGGGTCCCTTCTCATCCATCTGAGGCCGCAGCCCCCTTGCCTTGCCCAGCTTTGGTAACAGTCTGCTCTCTGTTTCAATGCAGGTACGAAAGAGAGGTTTTACTGAAAGAAAATGTTTGAATAGACAGCATAAACAAAAGAAATGAGTGACTGGCGCCTACAACAGGGTGAGCGTGTTCTGCACACCTGCTATGAAGCAGGCTGCTGGGTGTCTTGTATGCAAGAACTTTAGCAGCTTGACCCAGATATCTTCCAAGCTGCCTCTCCTTCACTTCACACCAGGGCCCATTTGCCCTTCAGGAGCTTTTCTCTCTCTGCTGCTGTTCTGGAAACTATGACCTACCAGGTCATTCAGAAACATCTTCAAGCTTCTGGTTGGGATGGCTAGACGCTGCACCAACGGAGGAGACTAATCTGGTCATCTCAGTTCCTAACCATTCCAGTCCTGCGTAACTTTGCCATCATTTAAATTGTTCCCTGTTTAACTTTGAGTGTTCACTTGACAGGCTAGCTAATTAGCTTTCGAAAATGTAAATGTTTTCCTATTTATTTTGGGGTTTTAGACCATCATGGCTAATGTAGTGAAACCCCGTTTCTACTAAAAATACAAAAAATTAGCCAGTCATGGTGGTGGGCGCCTATAGTACCAGCTACTTGGGAGGCTGAGGCAGGTGAATGGCGTGAACCGGGGGGCAGAGCCTGCAGTGAGCCGAGACCACGCCACTGCACTCCAGCCTGGGCGACGGAGCGAGACTCCATCTCAACAAAAAAATAATAAAATAAAATACAAAAATTTGCTGGACATGGTGGCACATGCCTGTAGTCCCAGCTACTCAGGAGGCTGAGGCAGGAGAATCGCTTGAACCTGGGAGATGGCGATTGAACCGAGATCACACCATCACACTCCAGCCTGGGCAACAGAGTGAGACTCCATTTCAGAAAAAAGAAAAAAAAAGATAAATACAAAATATCCTACTTGTTTCTTGCAAATCACTCTGTTCTATTAGTGTCTTATCAATTCACATAAGCAGACTGAACTCTTAAATAATCAGTACCACTGGCTGGGTGCGGTGGCTCATGCCTGTAATCCCAGCACTTTGGGAGGCTGAGGTGGGCAGATCACCTGAGGTCAGGAGTTCGAGACCAGCCTGACCAACATGGAGAAACCCCGTCTCTGCTAAAAATACAAAATTAGCCGGGCATGGTGGCAGCGCATGCCCGTAATCCCAGCTACTCGGGAGGCTGAGGTAGGAGAATCGCTTGAACCTGGGAGGTGGAGGTTGCAGTGAGCCAAGATCGTGCCATTGCACTCCCTCCTGGGTAACAACAGAGAAACTCTGTCTCAAAAAAAAAAAATAAATAAATAAATAAATAATTAGTACCACTTACAACTTAGCTAAATTCCTGTAAATATTTTAACATGCATCTGTATGTTTAATAGATTAGTTTTGTTGTTGTTTTTCTATTTGTTCCAGCTTTATTGAGGTATAATTGACAATTAAAACTTGTATATATTTAAAGTGTACAACATGATGGGTTTTTGTTTTTTTCTTGAGTCATTTAGCTTCTGACAACATGTTGTTTTGATATGTGTGTACCTTCTGAAATGATTACCACTATTAAGCTAATTAACATATCCATCACCTTGCATAGTTCCCCCCGACCCCCCGTTTTTTTTTTTGAGATGGAGTCTTACACTGTTGCCCAGGCTGGAGTTAAATGGAGCGATCTCGGCTCACTGCAACCTCCACCTCATGGGTTCAAGGAATTCTCCTGCCTCAGCCTCCCGAGTAGCTGGGATTACAGGTGCCCACCACCACGCCTGGCTAATTTTTTGTAGTTTTAGTAGAGACAGGGTTTCATTATGTTGGCCAGGCAGGTCTTGAACTCCTGACCTCATGATCTGCCCTCCTCGGCCTCCCAAAGTGCTGGGATTACAGGTGTGAGCTACTGCACCCGGCCTAGTTCCCCTTTCTTTGCACATGGTAAGAATACTTAAGATCTACTCCCCGAGCAAATTTCAAGTATCCAATACATTAACTGTGCTCACCATGTTGTACATTAGTTCCCCAGAACTTATTCATCTTATAGCTGAAAGTTTGTACCCTTTGATCGACATGTCCCCATTTCTCCCACCCCCTAAGATAAGTGAGATCATACAGTATATTTGTGTTTCTGAGCCTGCCTTATTTCACTTAGTATGATGGCTTCCAGGTTCTTCCATGTTGTTGCAAATGACAGGATTTCATTACTTTTTATAGCTGGATAATATTCCATTGTCTGCGTGCATGCACGTGTGCACTCACATGCATGTGTGCACCACACTCTCTTTTTTCCACTGGCCATGGACACTTAGGTCATTTCCTTATCTTGGCTAATGTGAATAATGCTGCAATGAACACGGGAGTGCAGCTCTCTCTTTGAGAAAGTAATTTCCTTTTGATATATGCCCAGAAGGATTACTGGATCATATGATTGTTATATTTTTACATTTTTGAGGAACCGCCATACTTTTTTCTATACTGGCTATACCAATTTACATTACTACCAAAATTTTACAAAAGTCCTCTTTTCTTCATACATTTGTCAACACCTTTTTGGTAATGGCTGTGCTAAGAGGTGTGAGGTGACAGATGTCTCAGTGTAGTTTGGATTTCTATTTCTCTGATAATTTGTAATGTTGAACACTTTTTCATATACCTGTTGGTCATTCGCATATCTTTTTTTTTTTGAGACAGAGTCTTACTCCGTCACCAAGTTGGAGTGCAGGCACAATCTCGGCTCACTACAACCTCTGCCTCCCGGGTTCAAGCGATTCTCCTGCCTCAGCCTCCCGAGTAGCTGGGATTACAGGCGCGCACCACCATACCCGGTTGTATTTTTACTAGAGATGGGGTTTCACCATGTTGACCAGGATGGTCTCGATCTCTTGACCTCGTGATCCGCCCACCTCGGCCTCCCAAAGTGCTGGGATTACAGGCGTGAGCCACCGTGTTCGGCCTTTTTCCTTTTTTTTTTTAAGAGAGAAGGTCTCGCTATGTCGCCTAGGCTGAGTGCAGTGGTGCAATCATAGCTCATTGCTGCCTTGACCTCCTGAGCTAAAGGGATCCTCCTGCTTCAGCTTCTTTTGATAAATGAATATTTAAAGCCTTTGTACATGGGTTGTTTTTTTTTTGCTATTGAGTTGTATGAGTTCCTTATTTATTTTGGATATCAGCACATTATTGGATAAATGGTTTGCACATATCTTCTTCCATTCTGTACTTTACCTTTTAATTTTATTGATTATTTCCTTTGCTCTGCAGAAATGCTTTAGTTTTATGTAGTCCCACTGGTTATTTTTGTCTTTGTTGCCTATGCATTTGGTGTCATAGAAAAAAAGCATTGCCAAGACCAATGTCATGGAGCTTTTCCCGTTTTCTCTGGGAGTTTTATGGTTTCTGGTCATGTTTAAGTCTTTAATCCATTTTGAGTTGATTTTTGTGTATGATGTAAGATAAGAGTCCAATTTCTTTTCTTAATTTTTTTTCCAGCATGTGAATTTCTAGTTTTCTAACACCATCTGTTGAAGAGACTACTCCTCCCCAGTTGTGTATTCTTGGAGCATTTGATGATGATTTGTTGACTACGTATGTCTGGGTTTATTTCTGGGCTCTCTATTCTGTTCCATTGGTCTATGTTATGTATCTTCCATTGCTAGTACCATACTGTCTTTTGTTTTAAGAGATGGAGTATCACTCTGTCACACAGGCTGGAGTATAGTGGTGCCATCATAGCTCATTGCAGCCTTGAACTCCTCAGCTCAAGCAATCCTCCTTCCTCAGCCTTCTGAGTAGCTGGGACTACAGGTGTGTACCACCATGCCTGGGTAATTTTTTAAAAAATTTTTGTAGAGATGGGATCTTGCTGTGTTGCCCCGGCTGGTCTCAAACTCCTGAGCTCAAGTGATCCTCCTGCCTCAGCCTCCCAAAATGCTGGGATTATAGGCATGAGCCACCACACCCAGCCACTATGCTGTTTTCATTATGATTATAATATAATTTGAAATCAGAATATGTGATACTTCCAGCTTTTTCAATATTGCTTTGGCTATTCGAGATCTTCTGTGGTTCTATGCTAATTTTTAGAATTGTTTTTCTATTCTGTAAAAAAAGTGTTGGAATTTCGATAAACATTGCATTGAATCTGTAGATCACTTTGGTAGTGTGAACATTTTGACAGTGTTGATTCTTTTGATTCATAAACGTGGGATATCTTTTCATTCATTTGTGTCTTCAATTTTTTTCATCAATGCTTTGTAGTTTTAAATATAAAGATCTCTCACCTGCTTGGTTACATTTTTTTCTAAGTATTTTATTCTTTTTGATTTAATTGTAAATGGATTTTTTATTTTTTCTTTTGAGACAGTGTCTCACTGTGTCGCCCAGGCTGGAGTGCAGTGGTGCTGGAGTGGAGTTGGCTCACTGCAACTTCTGCCTCCCAGGCTCAAGGGATCCTCTCACCTCAGCTTCCTGAGTAGCTGAGACTACAGGTGTGCACCACCATGCCCAGCTAATTTTTGTAATTTTTTTGTAGAGACGGGGTTCCACCATGTTGCCCAGGCTGGGGAATTGTTTTCTTAATTTTTTTTTTGGACTGTTCATTGTTACTATAAAGAAACATAAACTATTTTTGTATATTGATTTTATATCTTGAAATGTCACTGAATTTTTAAATTAGTTCTAATAATTTTTTGGTGGAGTCTATAGGGTTTTCTCTATATACCATCATGACATCTGCAAACAGAACATTTTACTTCTTTCTGATTTAGATGCCTTGTATTTCTTTTTCTTGCCTAACTGCTGTGGCTAGGACTTCTAGTACTATGGTGAAAAGAAATAGTGAGAGTGAGCAGTCCTTGTCTTTCTCCTGATCTTAGATGAAAAGCTTTTACCTTTTCACCACTGAGTATGATGCTAGCTGTAGGCTTGTGATACATGGCCTTTATTGTGTTGAGGTACATTCCTTCTACACCTAACTTGTTGAGAGGAGTTTTGTTTGTTTGTTTTTGAGACAGAGTCTTGCTCTTCATCTTCACCCAGGCTGGAGTGCAGACCTCCTAGGCCCTAGCAATCCTCCGACCCCAGCCTCCCAAGTAGCTCAGACTACAGGCACGTGCCACCAAACCTGGCCAATTTTTTTTTTTTTTTTTTTTAATTTTCTGAAGAGACAGGGTCTCACTTTTTTTCTCAAGCTGGTCTCAAACTCCTGCAGTCAAGCAGTCCTCCTTCCTCAGCCTCCCAAAGCGCTGAGATTACAGGTGTGAGCCACTGCTCCCAGCCTGCTCTCTTGAATGTTTCTCTTGAATATTGCTGGGTATAGAAATCTAAGTGAAGCCCAGTGTGGTGGCTCACATCTGCAATCCCAGCACTTTTATTTATATTTAAAACAGTTTATAATTTCAATAATTATATTTTTTATGTCTAAGATTTTACTCAGTTCTTTTTTCTCTCTCTTATTTTGAGACAGGGCCTCACTCTGTTGCCCAGGTTGGAGTACAGTCGTGTGATCTTGGCTCACTGCTACCTCCACCTCCCAGGCTCAAGCGATCCTCCCACCTCAGCCTCCCAAGTAGCTGGGACTACAAGTGTGTGCCACCCACATCCAGCTAATTTTTGTATTTTCTTGTAGAGACGGGGTCTTGCCATGTTGCCGAGGCTGATCTTGAACTCCTGACCTCAGGCAATCCACCAGCCTCAGCCTTCCAAAGTGTTGGGATTACAGGCCTGAGACACCATGCCCAGCCCCTTGGTTCTTTTTTATATCTGTTGATTCTTATTTCAAAACCTCCTGCCTTTGAACATTTTAAGAATGCTTATTTAAATTTTTTTTTCAGATTATCCTATTATTCCTACTTCACTGGGTATGAAATCTTCTGTGTGCTGGTTTTGTGAAGTTTCTTTCCTGGTATCAGATTTAATATCTGTTTATATCTTGAGTCATGGAACATATCTATACCTGTATTTTGTTGATTCTAAGACTCGTAAGTTTTCCATTTTAATGTCTTTAAAATTGGAATTCATCTTTCAATTGATGTCTTAAGATCTTACATCACAGTTTAATTGTCAAACTGTTTTCGGCACATAATGACCTCATTGACATGATGAAATACAGTATTCAAGTTTACTAAGCAGTGTCAGATGGATGCCTGCCACCTGAGACTGTAGTTTTGACTGACTTCCTTATGGCTTTGTCTGTGCCCTTCTCTTTTGAGGGGGTTGTGTTCCTGTGCATCACATGTGTGCCCCGTCCGTTTTTTTAGGGTTGTATCTGCTCAGGTCTTGTGAAATATCCTTGCTCTAGAATCAGTGTCTTAGTTCAGGGTTTCCTCACTGTGACTGTGCTCTGGCTTCAGGCCTCTGTCCTGTGCAGTGACCCTTTTGCTAGTGGCTTGGGATAGGCAGCGTGCTTGTGCCATGACTGCAGGCTGGCAGGCAGATTTTCTGGTCCTCGTTTACACAAGGATGGGGGACACTGCTCTCCTGGCTCCTAAGTCCCTGCTCACTGGGACCTCTGCTTTGACTAGCTCTCACCTTCTCACCATTCGTAGCCATCACAGTGCATATAGCTCAATCACTATTGTTCTTCATGTTGTTCTTCCCTCAAACCTTCACTTCCAAGTCTGCAGTTATGGGGTGAGGGCCCGGCTTTTCTTTCCTAGAGCAGACCATATTGCTTCCTGATAAGGTAAGTTGCCGATTGGCTCTTGGTGCCTTCTTTGCTTTTATGTTGCAGAAATTCTTGATGTTTTTCAATGCCTGACTCCTCCCTTCTCCCCCTCCCCCTCCAGTCCTGAACCTCAGATGCACAGCACTGAGTTTCTTATACTTACATTCATGGCATGCTGATGTCATCATTCCTTCCATTATCCCTGCCCCATTTTACCATTTTAGGGTATTTCTACCTTCATTTCAAAGTTCCCATTCTCCTCCCTCAAGGCGCTCTCTCTGTGTTTATACACACACACACACACACACAATTTTTTTTGAGACAGGGTCTCGCTCTGTGGCCCAGGCTGGAATGCAGTGGCACAATCTTGCTTCACTGAACTCTCCATATCCCAGGCTCAGGTGATTCTCCCACCTCAGCCGCCTGAGTAGCTAGGACTACAGGTGTGCACCACCACACCAGGATCATTTTCTATTTTTAGTAGAGACAGGTTTTCACTATGTTGCCCCAGCTGGTCTTGAACTCCTGGCCTCGACTGATCCTCCTGCCTAAGCCTCCCAAAGTGCTGGGATTACAGGCATGAGCCACCGTGCCCAGCCAGTGACATATATCTTTTAATGTGTATCTTTTAAAAATATGGTTTTTTTGGTCTGTATATGTATGTTTATATTTACCTAATATAGTGTTATAGTTTAGACTTCTTTTCCCTCCCTTCCCATCCTTTCCCCTCCTCTTCTCTTCTTTTCTTTAGATTCTCACTCTGTTGCCCAGGATGGAGTGTGGTGGCGTGATCTCAGTTCAATGCCACCTCTGCCTCCCAAGTTCAAGTGATTCTCCTGCCTCAGCCTCCAGAGTAGCTGGGATTACAGGTGCCCACTACCATGTCTGGCTAATTTTTGTATTTTTAGTACAGATGGGGTTTCCCCATGGTGGCCAGGCTAGTCTTGAACTCCTGGCCTCAAGTGATCTGTCCGCCTCAGCCTCCCAAAGTACTGGGATTACAGGCGTGAGCCACCACACTTGGCTAGACTTCTTTCTTTTTTGTAAACCTTTTCACTTAGCACAGATGTTGGCAAATCCATGAACTTGCAGCCTGTTTTTTTTAAATAAAGTTTTATTGAAACACAGCCATGTGTAATCACTTACATGTTGCCCATGGCTGTTCTTAGGCTGCTAGAGCAAAGTTGAGTGGTTGCCACAGAGACCATTTGGCCTGCAAAGTAGAAAATATTTACCATCTGGCCCTTTACAGAAAAAGTTTGTTAACCCCTGACTTTGCACATTATTTTCTTTTTTTTTTTTTTTTT
>NW_012117288.1:916327-920667 GCF_000951035.1 Colobus angolensis palliatus
TCCTGCCTCAGCCTCCCGAGTAGCTGGGACTACAGACGCCCGCCACCTCGCCCGGCTAGTTTTTTGTATTTTTTAGTAGAGACGGGGTTTCTCTGTGTTAGCCAGGATGGTCTTGATCTCCTGACCTCATGATCCGCCCATCTCGGCCTCCCAAAGCGCTGGGATTACAGGCTTGAGCCACCGCGCCCGGCCGCACATTACTTTCTTTTTATATTTTTTCTAATTGTGGTAAAATATGCATAACACAAAATTTATCATTTTAACCATTCTTATGTGTATAGTCGGTGGCATGAAGTCCATTCACATTGTTGTAAAGCCATCACCACCTCCCATCTCTAGAACTTTTGCAGTTTGCAAAACTGAAACCATGTGCTCATTATACAACTCCCCATTCCTCCCTGCCCCTGAACCTCTGGCAGCCACCATTTTACTTTTTGTTCTTATAAGTTTAACTATTCTTGATTCATCATATAATTGAAGGTCATATGGTATTTGTCGTTTTGTTACCCACCCACTCAGCATAATGCCCTCAAGATTCATCTCTGTTTAACACATTTCAGAATTCCCTTCCTTTTTAAGGCTGAATTGTATTCCATTGTATGTATACACCACCTTTGTTTTATCCATTCATGCACTGATAGACACAAGGGTTACTCCAACCTTTTGGCTTTTGTGAATAGTACTGCTTTGAACATGGGTGTTCAAATATCTCTTCAAGACCTTTCTTTTGATTCTTTGGAGCATATACTCAGAAGTGGAATTACTGGATCATATGGGGATTCTATTTTTAATTTTTTGAGGAATTATCATACTGTTTTTCCACATCAGCTGCACCATTCCTACCAACGGTGTACAAGGGGTCTAGTGCTCCACATCCTCACCAACAGTTGTTATTTTCTGGGTTTTTTGATAGTGGCCATCCTAATGGGTATGATGTGATGTCTCACTTTGGTTTTGATTTGCATTTCCTTCAGATTACTGATGTTGAGCATTTTTTCATATATTTGTTGACCATTTATATATCATCTTTGGAGAAATGTCTCTTCAAGTCTGTTGCCCTCCCTTTTTTAAATCAGGTTACTTCTTTTTTTGTTGTTGAGTGTAGGAATTTTGTTGCTGATGTTGTTGTTGTTTTTGTTTTGAGATGGAGTCCCGTTCTGTTGCCCAGGCTGGAGTGCAGTAGCGTGATCTTGGTTCACTGCAACCTCCACCTCCCAGATTCAGGCGATTTTCCTGTCTCAGCCTCCTGAGTAGCTGGGATCACAGGCGCCCACTACCATGCCTGGCTAATTTTTTGTATTTTTAGTAGAGACAGGACTTCATCATGTTGGCCAGGCTGGTCTCGAACTCCTGACCTCAGGTGATTCACCCGCCTTGGGGTGAATCCCAAAGTGCTGGGATTACAGGCATGAGCCACTGTGCCTGGCCATAGAAATTTTTTATGTATTCTGGACATTATGATATCCAGATATCCTTATATGATTTGCAAATATTTTCTCCCATTCCATGGGTTGCCCTTTCACTCTGCTGATTGTGTCCTTTGATACACACAAGTTTTTTATTTTGATGTAGTCCAATTTATCTATGTTTACTTTTGTTGCCTGTGAGCACTATGTATTTTAAATATCCACAATGCTATATATACATCAATCTTGCTTTTAATCATAATGTACATCTATCATATTTTACTCCTCTAGTTCCGTGTTGTCTCCCACACTCCTCAACTAACGTCTGCCACAGTGAATATTCTACATGTCTTTTTTTTTTTTGAGAGGCGTCTTACCCTGTTGCCCAGGCTGGAATGCAGTGGTGCGATCTCAGCTCACTGAAAACCTCCGCCTCCCGAGTTTAAGCGATTCTCCTGCCTCAGCCTCCCGAGTAGCTGGGATTTACAGGCGTGTGCCACCACATCCAGCTAATTTTTTGTATCTTTAGTATAGATGGGGTTTCACCATGTTGACCAGGCTGGTCTTGAACTCCTGACCTCGTGATCCACCCACCTTGGCCTCCCAAAGTGCTGGGATTACAGGCATGAGCCACCGCACCTGGCTTTCTACATGTCTTTTTACAGAAGTCTACAAAAATCCCTCTGGGATTTTTATACCCAGGAGTAGAATGTGTGGGTAAAAGGGCATCTACTGAGTCTTGCCAGCTTAGGGCCTGCCATCTCAACCCGTTTGGCATCTTTATACTTTGCTGGAGAACTGAGGTTGCACCTAGTCTCTGGCCATTTGCGGGTATGGGTATGTGAAACAGAATTGCTGGTGCCAGAGACTGTTGAAAAGCAAACGCCTGTTTTCTTTCCTGTTCCCTAGGTTGGACAAGGGAGTGCTTCCAGGAGTGGGGCTCCTACATCTGCCTGGTTATTCCCAGTATGTTCATGGTGTGCATTGAGCGGTGGACATTTGAGATCGGAAACTTCCTTGCAGATTTGTCAGCAGTCCAGTCGAAAGCTGTCCTCAGCCTGGCCAGTCAGGTCTCCAGAGATTCCCAGGAAGCTCCAGCTTTGCTTCTTTGTCCTGCCTCATTTCATTAGGCTGTCATGGAGGTTTTCAACATAGGTTTAAGCCCTTATCCCATCGTTAGCAGACTCAGGTTGGGTGGGGTTTTGGCTCTACTGCAGCACCCGTCATTTTGTAAGTGAGGAAAGGGAAGCTGCTGGTCAGAGGTTTGTCAGAGGTCACGAACTGAAGGAACAAAAGCCCGACCCCAGGCCTCATGAACTAGCTTGTGCCTCAGCTGACTTTGGCCAGGCATCAAGCCAAATTGTTTTTTAATTTTAATTTATTTTTTTGAGACAGAGGCTCTCTCTGTCACCCAGGCTGGAGTACAGTGGCACGATCTCGGCTCACCGCACCCTCCGCCTCCCTGGTTCAAGCGATTCTCCTGTCTTAGCCTCCCAAGTAGCTGAGACTACAGGCGTGCACTACCATGCCTGGCTAATTTTTGTATTTTTGGTAGAGATGGGGTTTCACCATGTTGGCCAGGCTGGTCTGGAACTCCTGACCTTGAGTGATCCACCTGCCTTGGCCTCCCAAAGTGCTGGGATTACAGGCATGAGCCACTGCACCAGCCCAAGCCAAATTTCTAAGAGTTGTATGTACACGGGCGACTGATTCAGCCCTGTTTTAGCCATGTCCTATGTTTCTGTTGGAACTGTAATCGTTTTTGCCGTATTTACCTTAGCCATTTTGTTATTAGTAAAGTAACAAACAGTTGATGCAGAGGGTGACAGTGACGACGCTGCCATTTCTACGGACACTTGCACACATCAACAGTCCCATCAGCTATCTGTAGAGTTCTGCAGCCTCCACCTCCCCTCCCACCATGTGATCCCATGTCTCTCTAGGGAGTGACTTGCAACTCTAACAGCCTCACTTTCTTTTGCTTTTTGGGGATGGGGGTAGGGTCTCAGTCTGTCATCCAAGCTGGAGTGCAGTGGTGCCATCAGGGCTCACTACAGCCTCGACCTTCTGGGCTCAAGTGATCCTCTGGCCTCAGCCTCCTGAGTAGCTGGGACTACAGGAGTGTGCCACCATGCCCAACTAATTTTTTGGGATTTTGTTTGTTTGTTTGTTTTTTTGTGGAGATGAGGTTCTCACTATGTTGCTCAGGCTGGTCTCAAACTCCTGGGCTCAGGTGATCCTGCCACCTCAGCCTCCCAAAGTACTGGGATTACAGGTGTGAGCCACTGCACCTGGCCATTCTTTTTTCTACTTTGAACCTAATGTTTTGTTCCCTAGTGGAGTAGGGATTTGTAGAATGAACCTGTGTTACATCTGAGCTGCCTGAGATCATGGTCACGGCAACTGCTCAGGGCAGGATGTCTGGGCTGCTCAGCACACGTGGTGAATTCTGCCACCAGGTTATGCTTCTTGGGGGCATTCTTGGGTTCTCTTAAAATAAGTTCTAGTTTCATAAGGAAAATGTTTATATACTTTTTGAAATGTGTTTTGTGTGTGCTGACATTTCAGGACTGAAATGCACCACTGTGCTCCAGCCTTGGTGACAGAATAAGACCCTGTCTCAAGGAAAAAAAAAAAAAAAGGGCTGGGCGCGGTAGCTCATGCCTGTAATTCCAGCACTTTGGGAGGCTGAGGAGGGCAGATCACAAGGTCATGAGTTCAAGACCAGCCTGACAAACATGGTGAAAACCCGTCTCTACTAAAAATACAAAAATTAGCTGGGCGTGGTGGCAGGCACCTGTAGTCCCAGCTACTCGGGTGGCTGAGGCAGGAGACTTGCTTGAACCTGGGAGGTGGAGGTTGTTGCAGTGAGCCGAGATCACATCACTGCACTCCAGTCTGGGCGACAGAGACTCCGTCTCCAAAAAAAAAAAA
>NW_012117288.1:922902-923353 GCF_000951035.1 Colobus angolensis palliatus
AAAAAAAAAAAAAAAAAAAAAAGAACAACCCCCAATTGGGAGAGGGGGAGGGTGCAAATCTCAAGTTGCTACTTGTATTGTACAAAATGTTTGATTTTCGGCAAAAAACTGCAAGGCATGCAAAGCAACAAAGAAGTATGACCCATACACAGGGGTATGAAGCAATCAACAGAAACTGTTGTGAGAGGGCCAAATGTTGGACTTAGCAAAGACTTTAAAGCAGTTATTTTTTTTATTTTTATTTTTTTTGAGACGGAGTCTCGCTCTGTCACCTGGGCTGGAGTGCAGTGGCCAGATCTCAGCTCACTACAAGCTCCGCCTCCCGGGTTTACGCCATTCTCCTGCCTCAGCCTCCCAAGTAGCTGGGACTATAGGCGCCCGCCACCTCGCCCGGCTAGTTTTTGTATTTTTAGTAGAGACGGGGTTTCACCGTGTTAGCCAGGATGGTCTC
>NW_012117288.1:928923-929843 GCF_000951035.1 Colobus angolensis palliatus
AAAAAATACAAAAATTAGGCCAGGCGTGGTGGTTCACGCCTGTAATCTTAGCACTTTGGGAGGCTGAGACAGGCCGGATCATGAGGTCAGGAGTTCGAGACCAGCCTGGCCAACATGGTGAAACCCCGTCTCTACTAAAAATACAAAAATTAGCTGGGTATAGTGGCGTGCTCCTGTAATCCCAGCTACTCAGGAGGCTAAGGCAGGAGAATCGCTTGAACCCAGGAGACAGAGGTTGCAGTGAGCAGAGATCGCGTCACTGCACTCCAGCCTGGACGACAGAGCGAGACTCCGTCTCAAAAGAACAAACAAGCAAAAAAAATTAGCAGGGCATGGTGGCAGGCGCTTGTAATCCCAGCTACTTGGGAGGCTAAGGCAGGAGAATCGCTTGAACCTGGGAGACGGAAGTTGCAGTGAGTCAAGATCGTGCCACTGTACTCCAGCCTGGGCAACAAGAGCAAAACTTTGTCTCAAAAACCAAACAAAACAGGCCGGGCATGGTGGCTCACGCCTGGAATCCCAGCACTTTGGGAGGCTGAGGTGGGCAGATCACAAGGTCAGGAGTTCAACACCAGCCTGGCCAAGATGGTGAAAAACCCTGTCACTACTAAAAATATAAAAAATTAGCCGGGCGTGGTGGTGGGTGCCTGTAATCCCAGCTACTCGGGAGGTTGAGGTGGAGAACTGCCTGAACCCAGGAGGCGGAAGTTGCAGTGAGCCAAGATCGTGCCACTGCACTCCAGCCTGGGTGACAGAGCGAGACTCCATCTCAAAAACAAAACAAAGCCGGGTGCAGTGGCTGACACCTGTAATTCCAGCACTTTAGGAGGCTGAGACGGGCGGATCACGAGGTCAGGAGATCCAGACCATCCTGGCTAACACGGTGAAACCCCGTCTCTACTAAAAATACAAAACAATTA
>NW_012117288.1:932000-933067 GCF_000951035.1 Colobus angolensis palliatus
TCAAGACCAGCTGGACAACATGGTGAAACCCGGTCTCTACTAAAAATACAAAAATTAGCCAGGCGTGGCAGCACGCAGCTGTAATTCCAGCTACTTGGGAGGCTTAGGCAGGAGAATTGCTTGAACCCGGGAGGCAGAGGTTGCAGTGAGCTGAGATCTGGCCACTGCACTCCAGCCTGGGCGACAGATCGAAACTCCGGTTCAAAAAAAAAAAAAAAAGAGTCATCTAAAGAAGGAAAAAAAAGCAAAAAAGCACTAAACTGCCTTTGAGAAATAGCATCAAATTGAGAAGATTCCTGTACTGTGCTTGTTGTTATCTGAGTATCTGCAGGAGTAAGGCACCTCACAAGCCCAATGTGGAGTTTTACCATGACTTCAATCTTGCACTAATAGTTGCTATAATGTTCTCTATTACAAAATAGCCACCTCCATTTCCATCTGGAAAAGCGCAGCACTTAAACACAAGGGAGAACTAACACAACTTCCTAACATCCAATATGAAAAAACAAGCAATAGGAAAATGAGTGAAGTAATAGAAGTACACAATTCAAAGAATAAGAATTACAAAAATATATTAAACAGGCTGGGCACAGTGTCTTACGCCTGTAATCCTAGCACTTTGGAAGGCCAAAGCGGGTGGATCACTTGAGGTCAGGAGTTCAAGACCAGCCTGAACAACATGGTGAAATCCTGTCTCCACTAAAAATACAAAAATTAGCCGGGCGTGGTAGCCCGTCTGTAGTCCCAGCTACCTGGGAGGCTGAGGCAGGAAAATGGCTTGAATCGGGAGGTGGACGTTGCAGGGAGCCAAGATCATGCCATTGCACTCCAGCCTGGCAATAGAACAAGACTCTATCTCAAAAAAAAAAAAGAAAAGAAAAAGATATTAAACAAATACAAAGGAGCCAAACTCACTAATGAAGAGAACAATCCAAATTAAATTAATAGGTAACTGGTCCTTATGCATTTGTGCAGCATCAAATCCGCTAACATTCTGTGTTGGTAAAAATGAGGGAAAAGGGGCAGTCTTCTATCTTGCTGTATTCACTGGGATAGCCTATTTGGAA
>NW_012117288.1:934519-936171 GCF_000951035.1 Colobus angolensis palliatus
TTTGAGAACAAGTCTCACTGTGTCACCCAGGCCTCGGCTCACTGCAACCTCCACCTCCTGGGTTCAAGAGATTTTCCTGCCTCAGCCTCCCGAGTAGCTGGGATTACATGCGCCTGTCACCACACCCAGCTAATTTTTTATATTTATAGTAGAGACGGGGTTTCACCATGTTGGCCAGGCTGGTCTCGAACTCCTGACCTTATGATTCTCCCGCCTCGGCCTCCCAAAGTGCTGGGATTACAGGCATGAGCCACCATGCCCAGCCTATTTTATTTCTTTCAAAAACAAGATTAAGACAAACATGGCAAAATGCTAACTTTGTGAAATATGGATGGTGGGTACATAGGTGTTTGCTATATTATTCCCTATGTTTTTTGTAATCTGAACACTTTTACAGTAATAAAAACTATGACGCAAAACCCCACACAATAATAAAAATTGTCCTAAAAGCAAAACCATTTATCTGCTGCTTTGTTGCAGGTATTTTCCCACCTCTCATCAAATTTTGCTTTTTAAATATACCATTAATCAGGACAAATATTAAATAGAAATGGAAAATATACTTAAAGATAGTTTTATTTCCCACATGTAACATTTCTTTTTAACTTTAATTCTTTTTGGAAATGGGGTCTTGCTGTGTTCACAGGCTGGCCATGAACTCCTGGGCTTCAGAAGTCCTCCTGCCTCAGTCTCCCAAGTGGCTGGGACCAAAGGCATGCATCACTACATCCAGCTCAAAGATAACATTTTTATTTATTTTCCCTAGCAAATTTCTTATTAAGTCAATTTCCTTTAATAATCAGCCAAAGCACTCTAACCTCAAGGCCAAACTAATTTTATACTCAAGAAGTACAAAGTAATTTTAAAATTTATATTTTTTACAAATTTAAAATATATAAAATGTATTATATATAAGCAGTAAAATTATGATCCACAGTAAATCTGATAAAATTTTTTTTGAATTTTATTAATAGTTCAAAGTTGATTTTAGTTTAGAGAAATTCTGAATTTAATATAAACCCATTTTAAACTTAGAACTGAAATAGGTACATTTCACATAATTCTGAAGCTCTAGAATTAAGGTATTTCCAGACTTAACACTGCACATTAGTTTAGAAGTTTCATAACCTAACCCTATAATACATGATGATATCTATATGAGAGGATAAAGGGGAAAGCTGAGATATTTCAGCTTTGAGTGTGAGGCTAATAGAAAAAAACATCTACAATATAGGGATCCTGTCAAGAGAGTTAACATGCAAAAGATGAGCACATCCTACAGCTGAAGAAGTGCTCCCATAAGGTGTTTTTTAAGCATTCCTACTTTTATAGTTCACTATGCTAAGGCAAAAGATTTCTGCATTACAGCATTATCAGTAATATAATTAACATTAGTAATAACAACTTGGACTACATGTAAGATCACATCTTATTTGGAAGCAAGCATTATATTTAAATTCCAATGCTTATGGAGCCACGCTTTAAACACACAAGGATGCAAACACTCACTCACCATGTACATCGGGGATCCACACAGTGTTGCAGCCATCATGTTACTATGTAGGTAACGAGCAAAACCAAAATCCGCTATTTCACAAAATAGAAAGTAGAAAAGCAAATTATATCTTCGCTCATACCTAACATACATCATA
>NW_012117288.1:936221-936603 GCF_000951035.1 Colobus angolensis palliatus
TAAAGCGTATATAATTACCTCCCTCTCACCTAGCAGTGTCAGGAATAGAGAGCTAGAGATGGTTTCCAGAGATCTCCCCAGACAGCCCCAGCCCTTGTGTGGATTCCAGGATCTCAAAACCAGGAAGCTGTGGTGTCACCATTCACACCCATTTCCCACCAGGCTGTTAGCCCTGATCCCAACATACAACAGACCGCATGCCCAGTTCAACTACAAAGGGCAAGCAGATAAAAGGGGAAAACCAAAAGATGTTCTGACTCACTCAAGCAGTTTTTGCCTATAAAAGAATCAAAGTAAGTCACAGAGGAGCCAAAAACACTGCTTTCAAAGTATTCTTCATTTTACAAATCAAACGCAACTATAAAATGACAAGATCCCAAAA
>NW_012117288.1:938497-939036 GCF_000951035.1 Colobus angolensis palliatus
TTCACCATGCCCAACTAATTTTTCTATTTTTGTAGAGACAGGGTTTTGCCATGTTGGCCAGGCTGGTCTTGAACTCCTGACCTAAGTGATCCACTCGCCTCGGCCACCCACAGTGCTGGGATTACAGTGAGAAACATCGTGACCAGCTTATTCAGTAAATTCTATAGTATTTCTGTGTATGCCTGAGCATATTGTGGTTAACAGCTTGATTTGGAGTCTGGCTGCCTTTGTTCAGCTCCTAGGTCTTCCACTGAATGTGTTACCCTAAAAGACGATCCCTCTGTGCCCACCTTCCTCATGTATAAAAGTTCATGAGACTACATGAGGTTGACATGATGATTAAATAAAACCCATTTAATAATGAAAACTTCTGTTCGTTTCAGCAGCACATATAATAAAACTGGTACAGAGAAGATTAGCAAAAAAAATTTATATTAAAAAGAAGACAGGCGCGGTGGCTCACGCCTGTAATCCCAGCACTTTGGGAGGCCGAGGCAGGCGGATCACGAGGTCAGGAGATCAAGACCATCCTGGCTAAC
>NW_012117288.1:939086-940482 GCF_000951035.1 Colobus angolensis palliatus
AAAAAACATCTACAATATAGGGATCCTGTCAAGAGAGTTAACATGCAAAAGATGAGCACATCCTACAGCTGAAGAAGTGCTCCCATAAGGTGTTTTTTAAGCATTCCTACTTTTATAGTTCACTATGCTAAGGCAAAAGATTTCTGCATTACAGCATTATCAGTAATATAATTAACATTAGTAATAACAACTTGGACTACATGTAAGATCACATCTTATTTGGAAGCAAGCATTATATTTAAATTCCAATGCTTATGGAGCCACGCTTTAAACACACAAGGATGCAAACACTCACTCACCATGTACATCGGGGATCCACACAGTGTTGCAGCCATCATGTTACTATGTAGGTAACGAGCAAAACCAAAATCCGCTATTTCACAAAATAGAAAGTAGAAAAGCAAATTATATCTTCGCTCATACCTAACATACATCATATGATTCTTCAAGACACAAGAAGGCACAAAGGACTGTGAAAAATAAACAGCTTACTGAATATCACTGTCCACCAAAGAAAAAAGTAGCTACCTCAATTTCAACAAGCTAAAAAGAGTAGTAATCGTCAACTGTACAAGTGACTCCTCTGCCAGATTTGTAACCAAGGTGCATGAAACTTTGCAAGTGAAAATGCTAATTATAATAAGTAGCTCATTAATACACTTTTCCTTAAATATCAATATCAGATGTAGAATGTGAACAATTATGTTTTTATTGTTTCAAATAATTTTGAGCTACTGCTAAAAAAAACCTGCAAAGGGCTAAACTAGATGGTCTCTGAGATCCCTATGTCAAAAGCCTAGGAATTGTAAAGAATCAAGGGTATGGCTGGGCGTGGCGGCTCACGCCCATAATCTCAGCACTTTGGGAGGCCAAGGTGGGCGGATCACCTGAGGTCAGGGGTTTGAGACCAGCCTGGCCAACATGGTGAAACCCCGTCTCTACTAAAAAAATATATACAAAAAAAAATTAGCTGGTTGTGGTGGAACATGCCAGCTACTTGCGCATCCCAGCGACTTGGTAGGCTGAGGCAGGAGAATCTCTTGAACCTGGGAGGCGGAGGTTGTAGTGAGCCAAGATCGTGCCTCACTCCAGCCTGGGTGACAGAATGAGACTCCATCTCAAAGAAAAAAAAAGAAACAGGGTTATTAATTTGCTGCCAGTAACCACACCACATCAATTTTCCTCTCGAGAGACACAGGTATACATATTTAGAGCTCCTGATAAGGGCCTGTCAGCATTGCCTGAGACTTAGCAGACACTGTCAGAAATGTAAAGGATTCACCTAAGAGAACTCCACGATCTCAATAAAAATATCAAAATTGCATCAATAAAATCCATCATTTAGCCAGGTGTGGTGGCTCACACCTGTAATCCCAGCACTTTCAGAGGCTGAGGC
>NW_012117288.1:947547-948696 GCF_000951035.1 Colobus angolensis palliatus
GGGTGGATCATCTGAGGTCAGGAGTTCAAGACCAGCCTGGCCAACATGGTGAAACCCCGTCTGTACTAAAAATACAAAATTAGCCAGGCACAGTGGCAGGTGCCTGTAGCACACTTGGGAGGTTGAGGCAGGAGAATGGCTTGAACCTAGGTAGCAGAGGTTGCAGTGAGCCGAGATCGCACCACTGCACTCCCGCCTGGGCGATGGAGTGAGACTCTTGTCTCAAAAAGACAAAAAAAAGAAAAAAGAAAGAAAATGTAAAAGGTGCTTGTTTCAAAGAGCAAATTAAAGGACTAAATGATCCTATTGTGACACAATGGCATTCAACCTTCTAGACATTCCAGACCTTCTAAACATTCCAGACCTTCTAGACCAGTGTTCTCCAACATGAATATTAAGGTGGCCACACATCAAACTTTCCATTTTCTTGTGGCCAGATTTTAAAAGGTGAAAAGAAAGATATAATTAATATATTTAACTCAATATATCCAAAATATTACCATTTCAACTCGTAATAAATATTTTTAAATTAATGAGATTTAATCATTCTTTCCTTCTGATGAAGTATTCAAATTCTGTTGTGCATTTTACACTTATAGCACATCTTGATTCTGACTAGCCATATTTCAAGAGCCCAATGTGGTCAGTGGCTACTATATTGGACAGTGCAGCTCTCAATAATTCCTCTAAGGACCAGAATTTCTTTCACGTGTCTTTAAAGTGCTTTCATACTACAAGGGATTCCCTTACAGACTGTGACAGAGAAAGACCAGGGAGAAGTTATAAAACCAAAATCATACAGCAGTATGACTAAACACTGGTGCTAGAACCATGCTTGCCTGACTGACTCCAACATTCAAGCTCTTAAGCGCTTCACTATTGAGTCTCCTAACAATACTGCTTTAGAGCATCAAACACAAGAGTTCAACAAAACTGTTGTAATAGTGCCTCTACGGGTGAGTAATAGTTGTTAATGAGACTGATATTCTCTCTCTTTTTTTTTTTTAACAACATGCTCTCTAGAAAAGAAAAAACTGATATTCTTTTTTTGTTTTTTGAGACGGAGTCTTGCTCTGTCACCCAGGATGGAGTGCAGTGGCGTGTCTCAGCTCACTGCAAGCTCCGCCTCCTGGGTTCACGCCATTCTCC
>NW_012117288.1:954416-956151 GCF_000951035.1 Colobus angolensis palliatus
AATACTCTGGAGGCACACAATTTGATCTGAATGCTTCATATCCTACATGTATGCATTTTGGGTTCAAAATTTCAAGCACCATCTAATACTAAAATCTTACTTCTGTACCACAAAATAATTTCAATGTTACCTTTAATGCCTTATAATGTTTTTTGTTGCCTTTTTTTAATTACAAGAAATGTTCACACAAATACATTCTTGGATACATTTTTCCACTATAATTTTTTTTATTTTGAAAGAAATGAAAAGGACTACAACTCAGTGAAGACTTTTGAAGGAGAGGAATTCTATCGGGTTTCTCCTCTCCTGGGGATAGGACCATCTCTCAAACACTGTCAGAGAGAGACACACAAAAAGGTAAATACTTATATACAAGTAAAGCTTAGGAACAAAACCACAAACAACAACTGGTCTGCAAAGTGATCACAAATCAAACAAATACACAAATATTTACTGAATGTTTCTATACAAGAGCAGAAAATGGGTAGTATATTTCAAAAGTACCTCTTAGAATTAAACAGGCTGCAGCACTATCTTTATTGAACACTGACACACACACAGTTACCTTGCAAATAACCTGCGAGGTCTCCACCATTGCAATACTGACATAGAAAAGAGAAAGTAATGAAAATAAACACAGCGATTCAAGATTAATTCAATCCATTCTCAATTGTGATTAAAAAATCATTTGTATATAATGTCATGTAAATATAGCCTAAAAACACAGATTCAAAATTTTTTAAATTTTATATTCCTTGAGTAGAATCTAGATCACCAAATCAACTTTATTCACACAAACATTCAAATAATTTATCTACTGTCAATCTTAAGGTTCATATTAATCAAAAGCGACTTGAAATATGAAGATTTATGCTAGAATCTAAAAAAAAAAAAGAAATTGGAAATAAATTAAACAGAAGTTTGTATACTACCTACCTCCATCACCAAAAAGACAGAGTTGGGTAATTCCTGAAAAGTAAACATATTAAATATAATTTAGAGAAAAATTAAACACAAAATTTAAGTATAATGATAGTTAAAAATACCACACTTGTTCATTATTAAAACTGGTAAAATGAAACCACAAAATCTCTTAGAAGGTGAAATTAAAATTCGCAACACAATGATGTATCTCCTCTACAAAGCCAAATCAAGTTTTAGTAATATTAATGTAGTCATCAACAAGTAAAATTTTGTTTACAGAAATAACTACATAAAGATTCATCTTTTGGTTATGATTGACCTAAAACAACAGATCTAGGACAAAAAGCATGGTAAACTTACAATGGGGAAAAAGGAAGGATTCTTTGGTCCTTGGGGAAACACTTCCTCTATGAAAAGTTTATGATTTGGAGCAGCAAAATGGCATAATCCTCCCTAGCAACACTAAATACACAATCTGATTTCTGGAATATATTACTCAGGATGTCTGGTTTTTTGTTTTTCTGTTTTTTATGTTTATTTGGGGCAATCGCATTATCAGCAATTGTTGGTAATATCAGCATTATCAACACATGTTCCAAAATGTTGAGGAAATGAATTGAGGGCTCTTAAAAAGTCTCTCAAATCCATATAACTCCAAGTCTGCTGTTGATTAAGTAACTCAAATATTGATTAGCTGGCTCTTACATAAAAAACGGCATATAAGGCCGGGCGCGGTGGCTCAAGCCTGTAATCCCAGCACTTTGGGAGGCCGAGACGGGCGGATCACGAGGTCAGGAGATCGAGACCATCC
>NW_012117288.1:957721-959612 GCF_000951035.1 Colobus angolensis palliatus
AAAAAAAAAACTTTTTTAATATGTTCCTACTACAGCTTCTGATACAACATCTTCTGAGTTTCTTATCTTGATTTAAAATGTCTTTCCATCCCTTGGATTATATAGTCATCTAAATATTATTCTGAGACTGTTATTGTTTACTTTATATATTTAAGCCTTTAATTCATTTGGAAATTATTTTGGAAAATGATGAGAATGGTGTTCCCATTCTATTTTTTGTCAGATGTCTCAGTTTTATGAACACCACCTATTAAATGAATCATCTTTTTCTTGAGATACTAAAAATTACCAAGAGGTAGATATTTAACCAGACCACTGACAATCACACAGTTAAATATTCCTAAGTGAAAGTACTTATCTCATGCTCGGAGTGCTCTAGAAGATTTATCTTTTGAAAAACAAAAATGCTATCTCTCTTGCTTTTAAAACTCTTCAGTGGCTTTGCACTGTCCTTAAGATAAAGATCAGATCTGGCTCCTGCTAACCTCTCCAGTATCATGTAACACTATGCTCTCGCTCTCATTACTGTACTCCAGACACACTAACCTCCTTCCAGCTCCTCAAACTCAGTGCTCTCTCCTGTCAGTGGTCTTTACAAAAGGTTTCACCTCCTTGGGAAACTTACTTTTTTCTCCCATTAACCCCCACCTAGCCTTCTCCAACCCATCCCTCAATCTCTATAGACATCATTTCCCCAGGAAGCCTTCCCTTGTCCCACTTCCCTAGTTCCCATATTGTCCAAACCTCGCCAACAGTTCTCCCTTACAGCACTTGGCACACTTGGAAACAGTAACTATCGGCCCAGGTGTGGTGACTCACGCCTGTAATCCCAGCACTTTGGGAAGCCAAGGTGGGCAGGTGGCTTAAGCTCAGAAGTTTGAGACCAGCCTGAGCAACATGGTAAAACCGCATCTCTACAAAAAAATAGAAAAATTAGCCACGCATGGTGGTGCCTGCCTGTAGTCCCAGATACTCTGAAGGCTGAGGTGAGAGGATGGCTTAAGCCCGGAAGGTGGAGGCTGCAGTGAGGCATGATCATGCCACTGTACTCCAGCCTGGGTAAGAGAGCCAGACTCTGTCTCAAAAAAGAAAAAAGAAAAAAGAAATCGCAACTATTTGCTTAATGTCATCTTCCCTAATATATTGTAAGAGTTCCACAATGACAAGGACCATTTCTACTTTGTTCACGACTATACTCCTGTACCTCTCATTAACTAGCTCAAGAAATTCAAGTCACAAATAAATCAGTAAGAAAAATGAACACAACCGATGTATCACGGAACAGCAATGGCAATGTCACAGAAGAAATGTAAAAAGATAAATGCAGCAAAAAGATGATTGATACCCTAATGATTTAAGAAAAAAAAAATATATCAGCTGGGCACAGTGGCTCACATCTGTAATTCTAGAACTTTGGGAAGCTGAGGCAGGTGGATCACTTGAGGTCAGGAGTTCGAGGCCAGCCTGGCCCATTTCTACTAAAAATACAAAAATTAGCCAGGCGTGGTGGTCGGTGCCTGTAATCCTAGCTACTTGGGAGGCTGAGGCAAGAGAATTGCTTGAGCCCAGGAGGCAGAGGTTGCAGCGAGCTGAGATCATGCCACTGCACTCTAGCTTGGGCAACAGAGTGAAACTCTGTCACACAAAAATAAAGAAAAGAAAAGAAATAAAGAAATAAAAAAATTAGGCTGGGCATGGTGGCTCACACCTGTAATCCCAGCACTTTAGGAAGCCGAGGCAGGAGGATAACTTTAGGAGTTCGAGACCAGCCTGGGCAACACAGTGACCTCATCTCTATTCATTCAATAAATATAATTTAAAATTTAAAAAAAATATATTTTCCTAGTGTGAGATCGTAAAGTTTTTTTCTTTTCTTTTTTTTTTTTTTTTT
>NW_012117288.1:960593-961975 GCF_000951035.1 Colobus angolensis palliatus
AAAAAAAAAATTATCCAGGCGTGGTGGCAGGCACCTGTAATCCTAGCTACTCGAGAGGCTGAGGCAAGAGAATCGCTTGAAGCCAGGAGGCAGAGGTTGCAGTGAGCTGAGATTGTGTCACTGCACTCCAGCCTGGGTGACAGAAAGAATTGGTATAATCTTTTAAAAGATAGCTAATATCTTTGACCAAGCAATTCCACTTCAAGGAATTTATTCTACAGGAACACTATAAAAACACACAAAGATACATGTAGACAGCTTTCTCTGCAGTACTGTTTCCAATAGAGAAAAAATAGGAAACACTCCAAATAGCCATAATTCGGTGGTTTTTTAAGCGACAGGACTCACTCTGTCACCTAAGCCAGAGTACAGTGGCCAGTGGTGCAATCACAGCTCACTGTAACTTCAAGTTCCTGGGCTCAAGCCTTCCTTCCACTTTAGCCTCCCAAGTAGCTGGGATTACAGGTATGTGCCACCACATCTGGCTAACTTTATTTTTTGTAGAAACAGGGTCTCACTATGTTGCACAGGCTGCTTTTGAACTTCTGGCCTCAAGCAATCCTCCTGCTTCAGCTTCCCAAAGCACTGAGATTATGGTGTGAGCCACCATCCCTGGCTCATAATTAGGTTTTAAGTAAATTATCATTTAGCCCTACAATACGATATTGATTATGACAAAGTATCTAAGATACATCAAGCTTAATAAAACAAGTTGCATTTCTGTACAAACACTACTATTTCTCTCAAAATGGAAAGCTTTAAAAACCAAGTATAAATGGTAATAGATTGATATACGTATTTAGAAACTTCTAAAATATACCAAACAGTGGTTATCTCTGGGAACTGCCATCTCTTTTCTAATTTACCATTCACACAGTATTTGATTATTTTAACTGTGGGCATATATTACTTTTGGAATCAGAGGAAAAATGCATTTCTTTTTAAGTCTCATCTAAACTGAAAGCTGATTTTTACAATGTCAAAAGTTCTCAACTTATAAACTTCAGACAGATAACCAAAACTAATGGTCAGTAAAAATGACATTCACTCCGAGTTGACAGTTACTATATTAGTTCCTAAACATACTGTACCCATTGATGAACAATTTGAATCAAGAAAACAAATATAAAGTATTAGGTCAAGACTCTGTTTAACAGCCAAATGCTTAAGACATCTGATTAATACTTCTTGTTTGTTTGTTTTGTTTTTGAGGCAGAGTTTCCCTCTTGTTACCCAGGCTGGAGTGCAATGGTGCGATCACGGCTCATAGCAACCTCCGCCTCTTGGGTTCAAGAGATTCTCCTACCTCAGCCTCCCGAGTAGCTGGGATTAGAGGTATGTGCCACCATGCCCGACTAATTTTGTATTTTTAGTGGAGACAG
>NW_012117288.1:970290-972467 GCF_000951035.1 Colobus angolensis palliatus
CTCCCGGGTTTATGCCATTCTCCTGCCTCAGCCTCCTGAGTAGCTGGGACTATAGGCGCCCGCCACTGCGCCTGGCTAGTTTTTTGTTATTTTTTAGTAGAGACGGGGTTTCACCATGTTAGCCAGTATGGTCTCGATCTCCCGACCTCGTGATCCGCCCATCTCGGCCTCCCAAAGTGCCGGGATTACGGGCTTGAGCCACCGCGCCGGGCCCCCAAAAAATTTAAACATCTTATAACATGAGTTTAGTTACTTTGTGTTATGATATGACCACATGAAATTTTTTTTTTTTGAGACAGAGTTTCACTCGTTACCCAGGCTGGAGTGCAATGGCGCAATCTCAGCTTACTGCAACCTCTGCCTCCTGGGCTAAAGTAATTCTCCTGCCTCAGGCTCCTGAGTAGCTGGGTTTACAGGCACCCACCACCACACCTGGCTAATTTTTGTATTTTTAGTAGAAATGGGGTTTCTCCATGTTGGTCAGGCTGGTCTTGAATTCCTAACCTCAGGTGACCCGCCTGCCTCGGCTTTCCAAAGTCCTGAAATTACAGGTATGAGCCACAGTGCTCAGCAGAAAAACGACAATATTTTTTAAAAAGTAAATATACAACAGTCCATTTGTCTCACCCCCCTAAAACTAAACATATTGAAAGCAAAGACTTTGTTTTATTCACTGCTTGATTCCTAGCACTCAGAACAATGCCTGGCACATAACAGTCACTCAAAAACTTGCAAAATAGGCCAGGAGTGGTGGCTCACATCTGTAATCCCAGCACTTTGGGAGGCAGAGGTGGGCGGATCACCTGAGGTCAGGAGTTCCAGACTAGCATGGCCAACATGGTGAAATCCTGTCTTTACCAAAAACACAAAAATTAGCCGGACATGGTGGCAGGCGCCTATAATCCCAGCTACTTGGGAGACTGAGGCACAAGAATTGCTTGAACCCGGCGGGCAGAGGTTGCAGTGAGCCAAGCTCACACCACTGCACTCCAACCTGGGCGACAGAGTGAGACTGTCTCAAAAAAAAAAAAAAAATTGTCAAATGAATGAATATGAGTAATACAAGTGAATACAGAAGAGGTTTTAGCTAGAAATATATATGTAATAAGATCACATAACATATACATTTACCTTACCCGAATTCAACTGTCCAGACTAAGCAAAAGAAAGAACTTATGTAAATCATGCATGCTGACTTGCCCTGGAGTGACAGTGGAGAGAAAACCAGAATCTGCTGTCCCCTCTGAGAGTCTCTGGTCCCCACAGCTCTCACATGGTATCACACTAGCTACACGTGATTCTAGTTTTTTGGGTTTTTTTTTTTAAGAGACGATCTTGCTCTGTTGTCCAGGCGGGACTGCAGTGGCACGATCACAGCCCACTGCAGCCCTGAACTCCTGTGCTCAAGTGATCTTCCTGCCTCAGCCTCCTGAGTAGCAAGAATTACAGGCTCAAGCCACCACACCCAGCCCGATTCTAGCATTTAAAAGATTTTTTAACATAAGATGGCCCTAAATATAAGCCAGCTGCTTCATCTGGTGCTACACCCAGAAAACAGCAATTTTCTACAATGCTGAGATCTGAAAAGGATTTCCAAGAGTAATTTTGACTATATGGAAATTTTGCCTTAGAGGATGACTTTAGAACCTACTTCCCATTCCAAATAAAATGCAACTCTACTTCATGCCATAGCATACACAACTGTATCTATAACCTATAATCATAGATATAACTGGGTGATGAATATGCATAGTGTCTTTGTTTTTATTTTCTAATATTTCTTCAATTTACAAATAGTGCTTTCATAATAAGAAAAAGCTCTATTTAGGCCATGTGTGGTGGCTCACATTTGTAATCCCAGCACTTTGACAGGTTGAGGCAGAAGTATCCTTGAGCCCAGGAGTTCAAGACCAACCTGAACAACAGAGAGAGACCCTATCTCCACAAAATAAAAAAATGTTAAAAAAAAAAAATTTCTATATAGGCGGGGCGCAGTGGCTCATGCCTGTAATCCCAGCACTCTGGGAGACCAAGATGGGAGGATGACTTGAGGTCAGGAGTTCGAGACAAGCCTGGCCACAATGGTGAAACTCCATCTCTACTAAAAATACAAAAAAAAAAAAAAAATTAGCCTGGCGTGGTGGTGCGCACCTGTAGTCCCAGCTACTCGGGAGGCT
>NW_012117288.1:972832-975203 GCF_000951035.1 Colobus angolensis palliatus
TTCTATTAAGAGTCACTTAAATCTGTATGAAATAGAAAAAAAATTTATTTTAATTTTTAAAAATTTTCAAAATAAGGTACCTGAACATCATAGAGTGCTACAATATTTTCATGCTGAAGTTCCTATTAAGAAAATTGAGAATGAAAAATATGTAAGTATTCTAATAATTTTACTATATTTTAATATGTAAATAAAATTAAAGTATACACTTACATACTACTTCTAGTATTACACTTCTATTAATAGACTAGAAAAATTCAACTGAAGAATAAGAAATGTGCCTGATCAAACAAAAAGCACATTATCTCACTAAAAGAAAATATGATTTTTAGCTCAAAGTGCTACAATTCTTAGCAAAGAGCTCTCCACAGGAAGCAGTTTTGAAGAAATCGGGTGTTAAATGAGGGTTCCACACTTGTATTAGTTTGGAAAACGCTACGTCAAGTACTTTGAAACCAGTTTCTTCATTGTAGAATTTTTCAGACTTTCTTTAATGAGCCATAGGCTTTGAGACTCTCCAAGAAGTATTTAGCAAATGGGCTTTTCCAAATTTACTTAACCATCTTCTCAAACCATCTCACTTAGATAACACTGGTTGTGAGTGATCTAAAAAAGCCACCTCCAAGGAATATAACTTTCTTCAATTTAAAGACCCCCAGTGCCCCTACTCTCCCCAAAAAACTTAGTAGTAACATGAAAGGGGACAACTGGAGAGGTAAAAACAGTGTACAGATGGGTCTGCCTGGCCCTCTTCTCAAACAACACAGTCACTAGGAAAAAGGAGAAATGATGAGAAGCTAAACTCAGTCTTCACAGAATCCCTCTGAGCTTTGGTTCTTAAAAATAGCTTCTGAGTACTCAATGTTTTAAAAAAGTGAGCATGCAAAAAGGAGAGCAACAGTTGAAAATTCTCAAACTTGGACCCAACTACCAAAATTGCAAAGGATGGCAGCATGCATTCATTTAAATTAAGTTTTAACCTTATATGAATACTACTATATAAAGTAACATACCTTTAAGATTTTAATTTCCTTTCCAAGCAGTATTTGTGATTTTGACAAGTTCTTTTTATTAATACTTTTAATAGCTACCTCCCAATCAGTTTTCTGAAAAAGAAAAACAGTGTTACTCCTAGATATCATTCCACAGAAATAACAGAAAAAAAATTACAAGCGCGAAGATGTTTTTAGAAAATAAATGTGCGGCATTGGGGAAAAATGGAAAAGAACCTGTATTTTCAATCATGGGAAAGTGACTTCATAAATTATAGTGTAATATGCCAAGGTCCTACAACACAACTACTAAAAATAACAAATATGAAGTCCACATAGTAACTAACATTGAATGAAAAAAGAACAGTTCACAACCACTTCAAAGTTATGGACAAATGTAGAAATAAACTTGGAAGGTGATAGGGTTAATTGAAAACTTATTTGTTAGTTTGGAATGATTACATCTTGTTTTTCTTGAGTTCTAAATTATTTTCCTAATAAACGAAAAGTAGGTCGGGCGCAGTGACTCACACGTATAATCCCAGCACTTTGGAAGGCCAGGGGCAGGCGGATCGGATCACCTGAGGTCAGGAGTTCAAGACCACCCTGGCCAACGTGGTGAAACACCGTCTCTAGTAAAAATACAAAAACAAAAATCAGGCGGGCGTGGTGGCAGGCTCCTGTAATCCCACCTACTCGGGAGGCTGAGGCAGGAGAATCGCTTGAGCCCGGGAGGCGGTGGTTGCAGTGAGCAGAGATCTCGCCACTGCACTACAGGCTGGGCGACAAAGCGAGTGTCTCATAAATAAATAAATAAGAAAAGTAGCATTACTTTATCCGATAAACAATAAAGTCAGACCACTTTTAACACACCCCTTGGCAACCATCAGAACTGCCACACCCTTTAAGATTATTTTCACTCCCAATATGCCTTTGCAAATTCTTTAGATTCTAAAACCTCTTGTAACTGTACTTGCGAAATAGCAAAGGCTAAAAAAAAAAAAAAAAATTAAGGCTTAAACATGATTTCACGTTCATTGTGATTGAAAATGAATGGTCCAACCACCTTTCTCACCCGGAGCTCGTCTACCTGACTCCGGGGGAGAAAACGGTGCCGGGACTCTTCGGGGTGCAGGGGACCAGTGCTGAGAAAGGTGACACCTCCCAGGCTGAGAAAGCCTGAAGCTAATGGGACATCGCCCATTTTCTGCTGGGTCTGTAATTATCAACCTCAAAGGTGACCAGCCCTGGGCACGGGGAAAAAAACCAGAGGTCCATTCACGGCCAAGCCTCGAGTCTGCACGGGGCAGTACCGTCTATTTTGGGTCCAGGGCAACCTGGGTGCAAAGGCTCCTGCGATCGGCCCGCGGGATGGGTCC
>NW_012117288.1:976468-977707 GCF_000951035.1 Colobus angolensis palliatus
TCGAAAACCGGAGTTAATGCTGCCAAGCTGCCGGCCTTCGGACGCCTCTCGGGGTTTACTCGTTCTGGATCCCTAGAGGGACGGTGACAGGCGGGATTCTGCACCTTTTGGTGGTCCCTTGACTCTGCGAGAAGCTGGTCAAGCTCAGGGTCCTATTCGCAGAGAATCGCCTCTGCATACCGACTCAGGATCGCACACGTTTTCAAGGCTCTCCTGGGGGCTCCCAGTGTCAGGCTAGTTTGACCTCGGGCTTACTTCAAATGGCCTAAGGGAGCTTTCTTTTCTACCTGATCGTTAGAGTTGTTCAAGTGACAAGGAACAGACTGTCAGGTTTCCCGCAAGGAAGTACCTTATGAAACCATTTACTAAACAATATGCTTGAAACGCTGAGAAAACGCAGGCCCCACACTTCAGTGTGTGTTCCATTGTTTAGGGTTTGTGCTTTCAGGGTCTTTCACCACCTCGATGGCTGCTGCCTGTCCCTGCAAGCTGATCTCTGAACAGTGACAGAGTCTGCTGAGAGAACCCTCCTGCCTCACACGCTCAAAACGTAGGGCCTTGGGTTTCTGCTTCTGCTACTGTGCACCCTTATGTCATCCTGTCCTTACTTACATCTGGCCCAGGTGGTTGTGTTAGACACTGAAAATCTGGAGCCTTCAAAAGTTGACAGCAACTTTTAAGCAAGTTTGCACATACACCCAAAAATGGATGGAAATGATTCCTTACCTCACTGAAAGATTCTCTACACTCTATCCTTTTCTTTACCTTTTTTTTTTTTTTTTTTGAGACAGAATCTCACTCTGTCACCCAGGCTGGAGTGCAGTAGCACAATCTCAGCTCACTGGAACCTCTGCCTCCCAAGTGCACGTGATTCTCCTGCCTGAGCCTCCTAAGCAGCTAGAATTACAGGCACGCACCACCACACCCTGCTAATTTTTGTATCTTAGTAGAGATGGGAGTTCACCATGTTGGCCAGGCTGGTCTCAAACCCCCGACTTCAAGCGATCAGCCTGCCTTGGCCTCCCAAAGTGCTGGGATTACAGGCGTGAGCCACCACGCCCGGCCTGTTTTTTGTTTTTTGTTTTGAGACAGAGTCTTGCTCTGTGGCCCAGTTAGGAGTGCAGTGGCACGATTTAGGCCCACTGCAACCTCCGCCTCCTGGGTTCAAGTGATTCTCCTGCCTCAGCTTCCTGAGTAGCTGAGATTACAGACCTGCACCACCATGCCCGGCTAATTTTT
>NW_012117288.1:983906-985136 GCF_000951035.1 Colobus angolensis palliatus
ACAGAGCCAAACTCCGCCTCAAAAAAAAAAAAAAAAATATAAAAAGGGGCCAGGTGTGGTGGCTCACGCCCGTAATTCCAGCACTTTGGGAGGCTGAAGTAGGCAGACTCCGTCTCAAAAAAAAAAAAAAAGAAAAGAAAAAAGAAAAATAAGCACATAAAAGGAAGCAATAACAAATTTTGAGTATGTTTTTTAAAGTTTTAAATAATACCGTAGCCGGGCGCGGTGGCTCAAGCCTGTAATCCCAGCACTTTGGTAGGCTGAGACGGGCGGATCACGAGGTCAGGAGATCGAGACCATCCTGGCTAACACGGTGAAACCCCGTCTCTACTAAAAAATACAAAAAACTAGCCGGGCGAGGTGGCGGGCGCCTGTAGTCCCAGCTACTCGGGAGGCTGAGGTGGGTGGATCACCTGAGGTCAGGAGTTCCAGACCAGCCTGGCCAACATGGTGAAATCCTATCTCTACTAAAAATACAAAAATTAGCCAGATGTGATGGCACACACCTGTAATCCCAGCTACTTGGGAGGCTGAGGAGGGAGAATCACTTGAACTCAGGAGGCAGAGGTTGCAGTGAGCCAAGATGCACCACTGCACTCCAGCCTGGGGGACAGAGCAAGACTTGGTCTCAGAAAAAAAAAAAAAAGAAAGAAAAAGACGACCAATGTAGATGTGCCATTGCAATCTAGATTTGAGCTCCCTCTTGCAAAACAAAGACCCACTGAAATGACAGAACAACTGTCCTTGGTTGGGTTCTCTGCAAACAGATGCTGACCTGGACTTGAGGTACAAGATGATTATTAGGGATTAACACCAGGGAAAAAATGGGAGCTGGAAGCAGAACTGGACAGAAGAGGAAGAACTGTGATGCAGGCTCGACAATACCTAACAGCAGAAAGCTCTGAAGCAGAACAGCAGAGTCAGAGTTGTCCCGCATTGAGCCAAAACATCCCGCCTCACTCAGCCACCTGGTGGGGCCACCCAGGCCCCCTGACAGGGCGGTGAGCCTGCTCTGCCGCTGAGGCCGGGAGGAGTTGACTGCTGGACGCTTATGTGCTACCCCAGCCTCACAGCATGTCCGTCCTCCAGGGAAGGTCTGGGCAGCATGTCCCCAAGGCTACTGCAACAACTTTCAGGAACACTTGGGAGTCAAGCTGTAATTTTCTACCATTATCAATGCCACGTCTATTATTTCACATTAAAGTATTTTAATAATGTCCTTAAATGCAA
>NW_012117288.1:990114-990440 GCF_000951035.1 Colobus angolensis palliatus
AAAAAAAAAAAAAAAAAAAAAGCCAGTTAGCCACTTTCCCAAGGAATGTTCTTGGTGAAGCAGTAACAATTACTAATTTCATTAAATATCAACTCTCGGAAAAGCACTTGTGCAGTTGTCTGGGTTGTGAGCAGACTGAGCCACTGTTTTGGTGGATTACCATTTTTACTTGAAAGAAAAACTGACCAACTAACTATTTAGACTTGGGTATTTAAAAGACATCGTCCGTCGGGCGCAGTGGCTCATGCCTGTAATCCCAGCACTTTGGGAGGCCAAGTCGGTGGATCACAAGGTCAGGAGATCAAGACCATCCTGGCCAACATGGT